>NC_081359.1:2510751-2816792 GCF_030684315.1 Stegostoma tigrinum | reverse complement strand
TTTCTTCATTCTTTCCCAATGCATAGTGACATGGAGAAACAGAAGTCCTCGCTGATTGATGCTTTGTGCCGAAAGGGCTGTGCACTGGCAGATAGACTTCTGCAGCTCCGTTCACAGGATGGTGCTGCCTCAAAAGAAATAGACAGTTCAGAAGATGATTCCAAAAGCAGCTTCAAAAGCTTGACGGAAACCTTCTCGGAAATAATTAAGTGGGCAGAACTCACTGATGCTAAGGTAAAGCTTTTTGTCTTCATTTTGTTATTTTTGAAGATGAAACCCCATATTGCTAGCTGTGGATTAAATGTTCAATATTGCGTAGTGGTTACCCAAAGTGATCTTTAACTGAGAGCAGCATGTTAAGATTTTGGGAGTACCTGGGTTTTGAACACATCGTGTCTCCTATTGCTCCCACTCCTTTATGCTTCTCAGTGCACAAAATAGTTTTTTCCACATATAAAGATTGTTATTGCTGTTTGAAATATCCTGTTTCCTTCATCAAAAACAATCTCTCATTGTGCTAATACAAAAGCAAAGCACTGCTGGAACTCTGAAAGAAACAGAAAATGCTGGAAATACTCAGCAGTTCTGGCAATATCTGTGGAAAGAGGAACTGTTTAGGTTTGACTTCTAAGACCATCCATCAGTCTCAGCAGAGAGCTTTTACCTGAAATGGGCAAATTTAAGCAGAGCTGTGATCTCTTCTAAAAATGGCAACTAGGATTCACATCAAGAAGTCCTTGTCCCCACTTTTAATCGATCAAATCTTCACTGGTAAGGTACAAGCAATAGGGCATGAATCACACCAGGGAAATCCAAACCCTCACTCGGTCTTTTGAACCCCACACTGAATTCATGCAGACCCTGTTTTTGCTGGAGCATTATGGGAATCATGAATTTTTGAAGGAAGTATTCAAATGATAAAGGGTAGATACAGTATTTCAAGCCTTCAAGCTGTGAAGTTATTTAAATCTCCAGCCCAAAAAGTGCCAGCCTGTTTTGGTGAGAATTGAAAGAAATCTGTTCCAACATGTGCAATAACTGTTGACCCAAGGGTTGTCGTTATGTCATTATTGATGCTTGGCTGCTTTCCATGTCTTGCAACAATTTCACACAGGATCAGAAGTGGTTGTAAGTTCACAGTTTGATTAATAGCTCAAAGAACTTATTAAATGGTTAGACAACAAAATGTGAGGCTGGATGAACACAGCAGGCCAAGCAGCATCCCAGGAGCACAAAAGCTGACGTTTCGGGCCTAGACCCTTCATCGAAACGTCAGCTTTTGTGCTCCTGGGATGCTGCTTGGCCTGCTGTGTTCATCCAGCCTCACATTTTGTTGTCTTGGAATTCTCCAGCATCTGCAGTTCCCATTATCTCTGATACTTATTAAATGGTTAACTGTCTTTACTGGGTTATCAATATGAGTTTCTTAATTTGGTTAAGGATTAAGTATTGGAGGGTCTTTTAAAGTTTTGAATGGACTTTCATGAATGGCAGTTTAGATTTATTATAACAAAGGTCAAATAGATATGTGGATCTTTATTTCAAATCAGCATCACTCCTCAGATTTTCCATGATGGATGCTGAGTGAGTTAGCAAGAAAGTTGTTATACACTGTATTGGTATTCCATTGACATGGGCAGTACAGTGGCCCGTGGAAGTGGATAAATTTGCGGCGTGGGTCAGCATAAAGGATATAAAGGCAAAGGAAGTGGCTGGGACATGGTTTGGCACTAAATTAACATGGCGGGTCTGACTGCCCTTGGGATACACACCGTGAGTTTGCATGGAAAGTGCAAGGACCCACGTGTAGCATTAGTTCGCTTTCAGCTGATGAGGAACTGAGAATTGTCATAAATAGGATATGGAGAGCGGGGAGTGTGGTATGAGTGGCAGGGACTACAGGGAATAATATTAAACAAAACAACTGGAACCCATTCCCAGAGAACTGATGCAGAGAACTTTCAAAGAACCTGCCTGGGCATGGTGTGGTCCTGTTTACCATCAGTCTGTGTACTGGAGAGATGAATACTGTTCCATAACATCTGGAAATTTCCCAGTTCAAACTACTTGCCTTGACGTTGAAAATCTAGCCAATTAACTCTGCTTGTCTCTGGACAGGTGCTGTGCATTGTGAGCCAGCTTTATTTTCTCTTTGTCATTCTGATGCTGTTTGGTAGTGATAAACCCTGTGGTAAATAAACCTCAGTTGTAATTATGACTGTTGTCCATTCACATGAGAGAGAGAGTTTGGAACTGGAGTAGGCCATTCAGCCCATCAATCCTGCCCCACCATCATGACTGATCGAACACTGCAGTGCCTTTTACCCACACTATCCCCATAATAGTTTATTACGCCAACATAATCAAAGAATTATTAACCTCTCCCACAAATATCCTCAATGACTGAGCTTCCACAGCACTCTGGGACTTCCAAAGAGTCTTAACCATTTAAGTTTAAAATAAAACCTGTTTATTGCTCTGAGTACTTTGTAGGTTTCACCAAGATCATCTTTCATTAAGTTGCTGAGATTTTCTCCAATGCCAATTTATTTAAATAAAAGAAACAAAACTGTTTGTGGTGTTTTAGGTTTGGCCTATAGTTTTAATAAGGGTTCCCTATTTTCATATTCCTTTCCCGTTTGAGAGAAAGGCCTGACCATTCCATTTGCCTTCCACAGCACCTGCTGAATGTGTGTGCTAGCTTGTGATTTATGCATGGGGACTTGAAAATCCTTCTGCAGTCTGTCTCCATTTAAATAATTTCAACTCTTCTATTCCTCCTGCAAAAGTACATATCTATCATCTTCCCACATTATTTCCCATTTGCCAGGTTTTGACCACTCACCTTACCTGTCCATATGCCTGTGTAGACTCAGTGTCATCCCACCTATTTTTGGGTTATCAGCAAACATATCTATAGGTCATTCACTTCCTTCATCTAAGTCATTAATACTAATAGCGCAAAGATAAAATGAAAGTCTTTGTACCAAAAGCTGGTTAAAATTGGAAAATTGTGGCAGCTTGAAATGTTTCTTGTTTAATTCTCTTTCTTGTATTGAAATACATCTGTGTGCTTTAATTCCTGTGGGTCTTGATAGGTTTTAACTTTTGCATACAAACATGCACTCGTGAATAAAATGTATGGCCGGGCCCTCAAGTTTGCAATGAAACTGCTGGAGGACAAACCAACTAAGGAAAACTGGAAAAATTGCATTCAGGTAAAACTTATTGCATTAATTTGTTGTAGTAGATGGCAAAACCTCTTGCAGCATGCACACACACAAAAGAGCAAGGATCAGTAGTAGTGAGGAGAGATTTATGTTTGTGTAAATATTTAAACTGGTGGAAATTCTTCCTTCCAGGTAGAGCATTTTGGTGGCAGTGATCACAATTGAGTTAAATTCAATATAGTTATAGAAAAGTCCAAAGTTTCCGAGCTGTAGTGTGATTTAGCTGCTGTGGGTTGGAATGTTGTGCTTGAAGGTAAATCAGTGTCAGCATGTTGGGAGGTATTTGAAGGAAAAAATATTGAGTGGTTCCACAAAGAGAAAGGATGGAGTCCAGCCTTTAGCTCATTCGCCTGATTGTCCCAGTGCATGGTGATTGCCAATTTCGCAGCTGACAACTTTGAAGTGACATGAACACTCATTTAAAACATTGTTGGACAGCATGACTGTGGTAATCAAGTCGTAACAGCTGCTTTAGGATGTGACTGTTAAATTCAACTAAACTGGTCCACTTAATTTTTCCACTTCAATTGGGACATTATCCAACTATTTCCAAAACACTGAATGTTTTCAAGAAGGAGTTAGATAAAGTTCTCAGGGCTGTAATGTTCAAAGCATATGGGGAGAAAGCAGGAATAAGGGATTGAGTTGGATGAGCAGTCGTGATCATATTGAATGACCCACTCTTGTCCTAATAGTTTCTGTGTTTCCACATGACCTGACCAGCCATCCTGAAAAGGATCTTTGGAGGTTGCCAGTGGAAAACTAAGTGAAACTATTTTCAAATATTTTAATGTGGAGGCAGAGGGTCACTGAAATGGACAAGTGCGGATGTCAAAATCTGTCCTTCTAACTGCACAACAAAATTGCTAACATCAATTTAACAGCTAGTGTTTTATTCGTAATTAATTTTAAATGTTGTATTGGTAGTAAAACCACTAAAGAGATCTATGGTTGTTCCATAAAATCCAAGTGAAATTAGTTGGTCACTATACCATGAAACCTCTTCCTATATCATGTAAAATATGTATGTTACTGGTTTGTTGCTGTATATTCAGATGTTTGCCATAATACGCATGTGTTTGTTTCACTTAGATAATGAAGTCTCTTGGATGGAGCCATTGTGCATCATTTACAGAGAGTTGGCTTCCAGTAATGTATCCACCTGACTACACTCCTTTTTAGGATAAATGTCACAGGCATCTAATTGATTGAAGAAATTAAATTTAATAATTTTGATACTTTTGTCTTTTTTTCTAAGTATTTTGGACTTTTATACAGTATGTTTTCATTCATTACTGGATCCAGTGATTGTATGACGTTTCTGTTACTGCTGTTTGTCATGATATGATACTTGATTTAAAAATAAATTGTGCATTGTTCAATTTTCTCTCAAGGGTTGGGCAAACAAGGTGCTTAGGCCTCCTAGGTATGATACTAGGTGTACCTTAGGTTTAATTGTTACAGTTTTAAAATAGATATTTATTTATTAAATGGACTGGTATTCATGTATTTACATCTAAAACTTCTGCATATTCATCAGTTATAACTTTTTTTTGCCCTTCACTGGGCCCAATTTGTTTGTGATGTTTGTCATTTTAACCCAAGACTTAAGGAAAATAAGTGTACTTCTAATAAAAAATGATTCCTGGGCATTTTCTTTACCCACAATGAAATACCCAGAACAAAACTGCATAATATTGGCAACTGTACTTCATACATCGATTTTAATAGGCTTGTGGCACTCAAATTAAACTTCTGACACTAAGGAAAAGGCAAGTTATCAATGCATTATCATACTTGTTTAGTGAAAGAAATGCACTTGATATTTTGATTGTCTTGGATAATTTTCCTATGCCTTACATTTTCATATGAAAAGAATGCGTATATTTAAAGACTTTTAGTGCTTTTCTACTTTGCCTACCCCCAATTTGCCCAAGTATAGTATCGAAGACGAAATAAATTGACGTTCAGTGCTTTAAAATTGTCATTACCTTGAACAATATGATTCCAGTCTGTGCAAAAATTAAGACAGTACAGAGACATTTAACAAATTTTGCTAAGCAATTCTAGTTTCCCATTGGGTTAATCAGAAAATTTAAACTTCGATAAATTGAAAATTATAACTCTCATTTTGATTAAATCTGAGAGTACAGGCAAAGTCATAACTGATATAGGAATAGTCTAATGTAATACATTTATTAAACAAGTCATATGTAAGGTCTTTTAAAGGAATGAAGCTTCGCCAAACAAGAAGAATTGTGTTCATAATGCAGGTTGCATAGATGCAATGCCATGGTATTGCTCCATTTTAAATTAAGGTCCAATATTCTTGTCTTGAATCTGAATACCCAGGGTGCGTGTAGAGATTACGTTGGGTAGGTTAGGAGGCTTGTGAAGATGGGTACTGGTACCCATACATCTGTGGTTGGGAAGATTTCTGTGGAAGGGGAAACATGTTCAAAAGCTTCTTGCAATCGGTTGAACTGTTTTATCATTTTGAGATGTATGGTATAACATTTATTGTTCAAAGACCATGAAAACATGATTACCCAACTTCAATTTAATGTATAAACATGTGTATTGTTGTCCTTTTTAAGTAAAAGAAATCCAATATTAAAATGCCAAACCATGATACATAAAACACAGACTTGTACGACTAAGTTTCTATTTTAAGTATCATTAACAATCTTTTCCATAATGTTTCCAAACTTTTATTTTCAATTTTGAAAGTCACCTTAGTATGTTAAAAAGTACTGGAAGTTAATATTATTCAATTTATAATCCAAAAAAACTGTTCAATCAGTTCATGGAAACATGTTAAAATGCAATATTTTATTTTAATATTGTATATCAGAGTCAAAGTTTCTTTTTGTTGCCTAAGGAAACTTGGACATATTGCGCTTTGCAACAGAACTACACTTGTTGTGTAATTACTTAAATAAATAGAAACTTTATCTGACAGAAATGCAAGGCCTACACATTTTGTCACTAAATATTTCTAAACTGTACATTATGGTTGCAGTCCGTAAAACCAAATTCACGAGTGACAGCAGCCCCTTCAACTTCGTACGGTGATAAATTGTTTCACTGCTTGGTAAGAGGCCTTTTACACTTAGACAATGACATTCTAAAAGGTTTTGCATTACAAGCCTGGGTGGTTTGTTGAGAAACACGCGCACACACACGGTCTCACACACTCGTACTCTCTCACACGCACAGTCTCTCGCACGTGTGCACACACACACGCACACACAGTCTCACATTCTCGCACACACACGCGCACACAGTCTCTCACTCTCTCACACACACATACACACAGTCTCTCAGAGACACACGCAGTCTCTCTCTCACTCACACACATTCTCACAGACGCACACACATACATACACAGTCTCTCTCTCTCACACACACACACACTCACACTCACTCTCACACGCACACACTCACGCACACACACTCTCATACACACACCTTAATAAACAGAAGTCAGATTATGAACATGTGCAGAAAATAGTATTTTTGTATGTCATAGTTAAAATATTATATGATGTACATAAGTTTCTGTGCAAGTTTTAAGTTCAGACTGTCCAAATGGAAAAGGAAATGTCTTTGGACTTATATTTGGACAGTTATTTATATCTATGTGTTATGTGTGAAATCAAGAAATATGATCTCTGGAGGTAGGTTAGAATGTATTTAAGCGACTTAAGTTACACCCGAAGTTACAAGAACAAGCCATAACCGTTAAAATACAGGATTGGTTTCATTCTGTATCTGTTTGTTTTTAGGCTTCTGATTTTTGATTCCTGAGCAGGTTTCCTGCCAGGTATAGCTGGTTAAAAAGCAAATTCTTTAACACCTGGCATTCACACCTAGTTATTAACCCGTCTGTGATGCACAAGATATATTAAAATAGTTAATATCCTGATTACAGGACTTTTTAATTTCCCAAATGTTGTTACACTGTTTTTTGGTGTAATTTTATACAAAGAGTATGGAATATTTGAAAAGTAATTAATTTCCATTTGATGCTGTCTGCTGTTAGAGTGGATCATAAATGCAACAGACCAAAGAAATAGTTTTAGTTCTGATTATTATTTCTGCAACTTCCCAGTTGGATATACTAGATTCTTGAATTCTGATTTGCTGCACACTTTACTTATGTTTATTAACTTTGAGAGTAATTATGTCACAGCAGGCCATTTGGCCCACTAAGATCATGCTGCACTCTGTAGGGCAGGGCACACATCCTCATTCTGTACTTTATCCTTATAATGTCACAAGCTGATTTCCTCAGGAACCCATCCAATTTCCTTTTATAATCATAGATCACCTCCACTGCTCCCAGCCTGGGAGACAGCATGGTCGTTATCACTCACTGCATTAGAAAGATGTTCTTCACCTTCCCACTGTATCTCTTGCCTAAAATCTTACATCTGTGGCCTTGAGCCCTCTGTCAACTAATGGGAGCAGTTTTTCTTTGTTTGCTTTATCTAAACCTCTCAACTTTGTCTTATTAAATCACTTCAACCCCCTTTGTGTTAAGGAGAACGGTCCCTGTTTCTCAACTTTGTTGCTGAAATAATGGGAAGAGGTGATGGCCTAGTGGTATTATTGCTGGACTGTTAATCCAGAGACCAGATAATGTTCTGGGGACTGGGGTTCGAATCCTGCCAAGGCAGATGGTGGAACTTGATTTCAATAAATGTCTGGAATTAAGAATCTAATGATGACCATGAATCCATTGTCGATTGTTGGAAAAACCTGTCTAGTTCACTGATGTTCTTTAGGGAAGGAAACTGCCATCGTTGCCTGGTCTGGTCTACATGTGACATGTTGACTCTTAACTGCCCTCTGGGCAATTAGGGACAGGCAATAAATGCTGCCCAGCCAGTGACGCCCTCATCCTGTGAATAAATGAAGAAAATAAACTCCAGTCCTGGAAGCATTCTGGTAAATTTACTCTCCACCTCTTATAGACTCTTAACTCCCACCAAATGTGCAGTAACTGGAACTGGATGCAATATTTTACTTTTATAAACATTCAATGTGACTTTTCTACTGAATAGGAGGCAGTAGAGACAATGTTTCCCAAGATTCCATACGCTTAATATTCACTAATCTCTCAGTATGTCCTGACACCACAGTGATCTATGTATGTAAACTCTCAAGTCCCACTGCCCCGTACACTCTTTGCAATTGTCTGCATTCTTTACCCTATTCCCATCTGCCAAAATGGATCAGCTCACAAGCCTCTTGTATTCCCTCTGCCACTTGTCTACCCATTCTACTGGCCTACCTGTTTGCTCCAGTCAGTATTATCCTCGCTGTCGGCCATAGCCTCACATCTTCTCAGTTCCAATGTCCATGTTATTTTTGTCGATCAAGAAATGTGTGCTGCTGACCTTTCAGGACTCTTATAACACCATCAAGTCTAAAAATGTACCTACTACAAAGTGCTGTTTTTGTCCTGGAGGCAATTGTTTTGTACAAACTCATACAGACTCTTGTGCCATGAGCCTCAATTTTATCAAAAAACTTTTATGTGATATTTTGTCAAATGCTTTCTTCAAATTGATGTGGATAACTTTCACCAGATTCCTCTCATCAGCCTTTGTCACTTCATCAAAAAAATCAATTAAATTTAAGAAACATTTATATTAGTCAGACACAATTTGTCTTTTATGAATCCATGCTGGCTTTCCTTAACTACTTTAAACATTACCAAGTGCCTTTTCTTTCTTTGATTATTTTTAAAGCCTTACCAACCACCAATATTAAACTGATTGAGTGGCCTGAATTTACTGGAATATCCTAGCATGCTTTTTTAAACAAGTGTGTCACATATGCCATTTTCCACTTCTGTGGTGAGTCTAAGCAAGTTTGAAATTTTATGGAAAACTCGATATCTCTGCATCCCCACTTTCTTTAGTAGCCTGGAGTGCAATCCGTAGAAAGCAGGGGACTTATTCATAGCCAGCCTTTCCAGGACATGCGGCTGATCATTTTTCACCCATCTATTATAGGGACATTTAGTCAGTGTCCTCTTCCTTAAATGCCATGATGACTGCAAATCGTAGAGCAAATAGTGTTTTTTCTCTTGTTTCACACCTACGTGTTTTAGTTGCTTTAAGTTCTCATAGTGAAATATCACTGATGCAATGTTATCCCAACATAAATCGTCATGGACTCAGGCACATGACAATATTTAAACAAATAAACATTAAATGACTAACAAGAACAAGAATACAAAATAAATTTGGTACAGCATTTTTGGAACGAAAACACCAAACACCAACATGAACAGATTGAGCTAGATAGCCTGTTTTCATTTTAATGCTTGTATGCATTTTTACGTATTCCTTTGCTTCTAAGTAACTGCTGTAAAATCTTCTATTAATTCTGGTCTGTGATCACGATTATCTCTGGTAGGGGAAAAAAGAGTAACTGTACTGTTCCACTCTGATTAACTAACTAAGTCTTAAGACCTAGATTCATAAATGATTAACCGTCATTGATCTAAGGTGCTGTACAGGATTTCTTGCCTCCATAGAACTGCACCCTACAGTAACAAAAGGAAACTGAGAAATCATACTTCTAGACTTCTGTTTTGCCACTATATGTTACTGTTGTCTTGTTGCTACCATGATGATGCATCTTTATTAAATAAATGATCATAAGCCTAAATATTTTGGCTAATTTAGAATTTCTATCACTGATGAAGATGACTGTAATATTAGAAATGTTTACATCAGTTAATTATAACAAGTTGACGATGGTGGCTCAGAGTTGAAAATTTGTTTTTATATTTTTGTACTGTTGTATAACTCATTGATATTGCAAATATAAATTTACCATCCACATTTAAAACCAGTCAGGTTATTTCACAGAAGATTCTGTGCTAATGCCAGTTTACAGTTCAAGCTGATGTATGATAGGTCTGACCAACCTTAGGCTGCTAGGTCAAGTCCAGTCATCTTCATGTTTATTACTGGTGACTAAATGTGTGTGAAGTCTAGACATTTTCACACAAGCAATGTGCACTTTGGCTTCATCTGAAACATGGAATACTATGTTGTACAAATGCTTTGAGCATAAAGATAGCAGGTATATTCCTAATTGGAAGAAACTAAATGTTGATCAATAAAAATAAATGTAATTGAGAATGCACTGTTCAATGTTACATAATTTGTGTAGAGTTAGTTGTTATAAGTAGCAAGTCATTAAGCAATATTAAATTGTCGATATGTTTGATAATTGACAGCAATTAACCAATATCTGAATTTAAAACACCCTTAACTGGAGCCAGAAGATGAAGTTGAGGACAATGTAAGGAATGAGCAATGAGCTTCAGATTGCTGAAGCAAATTAGTGCTCATATGTATGTACAAATTGTTAATGCAGACTATTCATGCAGTGGCAGGGCAGCACTGTCTGTACCTATTCTCATTTCTCCCTTGATACTGTCAGCAATGTCTGGAGTATGCATGTGCACAGAACAGCATGGAAAGGCAGAAGCTGCATTAAGGGATTCTGCCTTCTCCAGAGAGATGCACTGCTGCGTGCACCCTCCCCCACCTTCAATTGATGGAAATCAACTGAACTAGCAGAACTTCAGCTCATACCCTTAACCTTGCTTTAGACCCACTTAAAAAAAAATTATGCTTGTTTAAGGTCTCATAAACCTTATACTTACTGCCAGTGTAACTGTTTAGCTCCTTCACTGTTGCTGGGTCAAAATCCTGGAACTCCCTCCCTAAGGGTATTATGGGTCAACCCACAGCAGGAGGACTGCAGCGGTTCAAGAAGGCAGCTCGCCACCACCTTCTCAAGGGCAACCAGGGATGGACAAGAAATGCTAGCCAGCCATCGACGCCCACATCCCACAAATAAATAGAAGAAAAATAAAAGGCTCATTGTATGTTTGTGGAATAAGCAAATTTCTACTTTTTTTAAAATGGAGAATTTATCTCTCTTTAGCTTCTATCTTAATCCAATCTGAAAATCTCTATTCAATGTGAAGAATTTTAAGTGTTCTTCATGTACTGCTTTTCTGTACCTGGATATGTCAGTGTGTTTGACTGCTCACTTGCCTGTGGTTATTACAGTTGCTGCACATTCCTTGGCTTAGTGCCATGTCCAAACTGCTACTGATAAAACAGAAAGCAGCATCATGGATGTCATGAGACCCATTGTGGGCAACTTCTGCCACAATCAGTGGGAAGACACTGTTGCTTTGCATCTGATCACATGATCCAGTCCAAAGTCTCGTATCTGTGTAGATCAGATTAATGTTCAGGGTGTATACCTTATAAATTTACAGTGATCTTCTTCCAAGTTTGAGAAAGCAAAATTTTAATATCTTTTCCCTTCTGTAGAACTGCAGACTGTTCAATGAAACTCCTTACGTGAGTGAATCATAATAATCATCCTGACAGTCTTATCAAAATAGAGCTTTTGTAACTCATCAATTTTGGAATCTAGTTAATCAGTGGCTACAACAGATCATTGGGTCTATGTTCTAGTCCCCTCTGATAGGTAGCTATCAGGCAGGGGACAGACAAAATGGACCTTAAAACGAATCTCTTCTCCCATCTGGGCAACTGTAGTTTTCCTAATAGGTTTCAAGGTCAAGGAGACCCAGCCAAAGTGAGTGAGAAATGTTAAATATATAGATTGGACACAGATGATCGAAGACCCCAGTTAGACACCTCTGACTCCAAAGGAAAATGTTTGGCCCCCCAGACCTGGGTTCTCAGCTGCCTGCCAGAGCTGAACATTGCCTGATACCATCAGTCCAATTGCACCCTATCGCACCTGTGATACTACCCCAGATAGTTCCATTAAGTATCCAGGGATCTACCAAAAGGTATTAACCTGTATCCATTGCTTCTAACTGAAGCAGTTCCCCATGTTGTGAATGCAGCATTCAGTCAACATTGACCATTTTGGTGAATAATTGAACCAGGGAGATACAAGATGATGTGTTGGAGGTTGCCATACTCTTGCTGAATGGTGGAGCAGGATTTCTTTTTCCTGTTTCTTACGTCATCAGCTGCTAACCCTCATCACCTGGTAAACACTCATTGGTTGGTCACTGTTCAAATGTAGATGGTTCAGATTAGATTCCCTACAGTGTGGAAACAGGCCCTTTGGCCCAACAAGTCAACACCGCCCCTTGGTGCATCTCACCCAGACCCATCCCCATATAACCCACACACCCCTGAACACTACGGGCAATTTAGCTTGGTCGATCAACCTGGCCTGCACATTTTTGGACTGTGGGAGGAAACCGGAGCATCCAGGGGAAACCCATGCAGACACGGGGAAAATGTGCAAACTCCGCACAGACAGTTGCCCGAGGCTGGAATCGAACCCGGGTCCCTGGCACTGTGAGGCAACCGTGCTAACCACTGAGCCACCATGCCACATGGTTCATTGCATGTGGCCCACACAACTAGATAGTTGTGGGAGTAGAATTTATTTTTGTCACAGTACTTTGTCACACATCATCTGCAAAGTGATGAGATCTTTGTGACAGGTAGCAGGTCCTGAAAATGACATTCTCATTCTTATTCCCTCAAGTTTTAACAGACCATGTGGTTGGATGGGACATGAAGAACGTGCACGGGGGAGGGGGTTGAAAGCTGATTTTTCTGCATTTCTTCACAGCTTCAACAAAGTGGCATAACACCAAGGCTTGCCTCGTGCCAAGACCGCTCTCTGTATCCAGCAGCCTCAGAACTCAATGGATGCGAACGTGATCGTCCACACTCCCTTCCCCACTTGGGGACAATAGTCCAAATGTTTTCCTGAGTAGGGTTTGCAGATCCAGGAATTATCCCAACTCTGCTCTCCTGAATCCGAAGTGAAAATTCTATTCCCTGCCTGAATTCCTTCACCCTCCCTGCCACTTCTGTTTTTAAATACAGGATTTCACTACTAATTCAACATTAAAATAAATCAAATAGCAAACAATGCAAATGATTTGTGAATCAAATTTTATAATATATTTCAGTGCCCCATGTAACAGAAGCTGGTCAATGAAATAAACTGACTTCTGAAACTAGTGAATAATTCATCTCAAACATAATGTTCAGTGCTTAAATTTCTAAAGCGTTGATTAATATACAGATGTATTTAAAATAAATTTATTGTAAACCATTCTTTTTCTGAGATAAGTGCTTTACTTTGAATGTAACTCTGTTTCCCATTAAGTGTTCACTAATTGTGACTTTTTTGTCCCCTTAATTATTATAACCTCAGCATGTGGGATATTTGCCAGCACAACGGTATCAAATTTTGCCTTGAATTTTTCCAAAAATTCACAGTCTGAATTAAATCGCAACTTGTTTGCCCATAAAATCGCACTGTCTGGTTGACAAAAATAATCAAAGGTAGCCATTAAATCATCCAGGTAATGATGATGATAAACGACATCAGCTGCTAGGATATAATCATAGTGATGAATAAGTTGAGGAAAGTTTTTATCTAAATCTACATTCCAAGCCAACTCCTTAATTTGAGGTTGATGTTTGCTTTTCCATCGTGTATTTCTCATAACATTACTTTGCAAGTTCCCAATTGCACAAGAGAGATCAGTACTGGTGACATAAGCACCTAAGAGAAAAGACACATAATGATATAGAACATTGTCAGCATTATTAGTATTCCATTTTCAATGAACACTAGTTAAATTTTATTCAAAATTTGTACATTAATTATGACACATTGAAATTAGTGTGCATGTGACCTCACGTAAAATTTAATGAGTTATTTCGATGAAAAACATTCATGATTAACTGGCCTACTACGTACAACTGGTCTGGGAGAAACTGTGAAGCTAAAAAAATAGGATTGCTCAGGGCTGTATCAAATGCTTCATTTTTTTTCTAAATCTGACACCTGATCCCAACTGAGTGTTGGGTATGAAGGAGGCAGAACTAAGGAATGGCAGCTTTTCCACTTCCAGGAGACTGGTCAGCAATTTAATATTTTACTGGTTGCTCAGGCCTTGGGAAGGCTGGCACCTGAGAAGAAAGTATAGTTTGGAGAGTAAGCAAGTGCCTTTCCAGCACTTTTTTTAAAAATCCCTATCTGCCTGGTCTTCTCCAACGTCCCTGCCCCAAACTGACTGTTCTTATGAATTCGGCCTTCATTTTATTCAATCACAGGATGTGGCTGTCACTGGCTAGGCCAACGCGTGTTGTCCATCCCTAATTGCCCAAGAGTCAGTCACATTTCTGGAGTCACACATAGGCCAGACAAGGCTGTTTTCTTCCCGAAAGTGCATGAGTAAAACCAGCTGAGTTTTTCCCAAGAATTGGCAATGGATTCATGGCCATCATTAGACTCTTTATTCCAGGTTTTTCTTGAATTCAAATTCCACCATCTGGGAACGTTACCTGGGTCTCCGGATTAATCTCCAGTGGTAATACCACAAGGCCTTTGCCCATGTTAACCATCCTTAAGCTGCCTCATCTCTAAACAATTCCTGGGAGTTCAACACCTCAACAATTCCCTTGTCCAAGATCGTCCTGAAAGTCTCTTCCTTGTCCAAGTTTTTATTCTTTAACTGAAACACCTTGGGATGCTTTACAATATTGAAGGAGCTATTTAAATGTGAGTTGTTATTTGAAGGTTTAAAACAGGGAGAACAATATAATTACCTAGTAAGACAGCAAGAATAGATACCAGTCCTGTTCCAGCGCCCAGTTCAATTACGTTTTTGTCATCAAGGTTGAATTCATTCCAGTTGCATTCGAGAAAATGGCACAGCTCAACTGCCTGTGGAAAGAAATGATGTTAAACCCTAAAATATCAGAGTAACATCACTGAAGTTCACCTGAATGGAAGTACTTTCCCCCCAAATAAGGCAGCTATGGAATTCAGAAACATAGGAAACTTGAGCAAGATCCTGTACAGAATCTCAAACTGCATTGTGGCAGTTTGTACAGGGACAGGATTTACTGACATTAGGAAAAATGTGGAGTTATTAGCAATAGGAACATGGCTTTGTGCAAGGGACATCACGTCTCACAAACTTGATTGAGATTTTTGAGGAAGTGACAAAGATGATTGATGACGGGTGATGATTGTTGTCCATATGGACTTTGATGAGATCCCTTATGGCAGGCTGATGACGCAGAAGTTGAAGTTACATGGGGTCTGTGGTCAGATGGTTGCATGGATACAAAACTGGTCACGGGAGATGGCAGTGGAAGTGTGTTTTTCCATCTGGAGATCTATGGCTGGTGGTGTTCGGCAGGCATCAGTGTTGGGACTCCTATTGTTTGTAACTTACATAAATGATTTGGAGGAAAATGTAGGTGGCCTGATTAGTATGTTTGCTGGCAACAAAATGGTAGGGGGAGCTGCAGATAGTGAGGAGGATTGCCAGAGGATTCAGCAGGATATAGATAGCCTGGAGATTTGGACAGCACCATCTCTGGGGATGGTGCCATGCTTGGGGCAGGACTTGCAGTTTCAGGCCACTCCTGCCATTTTTGCTCTGGTGGAAAAGTCTGGCCTAAAGTTTCTTTATTAGACCCATTAGAACTTGCTTTGATTTTTACACCATGAAACATTTTGTTATTCGTCACACATGCTGTCCACTCTATCATGGACCACCCCTTTAGTTTTAACACTCACACCCCACCCTGCAGTCCCCGATCCCCCACCATCAGCCCACAACCTTCACTCACTCAAAACATATTTGTTTTTCTTTCATCAATACTTATGAAGGATTGCAAAGACCTAGATGTCGACTCAATTTCTCTTCATAGGTGCTATCTCACCTACACTTTTATACATTTTGCTTCAGAATTCCAGCAATTACTTCAAAGGTTTAATTTTAAAATGAATTGAGTAACTTTCGATATCATTTCAATAGCATGATATACTGATAGTATTCAAGATTAATTAATCCAGTGCATTTCAATTCATCACCAGTCATCGGATTTCATTTACAATTTCAGAACCTGAACTGAAATACCTAATCTAAGATGTGGTGGTAATGTAAAAGGAGTGTATTTTAATTTTAACTCCCTCTTGAACACATTTACACTTTCTCCTTCCCTGTGGTCTGGTCTGTCAGGTCAGAGTTTAGATGGTGTCCCATTAGAGGACAGGGTACATGCTATGTTGTGACCCCATTTAAAGGCCTTCCCACAGTGGGAGGTGTTCAGAAGGGAATGAGTTCAGGCTGTGATCCCTCAAGGGCAGCCTTCCCAGCTCATGAAGTCACCCAGATTTGGCTGGGGCAGAGTTCAGATGGTGTCCCATCGAAGGGTAGCGTGCAGACAGGCTTGTGACCCCATGTACATGAGCTCCCTCGAGGGGAAGCGTGCCAGAATCTGCCTTGTGGTGAACTGCAGTCATTCAAATGAGCTAAAACATTCACAACCATGGCTTCACAGGATGTATGAGCCAGTGTCTCCTACTCCTCCACTGGCACATTCAGCACCTTGGAACTCTAGGATGCTATGCAAATTCTATCGTTACAATTGTTGCAATTTGATAAATGGTAGCAAATGTATACCAGCTCCTGTACAACAGAGAAAATGTGTTTATTCATTTTGTTTCTTTATTCTGTCTCCCATGTTCTTCCTCCTCCCCAGGTCTAAGTTTCACCTTTACTTTTTGCTCAAGTAGGACATACCGCTGGCCAGGTTATAGCTCCAAAGTGATCAATGGATTGGTGGATGGTGATCTCGTAACCTGCAAAGTGGTAACATTCCTTTGAAACATATCCATAAACTGAGGGAGACCAAATCCTATTCAGAGCATCTGAAGGTTTTTCGACATCAGTGAGAACTTCTAGTAGAAAGAAACCATTTATCTACAGTTAATAAAGAAAATACCATTTGAGCTGAAATGATAATTATTACTGATCATTCATCCAGTCATGTAAATCCCAGTTTGTTGTTCATGCATATGTATTCATATTTTTAAAACAGTCCTGAAGAAAATCTGCATTCGATTTTCTGACTCCGTTACCTCCTAAAGAAGATATTAAAATGTTATGTTACTTCTGACAAGGTACAGAAAGCAGAGTTCGCTGACTCATTGTTAACAACTCCTGGCCTTGCTTCTCCCTGTTGCTCAAATCTCAACCAACTCTAAACTCTCCTCCTGAGCCTGAATTTCCCTGTCATCCAACTTGACATCTTCTTACCCACTGCCCTGTGTCCCACAGGTTATGGTTTTATCTTGATCTACCTAATCTCCGTGCTCCAGAATTCCCTTCTCCACTTCTCCACCTCCCTCTCCTCCCAACTATATCCCTTCCAGATTCAGTGAATAAGTCTGTTTTTCACTGTGAAAGGCTCACTACAAAATAGAATTAGTCGTCAAGATATAGTTTAATAAGGAATTGCTCACTGGGGATAAAGTAGTTTTAGTGTAGCAATGGGAATGGGCCTGTGTTCAGATTACCACTTGTTCTCTTGGCTGAAGATCATTTGTACCGTGCAGAATTAACGATTAGCAACACACGCTTTCATAGGGAGAAATGTCAATATCTTAGCACCACCAACAATCTCCATTAGAGCCTGAAATGTACCGAGTTGTATTCCCTTCTGGCCAACTTTAATATTAAATGAACAAGTACCAAAATTAACAACATAAATTTCTAATACATGACTATAGGAACGAGGGAGGAGGAGTATTCAGTCCATCAGCTCTGCTCCACTATTTGAGACCTTAGTAGACTGTCTACTTCAAAACTGTTTTCCTGTGTTACCCTCATCAACCCTTACTGTCTTTAATGTCTATCAATCTCTGAACCCAGGATCCTTGCCATTGCTAACAAAATGTGAAGCTGGATGAACACAGCAGGCCAAGCAGCATCTCAGGAGCACAAAAGCTGACATTTCGTGAAGGGTCTCGGCCCGAAACATCAGCTTTTGTGCTCCTGAGATGTCGCTTGGCCTGCTGTGTTCATCCAGCTTCACACTTTGTTATCTTGAATTCTCCAGCATCTGCAGTTCCCATTATCACTCCTTGCCATTGCTGCCTGAAATCTACTTCACTCATGACATGATAAATGACATAATACTTCCTCATTAAAATATATTTGCAGGATCTATTTGTAGAAAAAAGCAACAAAATATTTGTTAAAAGATAAATTTCATTCATGACTTTTGTTGTTAAAAAAAATCATTCCCTCCTTCAAACTAAATGGATAAAACTGGGACAGAGACAGGAAAGTATTTTATTATAAACAACATGAAGGAGAATCACAGGTTATTAAAACATGCCTGAGGTAAAGGGACTCGGGTGGGGGGGGGCGCGATTACAGCTTGATTTGCTGAATAATTACAATATCATGAAACATATGAACAGTCTTATTATACCTTACAATAAACAAATATCAGAAGCCCTGAAATTTCAGAAACTTCACTGTTGATACAGTGTCCACGAGGACGTTGTATTTCTATCTTAGTTGATGTTAAAGACAATGTTCCTCATAATTTTTCACAAATATATTGCTGTGAAATCTGGCAAAGGAATAACTTTTAGAAACATAAATGCTGAGCCAATCATTATAACCATATAAATCAATGTCTTTTCCAAATAAAATATGGGCCTTAATTCTATTGTCGATGAAAAATGATGGTACTTGCTGATGACCTCAAAGAAAGCTGTCCACTGAATCAAATGTCATTGCTTTCAGACATCACTTTAAATCTGGCTCTGAATCACCAGGATCCCATGGTAGCCACAATGATTATGTCATCAGTGTAGGTGTTCAATCAAATTGAAGTGTTCTCGCCGACAGCAAATCACGAAGTAAACTCTTTCACTTATCATTTAAATTTGACTGAGAGCAAAATATATCATTAAAACATAATTCTGGACTTAAGGTAGAATCCAAAATATTATAAACATTTTTAAAAAGGATCCTTTTTAATAAATACATTTGTCATTCAGCAAGTATAAAATTAACCTGTAAGTATTATAAACCAGAGGTTGACCCCCCTTCTCTTCTGAGAACTGACACCGAAACACCAAATAGAAGCACCTCACTCTTTTATCTGCAAAAGGAGTGTGAAAAGTGGTGTAACCTGCCTTTCAGCAACTTCTAGTGGTTAAATAAAATAAATCCCTGACATTTTACAATCAACACGTAACAATTTATTTATCTAACGCTAAGATAGAAATACAACGTCCTCGTGGACACTGTATCAACAGTGAAGTTTCTGAAATTTCAGGGCTTCTGATATTTGTTTATTGTAAGGTATAATAAGACTGTTCATAATTAATTAGGTCTACAAAATCATGAGGGGTATAGACAGGGTGGATAGCAAAAAGCTTTTTCCCAGAGTGGGGGACTCAATTACTAGGGGTCATGAGTTCAAAGTGAGAGGAGCAAAGTTTAAGGGAGATATGCGTGGAAAGTTCTTTACACAGAGGGTGGTGGGCGCCTGGAATGCGTTGCCAGCGGAGGTGGTAGACGCAGACACGTTAGTGTCTTTTAAGATATATGTGGACAGGTACATGGATGGGCAGGGAGCAAATGGACGCAGACCGTTAGAAAATAGATGACAGGTTAGACAGAGGATCTTGATCGGCGCAGGCTTGGAGGGCTGAAGGGCTTCCTGTGTTGTAGGTTTCTTTGTTCTTTGTTCTTTAACTAAACTACTACAAATCAAATAAATCCCTTCCATATTAACTATTCCCAAAAAAAGCAAGATTCTAATGGTATGCTGTTCCAATAAATACAAGTCCCATTTATATATGTTAAAAAAATTTAGTCTCTCAAAATTACAGCCGGGTTATGTATTTTCCGGAATGTTCTGTGCCTTCATTCCTGTTCTGTCGGGAATGCCTTCTCCATTGATTCTTCTGTCAGAAGTATTAACTAGTTATTCCGTTGCTAGTGTTGCTATTTAGATGGTGCCCTCTCTAACACATAGAGGAAGCTCTGGTAGATGGCAGCTAGCTCACTCTGTTCTTTATCTAACTGCCCCCTTCTTCTGTGCCCTTGATGACGTATCAATATTTCTTACAAAAGGATGATCCTATGTTGTCAAAATCATCAGGCTTAAATTTAATAAGTTTTTGGTGTCGAAGTACCTAGTTCACATTGATTGGCTAAATTCAAAAGGCTGTTGTCATGGTAACAACTGCTGCTTGGCCTGCTAGCTGTATGGCCGTTCTATACAAATATCTCAATTCTGGTGTGCTCTGTATACTTGCAAACTTTCAAGCTGCTGCTCACAGACATCCATTTTAAATCTCTAAGCATAAAAAAAGCGCTTGATCTTTTAAAAGGACCATGCAATGCTTCCACTCCTCACATTTTACAAACACCAAATTCTAACCTGCTGCCTCCCAATCAACAAGTAACCTACCCAACTCTGCAACAGTATCATGAGGGCTTTAAGCAGGAATTACGAATTTAACATGTTGTTAGAAACTCATTCAACAGTCTCTTGGAGGTGGGATGTTTGAAAGTGAAGAACAATGGAGAAGGATAAGCAGTAATGCCTGGATTTCCATGTTGAACTGCATTTACAAAAACTCTCGATGTTGCTGTCACTTTTATTAGGGTAATAGGATTGAATGCCCTCATTATTACTAGAAAATTCAGGCCATAATTCTGTTTATATTTGTTTTGTTACTGTTGTTATATCCTCCTCGACTTTATTTTCTGTGTAGCCTGTGTTTGGTTATAATAGCTCAGTAAGGGTGATCTTCAAATAATCATTATAAGGGGTGACAATGGCCAAGCAGCATTATCGCTGGATTGTAAATCCAGAGACCCAGGTTCAATTCGCACCATTGAATTCAATAAAAATTTGGAATTAAGAGTTTAATGATGACCATAAGTCATTCCTGATTGTAAGGAAAAACCTATCTGGTTCACTAATGTCCTTCAGGGAAGGAAGCTGCAATCCTTCAGAGACAATGGGAACTGCAGATCCTGGAGAATCCAAGATAATAAAGTGTGAGGCTGGATGAACACAGCAGGCCAAGCAGCATCTCAGGAGCACAAAAGCTGATGTTTCGGGCCTAGACCCTTCATCAGAGAGGGTCTGATGAAGGGTCTAGGCCCGAAACATCAGCTTTTGTGCTCCTGAGATGCTGCTTGGCCTGTTGTGTTCATCCAGCTTCACACTTTATTATCTTAGCTGCAATCCTTACCTGGTCTGGCCTACATGTGATTCCAGACCCACAGCAATGTGGTTGACTCTTAACAGCCCTCTGGTCAATTAGGGCTGGGCAATAAATGCTGCCGAGCCAGCAAAGCCCACATCCCATCCATTTTATAGCCGACTAGTTCAACTTCATTATATTTTATCTTAGCATACTAAACACCATTTTTATATTTATTAATTGTACTCAAGGAAGCCTATCTTATCTGAACAATGAGAAATGGCACAGGTTTCAGATTCAAAGGGAGCTGGGTGTTCTCATGCATGTGTCACAAAAGGTTAAGTTTCAGGTACAGCAAGTTATGAGGAGCGCTAACACAATGATGTTATACATTTCAAGGGAACTGAACGTGCAAGTAGGGATATTTTGCTTCAGTTATACAAAGTACTGGTGGGATCACATCTGTAGTAGTGTTTAGGGTCTCCTTGTTTTGGGAAGGATATAAATGCATTGGAAGCTGTTCAGTGAAGGTTAACAGGGCTAATGTCTAAGTGGGTGGTGTGGGGTTGTCTCATGAGGAAAGGTCAAATATACTCGGTTTGTATCCAATGAACTTTGGAAGAGGAAGAGGCGACCTTACTGAAACATGTAAGGTCCTATGGAACCTTGACATGGTAGAGTTGCAAAGATATTTCTTGTGTGAGAATCTAAAACTAGGGTGTCACCGTTTAAAAAGTCATTGTTCATTTAAAATGAAGCTGAGGGGATTGTTTTTCACATACAGGGTGGTAAATGTTTGGAACCCTCTTCTTCAAAAAGCAGTAGAAATTGAATTTTTAAATCGTTTTAAGGCAGAGGTAGATCAATTATTGGCAAGCAAAGGGTGAAACTTTATCAGCGCTAGTTGGGAATGTGGGTAATCACCCATAAGCTTATTAAATGCAGGAGGCACCTTGTCCTATCCCTGTTGCTAATTTCCATGTTCATATCTATTCTCCCATTTATGTACACACACCTGTACTCCAATGATAAATACACCACAAGGATATGAAACAAACACTGTGAAATACATATTGATTAAATGTTACTATACCTTCATTTTCATCAGAAGATTCAGTCTCTGAATGTTCTTCCTGCTTCTGAATTTCAAATTCCTCTTCACCCTCTGTAGATATATCTAATGTAGATATTGTCTCCATTTCAGAAAGGTACTACAAAGTCACAAATCAGATTACTGGTGAATAATACCTTGTGGATGTCAATTGATTAGAGTTTAGTGAGAGGGGATGTGCAACAACAAATAGGAGGATGCTGGTCCTACTCCAACAGCAAGAACACACACATGAACAGGCTGGGAATAGAGGCAGATGGGATTAGTTTACGATGGTATCATGGTCAGCACAGAGGTGGTGGACTGAAGGGTCTGTTCCAGTGTTGGACATAAGTTGGGGATGACTGAGGAACATTCCTTTTCCCTGTGTTTGGAAAAGGCTCCCAATTGTTTTTGTTTGGGATAGTAAATAAAGATTGAGGATAAGACAGTGACGGAGGACCCTGCTCCCAATACTTTTGTTCTTGTCCCAACTGGTCTTTGCGGTGTTGTGGTGTTCCATTTCCAGCTATTTTAATTTCTGCTCACTCACAGTGCCAGCTTTTAATTACTTTAAGTCTCTTGACTATGACTTACAGAAGCCAAGAGTTCCTTATAACAATGGAACAAATTAACAATGGAGGACAGTAATGGCGCAGATATTCTGATGGTCAGAGAGGTGTGGAGTAGCTAACTGCAGTTGTATGTCAGGAATTTGCACAGTCGCCTGAGGCAGCTGACCTCACTGAAACAGCTAGAGGACCGATGGACAATCCTCTGTACCTGGAACCCTCCAAAAGAGTCTATTAAAGTTGCAGAATTTGGAGGCTTCCAACTGTTTTAAGCTTAGTAGTAAGCCAGGAAAAGTAAGAGGATTAATAATCTACTGTATCTCATGGGTACCTTTTGAACTGATTTTCAGCTGACCAGTGAAGTGACCAGATAAACCTTTCCTGATCATCCCCACTGGCCTAACAAACACGCACACACCCACCCACCCCACCTCCTTGACCACCTCCTGGAATCAACCCCCTCAACCTGTCACCCCAGGCACCTAACTACACCCAACCCTGACACTGCTATCCCATCCTGAGCCCTTCACCTGGCAGCTCCCCCATGCACCGGCTGTCTCCTAGCCTAACACTAACCCATCATTCCAAGCTTCAATATGACCCTGGTCCTGTTGCATTTGGTATCTCAGAACTCACCGCCAATTCCACTCCGAAACACTGTGCATTCACCAGCAAACATCCCCATGTCTGACCTTATGATGGAGGGAAGGCCATTGATGAAGCAGCTGAAGATGGTTGGGCCTTGGACACTACCCTGAGGAACTCCTGCAGAAATGTCCTAGAGCTGAGATGACTGATCTCCAACAAGCAAAACCTTGTTCCTTTGTGTTAGATACAGTGAGAGATTGCCCCCGATTACCACTATTTCAGTTTTGCTCAGGCTTCTCTATATTTTGCCATTTGGTTAACTCATCTACTTCTTTCTGAAGTTTCCTTGTGTCATCTCACCACTTGCCCTTCCACTGATTTTTGTGACATTCTCAAACTTGGCGATAGTACATTCATTTCTATCATCCAATTCATTAATATATATTATAAAAAATTGTGATCCCAGAACTAACCCTTGTAACACTCAACTAGTTACAGTTTGCTAAAAATACATCCCTTTTCCCAACTCTCTGTTTTCTATTAGTGAGCCAATTCTCTATGCTAATATATTGCCCCAAACACCATAGGATGTTATTACTTAGCCTTACAAGTAGTACCATATTGAATGCCTTTTGGAATTCCAAATATATTATTTGAGATAATTGGTTCCTCCTTATCTTGCTTGTTACTTTCTCCAAAGCTAAGAGAGAGGCAAGAGAGGACATCAGACTGTTGGAAGATGAGGCTGAGGCAGTAATAATGCAGAACAAAGAAACAGCAGATGAATGGAATAAGTACATTGCATCCGTTTTCACAGTGGAATACACTAGCAGCATACCAGAACTTCAAGAGAGTCAGGGGCAAAGTTGAGTGTACTGGCCATCACTGACAGAAGGCGCTGAGGAAACTGAAAGGTCTGAAGGTGGATAAATCTGGAACAGATGGGCTATACTCCAGAGTTCAAAAGGAAATAGCTGAGGAGATTGTAGGGAAACTGGTGGTGATCTTTCAGAAATCACTGGAGTCAAGGTGGTCCCAAAGGACTGGAAAATGGCTCATGTAATACTCTGTATATGAAGGGATGGAGGCAGAAGACAGGAAATAATCTACTGATTAGCCTGACCTCAGTCATTAATAGTCCATTATTAAGGATGAGATTGCAGAGTAGTTGGAAGTGTACTGTGAAAGTGGGCTGAGTCACCATGGCTTCATCAAGAGGAGGTCATGCCTGACAAATCTGTTAGAATTCTTTGAGGAGGTAACAAGAAAGTTAGACAAAGGAGAGTCAGTGGACGTGAGCTATTTGGATTTCAAGAAAGCATTTGATAAGATGCCACACAGGAGGCTGTTAAATAAAGTAAGAGCCTATGGTGCTAGGGGCAAGATACTGTAATGGATAGGGGATTGGCTGACTGGCAGAAGAAATACAGTAAGGACAAAGGGGTCTTTGTCAGGGTGCCAGGCGACTAGTGGAGTTCCACAGGGGTCAGTGTTGGGATCCCAACTATTCACATAATATACTAACAATCTAGGTGAGGGAACTGAGGGATTGTTCCTAAATTTGTAGATGACATAAAGATGGGTGGAGAGACAGGTAGTGTTGAGGAAGTGATGAGGTTGCAGAAGGACTTGGACAGGCTCAGCAAGTGGGCACAGGTGTAGTCAATGGAAAACAATGTGGGGAAGTGTGAGGTGGGGAGAATAGAGGCGGAGGCTATTTTCTGAATGGAGGAAGTCTTTGGAAATCTGAAACACAAAGGGATTTGGGAGCACGAGTTCAGAATTCCCTTACGGTTAACATGCAGGTTCAGTTGACAATTAAGAAGGCAAATGCAATGTTAGCATTTTTAGGTCCTGTATCTCAGGAAGGATGTACTAGCATTGGAGAGGCCGAGGGGACGTTTACAAGAATGATCCCAGGAATGAAGGGCTTGTCATATGAGGAGCAGTTGAGGACTCTGGGTCTTATTGCAGTGGCGTTTAGAAGGATGAGGGGGATCTGATTGCAACTTACAGAATATTGAAGGGCCTGGATAGAGTGGGCGTGGAGAAGATACATCCTCTAGTAGGAGAAACTAAGGCCCGAGGGCACAGTTTCAGAGTGACGGGATGACTACTTAAAATTGGGATGAGGAGGAATTTCTTCAGCCAGAGGGTGGTGACTGTGTGGAGCTCATTGCTGCAGGGGGCTGTGGAGACCAAGTCATTGTGTGTCTTTAAGACAGACAGTGACAGGTTCTTGTTAATAAGTGGATCAAAGATTATGGGGAAAAGGCAGGAGAATGAGGCTGAAAAACATATCAGCCTTGACTGAATGGTGGAGCAGATTTGTTGGGCTGAATGGCCTAATTCTGCTGCTTTATCTTGTGGTCTTCCAATTCTTAATAGTTTGACGGGCATGATTTCCCCTTCATGAAGCCATGCTTACTCGGCCTGATTATGTCATGTATTTCTAAATGTTTTGCTGGTAACAGGCTCTAACATTTCTCACTGAGAGATATTACACTAACTGGCCAATAGCTACCTGTGTAGTCTTTCTCTCTCCCTTTTTGAATGAGGGCAATTAATGCAAGTGATTAAGTTACATTTTGCTGCGGCGTTGCAACTTTCCGAGAGGTAACTAGGATCCTCAGAGTGTGCACAAATCTTCAAGCTTAAGAAGGAGAGTGCATAAGCAAAGGAGCCAGTAGCTCCAGTTTTACACAAGATTTACAACAAAATAATAATCAGAAGGCAATGGGAAGAGCATTTCTGCCATTATTGTAGTCTCTCTAAGAACCTACTGCCAATGAGAGTGCTGGTGATCAAGAAGATCATTCTGGATCCCTGCCCTTCCTGATCTTTGTGGGACGCTGTCTTGCACCTCATGCACAGTGCATGCTGCCAGGCTCCATTACAAGCTCTACCACCCACCCACGCACCACCCCAAACTGGAAGGTGACAACAGGGTTCAACTCCAGGCTGTAAAACTGAACCAACAGCTACGTGACTGAAAAACATGGGTTTACAATTTACAACTGGTCTGAGCACTCATGGTAAAATTCAGATCAATCCAGCAAATCCGTCGCTACAACAACAACAACAACAACAATTAAGTTGCTGGAAAAGCTCAGCAGGTCTGGCAGCATCTGTGAAGGAAAAGACAGAGTTAATGCTTTGGGTCCAGTGACCCTTCCTCAGAACCCTTCCAACAAATCCGTCTCTACCTGACGAGCATTTCTGACACTTTCTATTTTTATTTCAGCATCTGCAGCATTTTGTGTTTTGTTTCTTTGTCTTTTCTGTATTATCAATTTCATTTCCATTAAAAACAGAGTGAATAATCAATCACCTGCTGCTACATTTTTCTGTACCATGAGGGGGTAATCTTGATTGGTGCTAGGCCATTCAACCCAGGACATTTAAAATGTTACATCAAAGATAAAAGACTATCTCTTTCAAAGCAGCAGGGTTTGATGACAATTTGCTAATTAGTTTAAACACATCCATTACACATTTGTTTACAACCTGTCTAGGAGGACTTGCACTAATCATGTTTCTTGGACCCATTCCCTCATGGTAAGCATATTATATCTCTGGTATGCTTCAATATTTTTAGGTTGCTCACTTGTTTGCTTTTAGTAGATTCTTTGACAGTTAATGCTGGGAATGTACATGACGACAAAAATTCTTTAGTTGTTTGTGAATATGAGGATGCATTAATTTCTGACAGATAATCCTTCGGGCTAAACTGGGCAGTCCTTGCAAATGAGTCTGGGGATTAACAGCATCTCCAGCATCTGCAGTTTCCATTATCACTGAGGATTAACATGCTCAGTTAACACTTACCTGTTCAATAGAATGAAGCCCACATGCCAACAGGGATTGCCCACTCATTTGAAGCTGATTTTTTCTCTTGAATCTTCAAGTCAACTATTAGGAGTGTGGAATCTCCCAGAGCCTGTGATCCTGGCTTGACTGCAGAGTGGCTTGCTTGTCCTGTTTTTGTGCTGGGAAACAGCTTTGTGATGGAGGCGGTGAAAGCTGCCCAGAGTCAGAAACAGGCTCAGATGGGGCAACAAGCGAATTGTGTTGGGACCCCAATACAACCTGTTACTCCAGTGCTAGGCCATGGGACTGATGTCAATACATACTGTGAAGTTATCTCTGACCCCTGTCACGTGAGTAGTAAACATTTCTCAAAAGGACATGATTTAAACCACGGTAACATTGTCCTGCGCATGCCCTGTTAGACTGGCCAATCACTTTCCAACTGACTCCACTTCTCATTTCACAGTCCCATACAGCAGTGACTAAATGTTGGCACTTGTACCTGTTGTCTGATCAAGTAACTAAACGCTGCAGAGATGGGGATAGAGTGAAACTGTCACCAGTCTATAAATCTCTCAGGCCGTCAGTGATGCTCTCGTGGCCATATGTCTGCAGTCAATTGCTCCTTGCAGCCAGGAGCAGTTAGATTTCACACAAAGCCTGTTTCCATGTGTGCCTGGGAATTAGTATCGTGGGGGCATGGTGATGAGGTCTACCCCACCTCCAAATAAGGCATTTATCACTGGTTTGGCAGCGGTGGGCTGTCCATTATGAAATGCTACACAGTTCTGCAGTAGATCCCCAGAATGAGCCAGGCACAAAAATAATTTTGGGACACTCTGATCTAGAAGGATAACTGACAGTTGAGAATTGAACAGTCAGTCCATCCTACATTATGTGGCACAGTGATAGTGTCCTTACCTCTGAGCCAGAAGACCTGGATTCAAGCCCCAACTGCCCCAGAGGTGTGTAATGACAAGTCTGAATAAGTTGTTTGGAAAATAAATACATTATGGCAGAGATGGCTGTGCCCATACACCTGGACATGCATAGCCTTTTCATCCAACCCCAACAGTGCACCAAACATAGTACTGGCTCCTTCGAGCTCAATCTAAAGTTAGATTTTTAGAATCCCTACAGTGTGGAAGCAGATCATTCAGCCCATCAAGTCCATACCAACCCTCCACCCAGTCCCCTACCCTGTCCCTGTAACCCCGCATTTCCCATGGCTAAGCCACCCAACCTGGACATCTTTCAACTGTGGGAGAAATCCACTCAGACACGGGGAGAATATGCTAACTCCACACAGATAATCTCCCGAGGCTGGAATCGAACCCAAGTCCCCGGCGCTGTGAGGTAGCAGTGCTAACCACTGTGCTGCCCTGCATACAAAGCATGAGCTGTTTGTTGCTCTTATTCAAGCCATCTCCACTGAAATGTGGCTGCAGACGTGGAAACCAGCCTTTGGGTGAGCAGCTAACTGAGCTGTTCATTTGCTTTAGACATCAGTGGGGGTCCAAATCGTAATTTGCCAAAAACACCTAAAGCCCACAAGCATGCTTGAGTTAGAGGAAGTGTATTTTGACTGGTGCAGTTACTAACAGTTGGGTCCCACTGAATAGATTTCCTCTGTTGCCAGCCTTTACCCCCGTCTCCTCCCCTTGCCTTAAACATAGAACATAGAACACTACAGCGCTGTACAGGCCCTTCAGCCCTCGATATTGCGCTGACCTGTGAAACCAAACTGAAGCCCATCTAACCGACACTATTCCATTATCATCCATATGTTTATCCAATGACCATTTAAATACCATTAAAGTTGGTGAGTCTACTACTGCTGCAGGCCAGGGCATTCCACGTCCTTACTACTCTCTGAGTAAAGAACCTACCTCTGACATCTGTCCTATATCTATCACCCCTCAGTTTAAAGCCATGGAGCCTCGTGCTAGCCATCACCATCCAAGGAAAAAGGCTCTCGCTGTCCACCCTACCTAATCCTCTGATCATCTTGTATGTCTCTTTTAAGTCACCTCTTAACCTTCTTCTCTCTAACAAAAACAGCCTCAAGTCCCTCAGCCTTTCCTCATAAAACCTTCCCTCCATACCATGCAACATCCTGGTAAATCTCCTCTGCACCCTTTCCAATGCTTCCACATCCTTCCTATAATGCAGCGACCAGAAATGTACGCAATACTCCAAGTGCGGCCACACCAGAGTTTTGTACAGCTGCGACATGACCTCATGGCTCCGAAACTCAATCCCTCTACCAATAAAACCTAACACACCGTATGCCTTCTTAACAACCCTATTAACCTCGGTGGCAACTTTCAGGGATCTATGCACATGGGCACCGAGATCCCTCTGCTCGTCCACACTCTCAAGAATCTTACCATTAGCCCAGTACTCTGTATTCCTGTTACTCCTTCCAAAGTGAATCACCTCACACTTTTCTGCAGTGGTTAGCAAACTGAGAGATGTAACAAATACCTCCTGTTACAGCCCACTCAGTATTCATTAGCTCAGGTGTCCCCTCAGTCACTGACAGATCTGTCTCTGCCCTGCTAGAATATTGATCTGCAGCTCTAACAGGCAGAAAGACTGAAGCACTGACACCAATATACATTGCTGATCATCGAGGTTCAGATGGGAGAATTGCTCCCAGATCATCCTGAATGGTGTAGCCTGCTGCTGAGATTCTTTCTCCATGATGCTGTCCCAGTACCCCATTCAGGATCATTTCCTTTTCCACACACCAGCTATTCATTCTTTAGGTCATGCAGGATCCCGGTAAAATGACCACTATAGCACCAGGGTCTGGGAGCAACTGATTTGTACAGACACAGTGAAGTCAACAAAAGGACCCTCAACATCTGCCACATGATTCCTGTAGACCTTTGCAATGTTTATAAACCTTTTGTACAAACAGCCAGAGGAAATCAAACACAAACTAAACGGTGACGAAATGATGATCCCTTTAATAGGCTGGTGGCTGTCCTTGCGCTAAATGAAAGTTCGGCTCTGCGAGATTAATAGACAGCATTTGTGGAAGAGTTGAGCTCCAAAATGGCACCAATGGCCAGAAATCCATTTCACTTACTGCCCCCCTACACACACACACATGCGCGCGCGCACACACAAACACACAGAACACACACACACATACACACACGCACATACACACACACATGCACACACATACACATACATACACGCATGCACACACACATGCATACACATGCTCACACACACATACGCTCACACACACGTACGCTCACACACACACACACGCACGCATGCACACACACAGCGTGCATACACCATTGCACACATATGACAATAGCAACACTGACGATGCATTTAGACAGGCACAAGAACGGGCAGGGAATAGAAAGATACAGACCATGTGCAGGCAGATGGGATTAGTTTAGAACAGCATCATGGTTGGCACAGACATGATGGACCAAAGGGCCTGTTCATGCACTGTCCTGTTCTATGTTCTGAAATGGTGCTAATATGGCATTCTGCTCAATTCGCCTCCCCAACTCTTACCCACAAGTACAGTCAATGCAACCACTCAGAAAACTAGGCACTTGTCTGTTTCTTTGTCTCGAATGGCAAAATTTCAGACCTTGCAGAAAACTGACTTTAAAAAATCTGTTTGCTTATTTCTTTTAAAAATCTTCTGAAAAATGATGAAGCTGCTGGAAGGTCAGAAGCAATAGATCCTGCCCCAGTCCAGCAGGTAGATTACCTTGGGTTCCCAGTCAACCTTACTGACTGCCAGGAAGGCAGTTAATCAGACCTGGGTGAGTTTACCACCTCGGTAAACTGGCCACTTTTAACGGCTGAATCAGTGAGTATTGCCAAGGTCTCTGATGGGCCATCTCACCCAGCATTTAATCCTGGGGTGTTGGGAAGGACAAGTAACTGGGTGAGATACTCACCACCTCGAGGACAGGGACACCTGTGTTTGTGCACGTGTTGGTTAAAACAAGGGTGCTGACATCGGTCTCATCGAATCTTCATCTTGCATCTTCCTGGAGAACTATGTTGTAATTCTGCTGTGACAAAAGGATTTTTTTAGGTGAGAAAAGCTCTCCATTAGAAATCTTTTCCCCTCACTATGATTACAGTTTGGATATTGCAATGCTGTGTATGCCATTTAATAAGAAACTCTGCCTTCTTAAAGTTATCTGAATTTATTGACGACATTCATTTGAAAAAGGAGTGAAACTTAAAAAGTGTAACAAGAGTATTTTTATGCGACTGGATGGCATCTTCACACATTCTTTTTATCTTTTTCTTTTTCTTTTTTCCTACCTTCCCCCCTTGCAACTTTCAAAAATTCTAGATGTGGACTAAACCGTTTTTCAGTAAATGATATTATGCTTGAATATAACATTTTATAAATGAAAATTCAATACAAGGAATAATATCTCACCTTCCATGATTTTAAACATCCCAATGATAATTGAACCCTTTGTGAGCTGTTTGTGATTGTTTATCTCACAGTCATTGTCTGGAAACACTTCTGCTTCAACACAGGTGATTAAAAGTTCTATAACTTTCCCATGCCATGCGATGCAGGGCTTTGCTACTTTGCGTGATAATATGTAAACAATGCTTTCTCACTAAACTTTCTAGACATATTTGTTTTCAGTCATTAATTTTCAGATGGTTTTATCTCCAGCCACTCTCATCCCCGATAACAAACAGGTCACACAGCTACGATCACTCCAGGCACCAAATCTTCTGTGGCTGTTTGGTTCGCTGAGTCAGTTAGAAGGCTCGTTTGCAAAGGGAACAGCACAGGTTCAATTTCGGGACTGGCAAAGATCACCACTCTTTCCCAACCTCATCTGAGGTCGACCCCTCAAGTTAAACTCAGGACCAACCATCTCCCTCTAACAAGAAAGCACTTTTCTGACGTTGTGGTAACTCACTTTTCCTACCAAACACTGTTGCACCAACCCTGGTCCGCACAATGAGGCGGTTCCATGTTAAAGTTCTCATTCTTAGCATCCAAAAAATCCATGACAGCCCTAACTCCTTGCTCGATGTTTTTGTTATTCGTTCACAGGAAGTATGCATGACCGGCGAGCGCACCATTCACTGCCCATCCTCGTTGCCCAGAGTCAACCACGTTCCTGTGGGTCTGGAGTCACACATAGACCAGACCAGGCAGATGTCAGTGAACATTACTGACATCAGTATTCCCAACAACCAGGTCAAGGGCAGGCCGGGGGCTGACAATAAATGCTGGTCAGCCAGCAACACACCCAAGTCCCACGAGTGAATTTTTTTAAAAAAATCAACAATGGCCTCACAGTTACAATTAGATTCATAATTCCAGATATTTATTGAATTCAAATTCCACCATCTGCTGCGGTGGGATTTAAACCTGAGACCCCGAGCCCTACCTGGGTTCTGGAATAACACAAATCTACTAATAATAATACCACTAAACAACCACCTCCCCTTAATTTATGCAAATCAATTTTAATTCAAATTAACGGCAAAGATTTTAGCAAATTTTGAGCCAGGAGTGAACTGGATGAAAAGCTGTTATGGATAAATGAATATAAGCATTTGAAAATTCAGTAAATAAATAACCTGAAAACACGCGCTAAAAAAAACCACGTACCTTTTCTAAAGAAGACTGAGAGCTGATGTATCTTGAGTTCCGCAGCATTAGTAGGAGGCAGTAATTAAAGGCAGATCCCTAAGACACGCCTTCCCTCCAGCATAAACCGCCCCCCTCATGGTTTTGTTTCTGTTGATTAGCCAGCCCCACTCCCCAACACCAGCAGAATTTTTAACAGAATGCTAACGGCATCCTAACACTTGCTCGTGTTATAAAGAGCTCCTTGCTGCCTTTGGAGAGATTTACCACAACCTCATCCAAGTGGGTCTGCAGCCAGAAGTGGAACATGCTGGATTTGCCGAACACTGATAATTTGTGCGGAAGGGTAGGAGAAGCAGAGGGGGCGAAATCGACATTCCTGAATGGGCTCAGCCATGATCCATCCCGTCTCTGGTCTGCCTTAATGGTAACTGATCTCCTCAGGCTGGACCGTCTGACCAGGGTCGGAGCGCTGGCAGACATCACCCGCAATAAAACCAATTTGCCACTTTTATCCGCCGTGGCTTCGGCGGAAAATCAGTGGAAATCTCGGGGGGAAAAGGGCACAAAAGGTTATTGCCTCACGGGGGTTCCCGATGCATTTGTAACCCGGAAGAACCGTCGGGAAACCCAAGCCTGCAGCATCTCTCCAATGTCCCTGAACTGGAGCGATACGCGATATCCCAAACAAAACCTGGCGGTCACTGCAGCAGTGTCTGGAAGGTACACAGGGAATCCCAGTTGAATCTAAAATCAAATCCAAACGATAGCAGAATGCAGCTGATTGTGATATCTGTTTAAATCTTTGCTCACAACACGCCCTCCTTGCGCACAGATTTACAGCTCCAGCAAGATTTCTGCAACCAGGCATCCCAATGTTATGTGACAGTAGTTTCTTACGTTAAAACAGAGCAATATTAAATTTAAATAATTTCACCCCCACAATCTGGGCAGGTTTTAAAGGCTGCCTTTGCAATCGGCTGCATTTACTTTACAACCAGTGAGAAATTCAAGGGATAAAATCCTGACTGAGCTCACACACCTTGTGTATGTACAGGGTAATCCGGATAAAAATGAACGCAGAACCTAACCTCAGACGGTGCCAAGAAAAAAAAAAGCTGCATTTCTATATTCAGTGATGAGAAGTTAATTTAAAAGAATGACAGTTCCGAGGACGGGTCGCTGGACCCGAAACGTTAGCCCTGATTTTTCTGCACGGATGCTGCCAGACCTGCTGATCTTTTCCAGCAACTTCTGTTTTTGTAAAAGAATAGTAGCTTTATTCAGGGAGTGATTAATGGTTGGAATAGTCAACAGGCAACATCATGGAAATTATTTTTAGTATTGAATGTTGTGGTAGGGGGTGATGGAATCAAAGGGATAAACTTCTGTGGGTAGATGCAAGAAAAGCTTCTTACCGGCTGTTATTGGACTTCCGAAGGGGCCTCTCAGATTTTAAATCTAATGATAACATCGCTGCTTGTGCACCTTCTCTGCAGCTGCAACTTTGTATTCTTCACTCTATTTTGTTACCTTCATGCGCTTTTGTATGGTATGATCTGCTGGTGCTGCTTGCAAAACAGTCGCTTTTCTCTGTACCCAGGTACATGTTACAATAATAAATCAAATCAAAAAATATTCTCTCAATCTACTTTTCCAACATCTACCCAGTCAAACGAAAGGCCAGTGAAAGGTAGGTGGTATATAGAAAAGTACTTGCGCTAAAAAACAATATCAGCTGTAATAATGATCATAAACTGATTACAGAAATTAAACAGCAGCAAAGTTTAGTGGCCTGGGAACAACACCAGAAATAATTTTTTTTCTGTTCATGCCTAACAGCAGCATACCAAACTTTCAGCATTGTTGAAGCTACTGCAAATCTATTTTACAATATTGTCCCATTGACATAAGCAAGAAATATAACCCCTTTAATTAACAGGAATCCAAAAACTGCAAATGCTGGAAACCAGAAACATAACCAGAAATTGCTGGTAAAACTCAGGGAGTCTGGCAGCATCTGTGGAGAGGAGTCAGAGTTAATGTTTCAGGTCCAGTGACCTTTTTTCAGGACTGGATCCAAAACATTAACTCTGCTTTCTCTCCACAGATGCTGCCAGACTCCCTGAGTTTTACCAGCAATTTCTGGTTATGTTTCACTTTTATGATTATGTATTATGGTGAGCTGAGCTGGGAAAGGGCACTGAATGATTCGGTGTGCGGCAGGAATACAGTGACACTTTGCTTTGGTTGGCATTCTGTTTATGTCCAGTCCAGCAGTAATTTCAAAGGGACTAGATGTGTCACAGAGTGTACACCACTGCAAAACCTCAAGGTGTCATAACCTGGTGGATTTAGTTGGATGAAACTGCATTTTGATATCTCACTATTGAATGAGATTTAAAAGGACCATTAACACAGATAGCAATTTACATTACTGGATCCAACTGCGATCCTTTAAAAATAGGTTCATGGCTGTACTCTTCAGATAGAATGCTCATAGATAAAGGCAATGAAATAAAGAAAACAGTGAAACCCGCAGATAGGCCATTGCGCCTTGGAACAATGATTCTATTGCGATCAACAGGTTTCCTGGGATAACATCCATCCCAGGTTGGCATGCATCATTTTTCTCCCAAAGTAGGAATTGGTGATTTTTTTACAACGATCTATTAAACCTTAAGACATTCATCACATCTAGTCTGCACCTGGAAGAGTTATTTTTGTAATATTACTGCTGATGGTCTGTGAGCAGTGCTCTGGTTTCACCCGTGTCCCGTAAGTTGGAATGCAGGAACTGCAGGAGACCATTCAGCCTACTGAGCCTGTACAATGACCCTGTGCATGATCTGTGGCCTATCTCCATATACCTGTCTTTGGCCCATATCCCAAATGCCATTCCTTAACAAAATCTTATCTATCTCAGATCTAAAATTAACAACTGATCCAGCATCCATTGCTGTTTGTGTAAGAAAGCTCCAATCCTCTCCCACCCTGTGTGTGTAGGAGAGCTCTAATTCAGTACAATATTCCCACATTGTAATCAAAAGGCACCATTCAAACCTAGAGTAGTATCTTCCTGGATCCTTCCTAATATGTTAAGCCATCCTTTTCCATGCGCAGGGATTCACACTGATTTCCTCGGAATAAGTTCCTATGATGTGTTCTTATGGCACAATCATTAGGAACACCATCATGTTCTCTACTCCCGCCATTATGGACTGTGTAACTACCGCCTCCTGACTTTCTTCCTGTACGTTAATAAGATGCAGCTTTTTACTGCCTCCTGTAGAAGCCAAGGGGTTGTACAAAATTTTGTGTTCTCAATATCGGATTAGCTTTATCCACAAGGGCCCAATTCAACACGCCACACACACATGTGGGTGTAGATCTTGATTTAATCCTATTCTGTAAACACACTCCCTCACACACCCTCACACTCCCTCACACTGCCTCACACTGCCTCATAGTCCCTCACACTCCCTCACACTGCCTCACACTCCCTCACACACCCTCACACTGCCTCACACTCCCTCACACTCCCTCACACTGCCTCACACTCCCTCACACTGCCTCATAGTCCCTCACACTCTCACACTCTCTCAATCTCCCTCACACTGCCTCATAGTCCCTCATACTCTCTCACACTCCCTCACACTGCCTCATAGTCCCTCACACTCTCTCACACTGCCTCACACTCCCTCACACTGCCTCATAGTCCCTCACACTCGCTCACACTTCCTCACACACCCTCACACTGCCTCATAGTCACTCACACACCCTCACACTCCCTCACACTGCCTCATAGTCCCTCACACTCTCTCACACTCCCTCACACTCCCTCACACTGCCTCATAGTCCCTCACATTCTCTCACACTCCCTCACACTGCCTCATAGTCGCTCACACGCTCACACTCCCTCACACTGCCTCATAGTCCCTCACACTCTCACACTCCCTCACACACCCTCACACTCCCTCACACTGCCTCATAGTCCCTCACACTCTCTCACACACCCTCACACACACTCACACTCCCTCACACTGCCTCATAGTCCCTCACACTCTCTCACACACCCTCACACTCCCTCACACATCCTCAGACTCCCTCACACACCCCCGCACTGCCTCATAGTCCCTCACACTGTCTCACACTTCCTCATAGTCCCTCGCACTCCGTCATACACCCTCACACTCCCTCATACTTCCTCACACTCCCTCACACACCCTCACACTGCCTCACACACCCTCATAGTCCCTCACACTCCCTCACACTGCCTCACACTCCCTCATACACCCTCACACTGCCTCACACTCCCTCACACTGCCTCACACACCCTCACACTCCCTCACACTCCCTCACACTGCCTCACACTCCCTCACACACCCTCACACTGCCTCACACTCCCTCACACTCCCTCACACTGCCTCACACACCCACACACTCCCTCATACTGCCTCACACTCCCTCACACTTACTCATAGTCCCTCGCACTCCGTCATACACCCTCACACTCCCTCATACTTCCTCACACTCCCTCACACACCCTCACACTGCCTCACACTCTCACACTGCCTCACACTGCCTCATAGTCCCTCACACTCCCTCACACTGCTTCATTGTCCCTCACACTCTCACACTCTCACACTCCCTCACACTGCCTCACACTGCCTCATAGTCCCCCACACTCTCTCACACTCCCTCACACTGCCTCATAGTCCCTCACACTCTCTCACACTGCCTCACACTCCCTCACACTGCCTCATAGTCCCTCACACTCACTCACACTTCCTCACACACGCTCACACTGCCTCATAGTCCCTCACACTCCCTCACACTGCCTCATAGTCCCTCACACTGCCTCACACTGCCTCATAGTCCCTCACACTCTCTCACACTCCCTCACACTGCCTCATAGTCCCTCACACTCTCTCACACTCCCTCACACTGCCTCATAGTCCCTCACATTCTCTCACACTCCCTCACACTGCCTCATAGTCCCTCACACTCACACTCCCTCACACTGCCTCATAGTCCCTCACACTCTCACACTCCCTCACACACCCTCACACTCCCTCACACTGCCTCATAGTCCCTCACACTCTCTCACACACCCTCACACACCCTCACACTCCCTCACACTGCCTCATAGTCCCTCACACTCTCTCACACACCCTCACACTCCCTCACACATCCTCAGACTCCCTCACACACCCCCGCACTGCCTCATAGTCCCTCACACTCTCTCACACTTCCTCATAGTCCCTCGCACTCCGTCATACACCCTCACACTCCCTCATACTTACTCACATTCCTTCACACTCCCTCACATTTCCTCACTCTTCCTCACTCTCCCTCATACCACCTCACATTCCTTCACACTCCCTCACATTCCCTCACTGTCCCTCACATTCCCTCACTCTCCCTCATACTACCCCACATTCCCTCACACTACCTCACATTCCCTCACACTCCCTCACACTACCTCACATTCCCTCACACTCCCTCACTCTTCCTCACACGACCTCACATTCCCTCACATTCCCTCACACTCCATCACACTCCCTCACATTCCCTCACACTACCTCACATTCCATCACACTCCCTCACACTCCCTCACATTCCCTCACACTCCCTTCCACTGCCTCACACTACCCTGCACAGCCACCCACCCCCCTCCACCCCAACCAACCTGGACTCCATAAGTGCACCTTCAACTCGTCAGCTGTAGATTACAGTTGTCCTGTGCTCCTTCACACCAGCCAGGAGCTTCAACTGTTCATATTTGATGGTTGCAGTGAACTCAGGGTCAGATTAGCTCTCAGGAACAATTCCTTCCCTGGGCCATCTGGGCATGGTCCTTAACTCCTCTTCTACTAGTGCTGTGACAGGCCTCTCTCTCTCTCTCTGACAGTGACCTGTCCCATTGGTATGGACCTGGCTTTGGAATCTCCAGGCCCATCTGGGCATGGTCCTTAACTCCTCTTCTCCTAGTGCTGTGACAGGCCTCTCTCTCTCTCTGACAGTGACCTGTCCTGTTGGTATGGACCTGGCTTTGGAATCTCCAGGCCCATCTGGGCATGGTCCTTAACTCCTCTTCTCCTAGTGCTGTGACAGGCCTCTCTCTCTCTCTGACAGTGACCTGTCCCTTTGGTATGGACCTGGCTTTGGAATCTCCAGGCCCATCTGGGCATGGTCCTTAACTCCTCTTCTCCTAGTGCTGTGACAGGCCTCTCTCTCTCTCTCTGACAGTGACCTGTCCCATTGGTATGGACCTGGCTTTGGAATCTCCAGGCCCATCTGGGCATGGTCCTGATCTTCGTTTGCCTGAGTCTGATTGCCCCATCAAAGTGCAACCTAGCTGGGCACCACCATGGGTTCACTCAGCCACACTGAGAGGTCGGGTTACACAGGCCAGTTTGACTGGGCAGCACAGACACCAGCAGTCAATTGTAGGAGTAGTACATCAGTGAGTTACTCTAGTAGATTTGCCACTGTCACAGAACTGCATTGTACTAGCCACCTTTGATTTTCCACATCATGCAAGAAAGGTTAGTCCATATTTGGCCATCCAAGGTGCACTGCTCTTGGAGTCATAGAGTTATACAGCACCAAAACAGACCCTTTGGTCCAACTCGCCCTTACCAACCAGATATCCTAAACTGATCAGGTCCCATCTGCCAACATTTGACCCTAATCCCTTCCCATTCATAAACTTGTAAATGTTGTAATAGTACCAGCCTCCACCACTTCCTCCGGCAGCTCACTCCATACACACACCACCCTCTGCATGAAAAAGTTGCACCTTTTAAATCTTCCACCCCTCACCTTTAACCTATGCCCTCTGGTTTTAAGTTTCCCCTACCCTTGGAGACAAAGCTATCCATCCTATCGGTGTTCCTCATGATTAGTGCCTAGTTCATCCCCGTGTGGACCTTTTTCTTGATCCTGCCCCTCCCCACATTATCAATCCTTGGGATGAGTCCTCCATCAACAAACACTGTATGGGCTTCACCAATGATGTAAAGTCAGGGATAAAATTCTGGTAATAATTATGATGCCAAATGATGGTAACATTAGGCTAATCAGAGCGAAACTTCTCTTGCTAGATTGTGAGTTTTCATTTTGCAGCTTGTTTGCTACGGTGTTCAGTTACTAAACTTATTCTCATGGCTGAAAATGTTCTTTTAACAAAACTTCAGTTGAAAATATGAAAGAAAACAAAAACAAAACTAGAAATCTGTGACAGTTTTAAAAACATATTTACATAAACAGCAAAAAAATTGACTCTCTTCCCAGAAATGACACTCAATCCCAGTGAAGCTTCATCCTGTTCTTAGTGAGTTAATTTCACATTCAAGTGACAAGGTTACAAGCATTTCCTTTCTGTAACTTTCTATACATTCACTGGATGTGATTATCTGTTACTATCTCTCCCCGAGATACACAGACACCAGCTACTTCCCTGTCTTTTTTACCAAACTGAACTTGACAGGGCAGCAGGGAGACTAACAGCCACGGTTTTTGGAGTAATAGACCAGTGAGGCACTGTAGTAGAAATTAAATAGCTGGAACAGTTCCCAAAACTTCTTCCCAGCTCAACAAGCTACCTTCACAGAATTAAAAGTGAAAACGCATTTACCTATATTTTTAAAGCCAAATTTCCATGTTATAATATTACAAACCTTTAACAAAAGTGTCCTAAGATTTTCCAAAGTTCTGTCTCATTTATGTGTGAGTGGCATCTCAATCATTTGGTATAGACTGGTGCCTTTACCAGGGGGCATAGCCTCAGCACTGGGCTGTCTACTGCCTCAACTGTACCTTCTTAGGACTAACCTTAAAGCAAGGCTCAAGTTTCAGGCTAATAGATTTTTGATTTGATTTGTCATTGTCACATGCACTGAGACTTAGTGAAAAGTATTGTTTTGCCTGTTATCCAGACAAATTATACTTTACACAAGTACATCAGGGAATAGAACAGAATGCAGAATGTTGTATTACAGCTACTGAGAAGGTGCAGAGAAAGATCAACTCTAATATGCGAGAGGTCCATTCATAAATCTGATAACAGTGGGAAAGAAGCTGTTCTTAAATGGTTTGGTACGTGTTTTCAAACATTTGTATCTGCTGCCCTATGGAGGAGTGTGGAAGAGAACATAACTGGGTGGGAGGTGTCTTTGATGAAGTTGGCTGTTTTCCTGAGGCAGTGGGAAGTGTAGACAGCGACAACGTAAGGAAGGCTGGTTTTCGTGATGGACTGGGATACAGCCACGACTCTCTGTAATTTGTTGTGGTCTAGGGCAGAGCCATTGCCATACATCTGGATGGGATGCTTTCTACGGTGCGTCTATAAAAATCGGTAAGCATCGTTGTGGACATAGCGAATTTCCTTAGCCTTTTAAGGAAGCAGAGATGTTGCTGTACTTACTTGACTGTAGAATTTGCACGGATGGACGAGGGCTGATTGTTAGTGCTACTTACTCGTAGAAACTTGACAATCTCCACCTCAGCAGCATTGATGCAGACTGTGGCATGTCCTCCATTCTGCTTCTTGAAGGCAATGACCAGCTCCTTCATTTTGCTGACATTGAGGGAAAGATTGTTATCTTTACACCATGCCGCTGAGCTGTCTATCTCTTTCCTATATTCTGTCTCATCATTGTTTGAGATCCAACTGACTGCAGTGATATCATCAGCAAATTTGTAAATGGAGTTAGAGCAGAATTTGGCCACACAGTTGAGAGTGTATGAGGAGCGTAGTAAGGGGCTGAGTGTGCAGCCTTGCGGGGCACTAGTGTTGAAGATTATTGTGGAGGAGGTGTTGTCGCCTATCCTTACTGATTGTGGCCTGTGGGTCAGGAGTTTGAGGGTCCAGATATAGAGGGGGGAGCAGAGTTCCACATCTCAGAGTTTGGAGATGGGTTTAGTTGAAATTATGGTGTCGAAGGTGGAGCTAAAGTCAATAAATTGGAGTCTGACGTAGGTGTCCTCATTATCCAGAGGTTCCAGGGATGAGTGCGGAGACAGATAAATGCTGTCAGGTGCTGTAGACCCTTCATGACAGTAGGCAAATTGTAGTGGATCGAGGCAGTTTGGAAGACTGGAGTTGGCCTGTGTCATTACTAATCTCTCGAAGCAGTTCATAATGATGGATGTCATTATCTTGGCCGTATTATTGTGTCAGTTATTATGTTAATGCTCTGTAAGGTCTAGTTTCAGCCTTAGATACTGTCAGAAGTTTGTCTGCGAACTGTACAGAAATACTATCATGGGGACCAGGTTTACCAATTTTAGGATCTTGTTCATCACCTAGTGAAATGTACACAAACTAGTGTGGAACTCCCATGTGGGGGGTTTTAGGGGAGTGTGGGAGTGCGGGGGGGTTCTGGGGGAAGTTCTACGTGTATTGCTTTTCTCATTCAGGGAATATGGGTTCCTTCTAGGATTTTGGTTGACAGGGAATGGCCAGAATCCATTTATAACGTCTAAGACTGTGAGCATACTGTTGTCTGGTCTTAACCCATTAAAAATCACTTCTAGTGGCATATCCCTTTGATTGTTTACAAGAAGCTGTATAATGGCCGTACCCAACCAGCATGTGCTTGCTAATTTCACATGACTGTACCCAATATTAGATGAGGCCCCACATTTGGGCAATGCTTACAACATAATACTGAGTGCAAATTGAATTATGATGAAAACTAATTTAGGATTGTCAACCAGTCTCACAGTTCACTTGCATGTATCCAAACTACATATAAATACACAGGGCACTATCCTTTGCAGAGAGAAAAATTATGTACACACACTCTACCTGTTTCAAATTAACAAAATACTCAACAGCCATTCCCTGGATCATTTCTCAAGCATTGACTTGACCACTCAGAGTCAAACTGCCTGCTCTAAATTTGACCAAAGTTTGGCAAGGAACTGTCAATGGTCATCACTTTGTGCATTCTCCATGGTGGTGTCTTAACTAATTAGAGTTCACTTCCCAACTAATCAGCTTTTCTCTCAAACAATACAAATTATTTCCCTTTATTTCTAGTTCTGAACATTGCAGGGTGAAAACCTTCAACTAGATGTATATCTTTTTTTCAACCATACTGTCAGATCTACTATAATGCAGTAGTTGCATTCCTGTGCAGCATTGTGTTGTGGAAAATTGCACAATAGAAATGATGGGTCTACGGAAAAGTGGGGTTTAGGGCAGACCACCAAAATAAATCACTCAAAAGTCACTCAAAAGCCTAACACAAAGGTTGGCACAGTTTGAATAAATATTTAATTAATATCTAATAATAAAATAAAAGTAAATTAAACACCTTAACTTGAAAAAGTGTCAAGATGACTCAACGGGAACGGAGGTTTTGATGTTGCTCTGTTGTTAATGCAGGGGCTGAGCGTCGTCGTCATCACCTTCAGAAGCAATTGTGGTTGCAGGGTTAGGGCAAAAATAGCTAATCTAGGAGTGAATAGCTGTGGTTCACTGTGGTTCATTGTCTTCTGACTGTTTTCTTGGGGGATGGAATCGCGTTATAGCCAACACAAATTCGTATTTTAGAACTAGCGTTCTGTTATTCGTCAGTAAAGTTACAGCCAGTTGGTGTTACCGGAACACGCGTTACAGCAGAACCGACTGTACTCAGATTCTGTACTACCAAATAACTAACTGGGTTCCAGTTTTTTATTAAAAATGTTCTCATTGGTTTGTCAGATTCAAAAATTCTGTGCACCCAAATCTTAGCTCACTCTGTTCCTGCATTCTCCCTTTAGATATTGCTTCATTCCATTCTGATTGCTTCTAACTGTTCCTACCAAAAATATATCTCTTCACATTTCTGTGCATTAAATTTCATCTGCCACGTCTCTGCTTTTACTAATATGAGATTGAAGATACTCAGCAGGTCTAGCAACATCTCTGGAGAAATGCTCAGAGCTCACATTTCAGAGTCCGATGAAAAACCACATGTCGGAAATGTTACAGAAATTGCTTGAGATACTCTACAGGCGTGGCAGCATCTGTGGAGACAGACACAGAATTAATCTTTTGAGTCCAGTGACCTTTTCTCAGAAGTGTTGGTTTTTGTTTCAGATTTCCAGTATCTACAGTTCCTAGTTTTATACTTGACATGTTGACTCTGATTATCTCTCCAAAGATGCTGACGCATATTCCTCTATTGTCTGATGTTCTGAAGAAGGGTCACCGGACCCAGAATGTTAGCTCTGATTTCTCTCCACATATGCTGCCAGACCTGCTGAGATTTTCTGGAAATTTCTGTTTTTGTTTCCATATTGTGTGGCTTTATTTCAGCCGTTGATGAGTTAGAAATGACATTGAGCACCCTGTGATCAGCAGGAGACATCTAGATTTATGACTTTATGTTGGAGGAAGATCATTGATGGAGATGGTTAGGCCCCAAACACCATGCTGAAGAATTGTTGAAGCAATGTCCTGGAGCTGAGATAAGTTTGCAACAGCCTCAACAATTTCCTTTGTACCAGATATAATTCTAACCAGTGGAATATTTTTCCCATACTCCCATTGTGTGCAATGTTGCTAAGATTCCTTGATGTCACACACAGCCAAATGCTAAATAGATGCCTAGGGCAGTCACTCTCACTTCTTCACTGGAATGCAGCTCTTATTCAGTTTCGGACCTCGGTTTAATGCTGCCTGGTGTCATATTTTATGCTGACACTAAATTGTTTTCTCATGTCAGTGATTAGGCTAATGTCTGTCTACATCTAAAGGGTTATGATATGGGATAGAGTTCAATGAACTTTTTAAGATTCATATCAGAGCTGGGAAAACTGAGTTATTATGCTTTCGGGGAGCCTGGAAGACTGTGAGGAAAGATTTGATTGACAATGTCTTGATTGTGAATAAATTTAATAAGTTGGAAGCTGAGATATTTTTCCGATGCACACTGAATTCCAAATATAAGTGGCTAGAGATGGAAAGTTGAAGTAAATTGGTGACACGGATAAAATTTGTGAAACAATGATGTCATGGAGTCATAGAGCTGTACAGCTTGGAAACAGACCCTTCGTCCCAGCTTGTCCATGCTGACCAGGTATCCTAAGTGAATCTAATCCCAATTGCCAGCATTTGGCCCATATCCCTCTAAACCCTTCCTATTCATGTACTCATCCAGATGCCTTTAGTCAACACAGGACACAACTTGTCAGTGTAGATTATTAAACAGGAAATTTATAAATTTCCTTAAAATGATTCATGAATATTAATAACTTTATCATTTTTGGACCATATGACACAAAGTAAAAAGACAAAAACCTGGTTTCATAAAGTGTACAAACAATTACAATAATTACAAACCATAGTTCATTCTGCTATTTTAATTTTTAACAAAATATTCTTTCATCATATTTTTAAATCACAGATAACAGTTACATTGGGAAAACAGTTTCTTTGAATATGTTTTGTATTGTCATTCTGGCACAGTACAATGTATCAGTGTAATTCCAACTAAAGTCTTATTTCTGTAATCCTCCCAGAACTTTGAAGAATGTTGAATCAAGATATTCCGAGTGTCTCTTGTCTTCTGTTACATACTTGCTCTGCATGGCAGTCATATTTGGAAGAGTAACCATGAATGTATTTATCAGCCAACTGAGTGCCTTATCATGTGCCTCAAAAAGGTAATGTTTAGCAGAATTAATATTTTGTATTTTAATTTGCTGTCGGGAATTTGTTTATAAATGAAAACTACACTAAATCAAAGTTTGTTCTTTTTTAGGCATTCAACGTATGTATTCTATTTCAAAAAACTAATTTTCAAAAACAGGAGAACAATGACATTTTGTGGCGAAATGAAAATGGAAAGCACAGAACTTTAAACAAAAGAAGCACTTCTAGTGACTGAGAAAAATGTCCCTGCTACACTTCTAAATAAAATCTTTGGCAAAGTTACAGAACAATGGAATGGAACATTTCCGTTCCTACTTGGCATCTCTAAATGCTTGAATAGTAGTAAACGTTCTCCTTCTAATTAGCAATTAATGCAGATACTTTTGCAATTGTGGTCTCAGAAAGAGCTGTACGATCTGACTGATTCTTATCATGAGCATGTGCCAATGCCAAAAATCCAGGTTCATTTAAACATTTCATTTAGGCTGGCTGTTTAAACGTTTGTTGTGAGCTAAACCTTTTCTTTGCAGGTTACTTAGCTGGGAAATCTTGTCAAATAGTGGAAGCTTGGAGACCAATAGAAATTTTCTTGAAAGTACATCATCTTACATCATTTTGAAGTCTGATTCCCAGGGAATTAAACCTAACTCACCATGATAAGGAGAACTATTGTTTCACAATTGCTAACAGTTTGCTAGTTCTCCTGTGATGGCTGTGCTTTTCACTATATCATTTTACCAGTTTGCAAAACTTTTCTTTTTGCTTTGTACAACTTTATCTGTAAAGTTGGAAGATCATAAATAACTTCAGTATCAAATATACACTGGAACTTCTTCACAAAATCATTATCTTCATCAAGTCTAAATCTCATTGTCCACAAAATGATGGTGTTATCTTGACATAAGTGATCAAAAGTCATTAGAAGTTCATCCAGGTATGGATGACTGTAGACCACATCAGCGGCCATAATATAATCATACTGACAAGCATTTCTGGGGAATTTGCTTTCCAAATCTACTCCCCATCTAAGTTCTCTGACCTGTGGCTGATACTTGCTTCTCAATTTTGTATTTCGTGATATATTGTACTGGAGGTTTCCCAGTAAATGAGGTAGATCTGTGGCAATCACATGACAGCCTGAAAAATCAAGAATATAAATTTAGCAATTTGGCGAATAGGATTGTCAAAGAAATGTAACATGCATCGAAACTGTAAGGGACACTATGCCAAGTTTGCATTCAGTGAGATCTTATTTGAGAAAGTGTACAATTTGTATTTAAATATAACCTGTGTTTGGAAATTGTACACATAACATTGGATCATTGAGCACATATATTCATGAGTCTACTTATTTAGTTCAACATGTATGCATGAGTCTGTGACGCAAAGTTCCTAAATTGTTACAATCAGGTTGAAAATGCAACATTTGTAGTGCTAACAGTACACTAAGATACTGGTTATAAAATCTCATGGTAGAATCTCATTGCAAGAGCTTCCTATATATTCTGCTCACAATATATCGGTTCTCAACAGCACATTAAATTTTATATGTTATTTACTATTTGAATATTGCAGCTAGTCCACTCATTAAAACTTCCAGCCAGAGCCTTTTCAATAATACTGGTTTTTTCTTCATTTTACAGTTGGATGTAGTAACCCAGAACCTTGTGAGAAGTTTCATGAGGTGGACCGTCTATCACTCCCACCTGTCACAGTCATATTATTCAAACAGCCCTGTTGAGCATTAGTTCTTTCATGATTTTGAACAGCTACTTTAAATCTCCCCTTAACCTTCTCAACATTTTGCTTTCTGCCTCTCTGCTACTTTCATGTCCACAGAATCAATGCTGTTTTAATCTCATAAATTTCAGTTTTGCTTGCAAGTCTAATATGTGACACACAAGCAAAGTCCACTGATACAATCAATGCACTAGTCTCATTAACTTCCTCCATTACTTCATCAAAAGAAAACAATCAAGTTTTACCGGCACAAATCTTTGAAAAGACCTTAGCATTGGAACTCTCCAACCCTCTGAAACTGCTCCCCTATCACAGAACCACAGAATTGTTATGTTTCAGAAAGAGGTCATTCAGCTCCCACTTAGCTCCATTTGTTTGATGATACAGATAACAGTGAATCTTCTCCTTGTCAATAACCAGAACGGCCATACTCAGATCTGCATCATTGGTTGGGTTTACACAGGGAGCAGAGCTGTGATCCCAACACTACCATACCAACCAGTAGCTTTTAACATAGAACATAGAACATAGAACAGTACAGCACAGAACAGGCCCTTCAGCCCACAATGTTGTGCCAACCATTGATCCTCATGTATGCACCCTCAAATTTCTGTGACCATATGCATGTCCAGCAGTCTCTTAAATGACAGGTGTGTGTGTGTGTGTGTGTGTGTGTGTGTGTGTGTGTGTGTGTGTACAACTAATGTGCACCTGTAAACATTTCATACAACAGAGCTTCGTGCTACCTGGATACCATCACAATGTCTTCACATTGAGGCAGCCCATTGACTCAGGGCTATTGTTTCAGGAACCAAATTAAGGGCTAGTTGTCAGGAAATAAGGAACTCTCCTGTAACAGACCCAGAATACACAATAAGCAAATACCCACACACTGAGAGAAGATTGTTCTACTGTTTACCTTCATCACCTACTTATCTCTTTAACAAATTAATTAATCCTTCTTCCTAAATTGTTTTTGCTTCTTGCTTAGTTCCATCTTCCTGAAGGAAAATTGTCTGAAACTTTCACAAGGATTACAATATCAATCTAAGAAGTTATTTTTAAAGATGGCTTTTACTTACCAAGTAAACCAGCAACAATTGATACCAATCCTGTTCCTGCTCCTATTTCAATTACATTTTTATCAATAAGATGATTTTCTTTCTGACTGTGTTCCAGGTAATAGCACAACACCAAGGCCTGTGTAATGCAATGACGGAAATTTGAGTTAGTCTCCTTTAGACAACTTAACATGTTATTGTATGGCTGCCAGGGGCTATTGTTTACAATCCAACATTTACAAAGAACATTTGTTGAAATTCCGACATAGGAACGCAGGAACAGAAATAGGCCATTCAGCCCCTCAAGCATATTCAATCAGGCACTGAGACCATGGCTGATCTGTGACCCAACTCCTTCAGCCTATACCCCCAACTACCTATGATTTACAACAAAAAACTTATCGATCTCAGAATTAAAATTAATAACTGATCCAGCATCCACTGCCATTTGTGGAAGAGAGTTCCAAACCTCTCCTATCCTTTCTGTGTAGAAGTGCTTCCGAACATCCCTCCTGAACAGTCTGGCCCTAATTCTCAGACTGTGCCCCCTAGGTCTAGAATCTCCAACCAGGGGAAATAGTTTATCTTTATCTACTCCGTCTTTTCCTGATAATATCTTGAAGACTTCAAACAGATCACCCCTTAACCTTCTAAATTCTGGAGAAAATAGGCCTAATTTTAACTTGACTCCTGAAGTTCAGGTATCATTCTTGTAAACCAACATGTTACTCCCTCCAAGGCCTATACATCCTTCCTCATTAAGTACTTACATTCTTCATATGCCGTTCTTGAATTAACCTTTTCATTAAAGGTTTAAACCCATTTAAAACAGTAGGCAGAAGTATGACATCAAACAGATTAAACAATTATCAACTAATTTCAGCAAACGTCACATTAAAACTGACTCTAATGCTTACCGAAGGCCAGACGTACGCACCATAGCAGTCAGTGGTTTCTCTAAGTTTGATTTCATACCCCGCAAATTGGAAGCACTCCCAGGGTATGCTTCTAAAGCTACTCGGTACCCATCGCCGTTTCATGATTTCTGATGATATATCTTCATCTTTAGCTTTTTCTGAAGAAGATCAAAAAATTATGAGGGAAAATTCAACGGGCCATTTTGTAGATATAATTGATGATACTTATTCAATGACCCTGTCATGTGAATTATCTGCTGGGAGTTTAAACTTTGAAAAGAGCTCAGCCTAAATTTAATGAGTGTGGCACAGCCCCCAAGGCAGGGGGATGAGAAGTAGGTGCACATCTGCTCTTGTGTCAGGAGCTGTAATGCACATGATACAATGTAGATTGTAAGGACATGTGGTAGTCGTATGTCTTACCTGCTGCCATAAGGTGGTAGTGGTAGGAATTGTCTGCTGGCACACAATCAGCTGACTGAGTTACAGCTCAGGACAGCCCATAAAGGGCTCCTTTAGTGGGGGAGCTTATGCCAATAGATAAACAGATCCTTTGCCCTGCAGGGTCAGTTCTGTGATTTGCCGTCTCCAACCTTCTTGAAATCTTTTAGACTTGACCCCTGTCATTGTCCCTTTCACCCAGAACTTCATCTTCTTGGACTTTCATCATTCCCCCCATCATCAGCAACTAAATCCTCTCTTCATCTCCCATCACCATTAACCGTGCTCCCCCAGTCTCAGTATCTGTTAGTGGAGACAGAAAGCAGTTTACACATCAGTTCTGTCTGGATGCAGGTTCTCCTTCAGGCAATCTGGGAACAGTAAAAGCTGTTCATCCCTAGTGAACAACTCCACAGCTACATTTCTCAATCTGTTTTCATTTTGCGGACTCAGCCTCTCGATACATGGGAGCTGAGTGTAAAAAGGCATGGGGAGATCTGAGGGAAAGTGTGGGAAAACATTGCCGCCCTGCATCAACAATGGCCAAGTACTGGATTTTCATTCTGCATGGTCAGACTAGCAGCAGTGAACTGCCTATAGTGCTGTTTGTATTTCTGATCATAAACAAATTAAGAATCCTATCATGACCCACAAACCCCAAAGGACCAGCCCCAGTATAATTGTGGTGAGAAGGTGGAATCATGTCCTGTGGGTTTTGAGGGATGGCCTTCTGCAACCCCTTCCCCAAATCTCAAATATTTTACAAATCAACTTGCTGCATGCGATCAGCTTTAAAATTGGTAAGAGAAAATAATATGAAATAAAGCCAAAAGAAAACTTTAAATCTTTGTTGGTGTATTACAAACAGAGGAAGGTGAAGCAGAGATACACCATTCAAGCCCTCAGACCTGCTCGGCCATGTAATAAGATCATGGGGATCTGATGGTGTCCTCAGATCCACATTCCCCTCTCTCTAATAACCCTCTCTTACCAAGTATCGATTCAGATCTGGCTTCAAAATGTTCAAAGACTCTCCTTTCTCATGCCTTACAGGATGAGAGTTCAAAAGACTCAGTGCCTATTGTCAGAAATAAAATTACCCCATTTCTGTTTTAAATGGGTGACCCTTTATTTTCAACAGTGACTTCTAATCCAGGGTTCTTCTGTAAGAAGAGATTTTCTCTCTGCAACCTAAACCTAACCTTAAACCTAACCCTAACCATATTTCATTCATAAAGTCAGGAGGTATGGGATACAGGGTGATTTGGCTGTCTGGATTCAGAATTCGTTGGCTGACAGGGGGCAGAGAGTGGTTGTAGATGGTAAGTGTTCTGCCTGGAGGTCAGTGCTGAGTGGTGTCCCACAGGGCTCTGTTCTTGGGCCTCTGCTCTTTGTAGTTTTTATTAATGACTTGGATGAGGAGGTTGAGGGGTGGGTTAGTATGTTTGCTGATGACACAAAGGTTGGAGGTGCCGTTGATAGTATCGAGGGCTATTGCAGGCTTCAGCGAGACATTGACAGAATGCAGACCTGGGCTGAGAAGTGGCAGATGGAGTTCAACCTAGATAAATGCAAAGTGATGCATTTTGGAAGGTCGAACGTAAATGCTGAATATAGGATTAAAGGCAGGATTCTCGACAGTGTGAAGGAACAGCGGGATCTTGGTGTTCAAGTGCATAGTTCCCTCAAAGTTGCCGCCCAGGTGGGTAAGGTTGTTAAGAAAGCATATGGCGTTTTGGCTTTCATTAACAGGGGGATCGAGTTTAAGAGCCGCGAGGTCATGCTGCAGCTCTACGAAACCCTGGTGAGACCACACTTGGAATATTGTGTCCAGTTCTGGTCGCCCTATTATAGGAAAGATGTGGAGGCTTTGGAGAGGGTGCAAAGGAGGTTTACCAGGATGCTGCCTGGACTGGAGGGCTTGTCTTACGAGGAGAGGTTGACTGAGCTCGGACTTTTCTCTCTGGAGAGAAGGCGGAAGAGAGGTGACCTGATCGAGGTGTACAAGGTAATGAGAGGCATGGATAGAGTCGATAGCCAGAGACTTTTCCCCAGGGCAGGATTGACTGCCACGAGGGGTCATAGTTTTAAGGTGTTAGGAGGAAGGTATAGAGGAGACGTCAGAGGGAGGTTCTTCAGTCACAGAGTTGTGAGCGCATGGAATAGTTTGCCAGTGGTAGTCATGGAAGCGGAGTCATTAGTGACATTTAAGCGACTGCTGGACATGCACATGGACAGCAGTGAATTGAGGGGAATAGAACATAGAACAGTACAGCACAGAACAGGCCCTTCAGCCTATGATGTTGTGCCGACCATTGATCCTCTTGTATGCACCCTCAAATTTCTGTGACCATATGCATGTCCAGCAGTCTCTTAAATGACCCCAATGACCTTGCTTCCACAACTTCTGCTGGCAATGCATTCCATGCTGTCACAACTCTCTGTGTAAAGAACCCGCCTCTGACATCCCCTCTTTACTTTCCTCCAACCAGCTTAAAACTATGACCCCTCGTGCTAGCCATTTCTGCCCTGGGAAATAGTCTCTGGCTATCAACTCTATCTATGCCTCTCATTATCTTGTATACCTCAATGAGGTCCCCTCTCCTCCTCCTTTTCTCCAATGAAAAATGTCCGAGCTCAGTCAACCTCTCTTCATAAGATAAGCTTTCCAGTCCAGGCAGCATCCTGGTAAACCTCCTCTGAACCCTCTCCAAAGCATCCACATCTTTCCTATAATAGGGCCACCAGAACTGGACGCAGTATTCCAAGTGCGGTCTAACCAAAGTTTTATAGAGCTGCAACAAGATCTCACGACTCTTAAACTCAATCCCCCTGTTAATGAAAGACAAAACACCATATGCTTTCTTAACAACCCTGTCCACTTGAGTGGCCATTTTAAGGGATCTATGTATCTGCACACCAAGATCCCTCTGTTCCTCCACACTGCCAAGAATCCTATCCTTAATCCTGTACTCAGCTTTCAAATTCGACCTTCCAAAATGCATCACCTCGCATTTATCCAGGTTGAACTCCATCTGCCACCTCTCAGCCCATCTCTGCATCCTGTCAATGTCCCGCTGCAGCCTACAACAGCCCTCTATACTGTCAACGACACCACCAACCTTTGTGTCGTCTGCAAACTTGCTGATCCATCCTTCAATCCCCTCATCCAAGTCATTAATAAAAATTACAAACAGTAGAGGCCCAAGGACAGAGCCCTGTGGAACACCACTCACCACTGACTTCCAGGCAGAATATTTTCCTTCTACTACCACTCGCTGCCTTCTGTTGGCCAGCCAATTCTGTATCCAGACAGCTAAGTTCCCCTGTATCCCATTCCTCCTGACCTTCTGAATGAGCCTACCATGGGGAACCTTATCAAATGCCTTACTGAAGTCCATATACACCGCATGCACAGCTAGACCCTCATCAACTTTTCTAGTCACATCCTCAAAGAACTCAATAAGGTTTGTGAGGCATGATCTGCCCCTAACAAAGCCGTGTTGACTTTGTAGGGAATGTAGGTTAGGTTATTTTATTTTTGGATTAGGAATATTCCACGGCACAACATCGTGGGCCGAAGGGCCTGTACTGTGCTGTACTTTTCTATGTTCTGTGTTCTATGTTCTAACCCTAACTCTAAACTTAACCATACATCTGACAATAGCCCTAGCCCAAACTCCAAACCTTACCATAGCCCTAACCCTAACTCTAACCATAACCATAGCCCAAAACCTAACCCCAAACCTAACCATAGCCCTAACCATAACTCTTATCATAACCACAGCCCTAACCCTAACTGTAACCATTGCCCTAAACCTAACACCAAATCTAGCCATAGCCATAATCCTAACCACAAACCTAAGCATAGCCCTAACCCTAACTGTAACCATAGCCCTAATTCTGACTATAACCATAGCCCTAAGCCTAACCCTAACCATAGCCCTAACTCTATGCCTAACCTTAATTCTAGCCCTAACCCTAAGCCTAAACCTAATTCTAACCCTATGCAGCGTCCGTCAGGATCTTATATTTCAATCAAGTTACTTCATATTTTTCTAAGCTCCAGCAGGTACAAGCCTAGACCTACGAATCTCCTCTTATAAAACAAATTGTCTGTTCCAGGTATTAGCCCAGTAACTCTTTTCCAAATGGCTTCCAATACATTTACATCCTTTCTTAAATAAGGTGACGAACAGTGTGCACAATACTCCATATATGGCCTCATTAATGTCCTGTATAACTGAAACATAACCTCCCTACCTTCGTATTCCATTTCCCACACAATAAACGCTAACTTTCTATTAGTTTTCTCGACTACTCACTCTCCCTGTATAATAACTTTGTGTGATTCCTGCATTAGAATATCCACTTCCCTCTGCATTTCAGAGCTCTGTAACCTCTCACCACCCAGATAATGTGCTTCCTTTTCATTCTTCCTGCCCCAAAGGATAATTTCAAGCTTACTGCCATTGTATTCTGTTTGACAGATCTTTGCCTGCTCACTCAATCTATCCACCTCTTTTTAACATCACATGGACTGCTGCCAGAAATGTGACCGTTGATTTCTGTAGCGAATATTGGGCTGAACAACAAATGCTGATCTTGGCACTGATGCTCACATCCCATGAAGAATGAAATAGCCACTAGTTTATGCTTTAATGGACAATCATAGATTATAATCTCCATACACTGGCTTAATTAAAATTCCACAATGCCAAATAGTAAAAAGATACCTTCAGTCCATTAAAATAGTGACAATGATGTAATAATTTCTCCATTGTTACAAAAACCATACTTCAAATCATCGTGATCAGTCCCAGAGCAACAACGCACGTGTATAAGGTCAAAATTTATATTAGATGTAGTTTAGTGATTACACTCTCAGCTCAGAGTCACAAGTTTGAGGGTTCATAGCCATTCCATTCACTTGAGCACAAAAGTCTAGCTGCTATCTCATGACTGCAAGAAAGTCAATGTGTTGACCTTCCAACAAGATCTTATAGAGTCTGCTCAACAAGCGATTACAATAGATCCCAATGCACTATTTTAAAACAAATTTTGGAACTCTCTTGCTGTCCTAGTCAATACTTAACCCTCAGCAAACACTGTTAGAACAGATTCCCTGGTTGTTATTTGATTGGTTAGTGGGATCTTGCAACAGTGGAAACTAACTGCTGCATTCCCGACAATGCAGCAGTCACTACACTTCTAAAGTACTTCATAGGCCAGAAAACATTTTGGGATTTCCTCATTTGGTGAAATATGTTACATTTTGTTCTGCTTAAAACCAATGGCAAGTCTTAAGTATAAAGTGCACAACTTATGTGTTCAACTCGTTTTCGTAAATATTCCTTACTTTGGTCTTGCCTTACTGATCCCACTATTCTGCTACTTGTCACACTGCTTATTGGTTCAATGTGAAGTGTCAACAAATTGAACCAAACAAGCAGCAAACATGAATCAAAGTGAAAAATGACAAGAAAGTGACAGTGAGAAATTTCTGAACTTTAAAAAAGTCAGTCAATCTTGAATGATTAGTCTGCTTTGCTAATTAATGAAATATGTCAAAATGATCCACTCTCAGTGATTCAAAACATTTCCAGTTGCCTTCTTCCATCATTTGTTTCATGTTAATTAAAGTATGTAGTTACCAAAATAGTTTTGAAAAACCATAAAGATGTTGAATGTTTGCTGTAAAATCTATACTGCGATTTTTTGTCTTTCTGTAAGCATTTTATTTCAAGGCTCTTTTTTTATTAACACCTATGCAATCTGCATTTGCTGTATTTCTCAGCATCCATTGTTTGAGTCTGTAAACCTAAAATCGATCTCTTACTCTGCAAGACAATTACCAAATGTAATAACTGAGAAGGAGTGAGAAAGAAAAGAAAGTTGTAATGATGGTTGCAGAGATACTAGAGAAAAAAAGGCACATTTATAATTATGTCATTTGCAGATGCAATATTTTCTAAACTTATCATCACGCAAAGATGATTTTTCATAAATTATTTTCTTATAAATAGATATAAATTCAAGTATCTGTTAAAAAATTAATAGTAAAGTTAAAAACTGAGCTGCAGATTTGGTGCTGAAATATTTGAGTGGATTAACAAGCCTGTTTGTATCTCCAGATATCTTGTGTTAACATCTTTAATCCAAAGCCTGTCATCATTATAGATAAATGCCAGTATCTTCCAAATATAACCTTTCATTTTAAACCGTGCTGTTATTAACATAATAATTTATCATACCTTTATTAATGCCAGTCTTCTCTGAATTGTTCATTGTCACACGTTATTAATCTCTGCATAAACAAAAACAAGCAATTTCTGAATGTGAAGCTTGACACACAAAACCATTGTAAGTTACAATGGCTATACAAATATATTAGTTTTGAATATATAAACATGTAAATTCCTCATTTGATGTTGGGAAATTTACACTAAAATAAACCTGTAAAATGTTGACTTTTTGATAAAATGTTGGAACTGACTTTACAATAAGACAGTAAAGAGTGCTCACTATTGTTCATGCATAAATTGGCCAGAAACCCATGTTGCTGAAAAGATACTCCATGAATCGAGATGGCAGATGATTAATGACGGTTGCAAGTTGCTGAATAATTTTCACATTTCAGTCCTGAGCTTCGTAAAAACAAAATGTTTGCTTGACCTCTTTCCATGACTTCTGTGAAATTTAGCATTTTCAGATTAATTCGCCACCGAACTCACCAAAGTTAAGTCCAGTATTTAATGGTGTAAGAGATAACAAGGTGTAGAGCTGGATGAACACAGCAGGCCAAGCAGCATCAGAAGAGCAGGAAGGCTGACGTTTCGAGTCTGGATCCTCCTTTTCTGAAGAGGGGTGCAGACCCGAACCATCAGCCTTCCTGCTCCTGAGATGCTGCTTGGCCTGCTGTGTTCACCCAGCTCCACACCTTGTTATCTTAGATTCTCCAGCAATGGCAGTTCCCACTATCTCTTTAACAGTGTAAATACCCTTTTACCAATGAACAGTGACTGCCAATCTGCCTGTCTTTAAACTTGTGGTTTAGTTCAGCAGATTTAAAAACATCAAACTCTCACTTCTCTATTTATTATTCTACTTTATGTTTCAACCTCCCTTTTCTCTGTTTTAATCTAATTTTTCCTTCCTTGCTCAATTTTTAATTCTGTATCTGGTTTGACAGTGAATTCATCCACTTTAATTCAACCTACTTTCTCAAACTTTTTCTGTTTATTTCTCAACTCTTTAGTTTATCGGTTAGGAAAGCATCTTTATCGCATTGTTCTTTAGTAAGGTCTCAGACGCCCTGTTGCCCCAAAACGTACTAGTCTAACTTGCCTCTCCACTGTGTTATCAGCTGTCATTACCAGCAATGTCATGGGTGAACAAATGAGTAAGTCTAGCTCACAAGACACGCAAGAGATTTTGTGCCCCAATAAAATCAGGGGCTCAGCAATTAAAGCTGTATCCGCCTGTTCAGGGGGACATAAAACATCCCAGAGCACCTTGTTTTGTCTTTTCTGTTTTAAAAACAACTTACATTTATGGAGCAATGGATAAGAAACCTTTGAAGAAAGAGAAAGTCATTAACAATGTAAAATCCTACAATCAGGAAAATGATGGAGGAATGCCACGCAGTGGTCACCGTTACGTTCCCTGTTTCCCATAAAGTTAGAAATACAGGCACTTTAGATCATAAATTGCAGGAGCATAAATATGCCATTCAGCCCATCAAATCTGCTCCACCATTCAATGAGATCATGGCTGTTGTGATAACCTTCAGCTGCATTTCCTGCCGTTGCCCAATATTCCTTGATTCTCTTAGTGATTAAAATCTGTCTATTTCCTGTTATGGACCAGACCAAATCCCCTTCAACTATATCAAGGAGCTAGCCTAGACCCTAACTTTTCCCCATTTAAATATCGGTGTAAGGTTCTGTGTTCCAGATGTAATTTGATTGGTCATGCTACTCGGCTTTAAGCAAAACACATTTTATTTTACCCACCAGTTAAAATACAAACAAAAGAAAGAAGAATTGGTGTAACTATAACTCTCTTGGAAAACTGAACAGAATAATAAATTATTTACCTACTAAACAGCAACTGTTCCATTATAGTAACATCCCACTGACACACCCTTGGAAACGGAAAATTCAGTAGAAAGTCAGTAAGGGGAGCTGATGGCCCAGTGATATTATTGCTGGACTGTTAACCCAGAGATCCAGGTAATGCTCTGGGAGTTTGAATCCTGCCATGGCAGATGGTGGAATTTGAATTCAATTTAAAAAACCTGGAACTAAGAGTCTAAACAATTGTTGGAAAAAGCCTAGGATCTGTGTGAGCCTGACTCCACCCATTCAGGCTGCTTCTATTGTCCCAACTTTAAAAAAAAACAGGCCTCACAAAGTAAACACCAAAAGGACTGTGGATGCTGTAAATCAGAAGCAAAAACAGAAGTTGCTGGAAAAGCTCAACAGTTCTGCCAGCCTCTGTGAAGAGAAATCAGAGTTAATGTTTCAGGTCAAGAGACCCTTCCTCAGAGCTGACAAGATCCAAAACATTAACTCCGGTTTCTCTTCACAGATGCTGCCAGACCTGCTGAGCTTTTCCAGCAAGTTCTGTTTTTGTTGCCAAAGCCTCACAAGTTGTTTACTTTATTGGCTTGGAACAGAATGCTCACCACATTTGCCTCAACCTCTCTGCATAAAAAAGCCCAGGACAAAATACCTTCCAAAGCGATAGTATTGCCTCGACTTGGATATGAATATGTTCAATGCTCCAGCCAGACATTTAAGCAGTCGAGGAGTTTAAAACTCCTGGTCTTTGAATATTTGAAGAACAAAACCATCAATGGTGATTTTTGTTTCCAAAAACATGCACTTTTTCCTTTACTCAGTCTGTTTCCAAAAGCCTGAAGATTACTATGACTGGGTTAATGCTGTGTGACAGGTTGTATAACCTTCCATTATCACAATGGGGTGTCTCTCAGTTCATCATTTGATTGACAGCTATAGGTAATTATAGACGTATTAAAGTGGGACAAGAATTACAATGCCTGTTTTTATAAAGTGTTAAAGAAAGTTAAATGTAATTAATGTGTTCTATCAGTGATAGCGTTTGTGTTAAATAGTGAATTCTTCAAGAGACACTGAGGAACTTTAATTAATCTAAGTATGGATCCTGGGAACTTATGGCGGAAACTGGCAATGAGTGGGCATAGTTTGTATAAAGTGGTGAGTGGATCTTGTGTTGGCATACAGGTAATGAGTAACCATCAAATTGGTAGAGGGTCATAGTTGACATAATGACAATAAGGATCATGATGATGATAGAAGCTGTAGTTGGCATAGAGAATATGAGGAGATATGAGGGTTTTTAAAAGTCATTCATGGGATGTGGACACCACGGGCCAGGCTTGCACTTATTGCCTGTCCCTAACTGCCCAGAGGGCAGTTAAGAGTCAACATTATTGTGGTTTAGAATCACATGTAGGCCAGACAAGGTAAGGATGGCAGTCTCCTTCTCTAAAGGACATTAGTGAACCAGGTGGGTTTTTTGACAACAGATGCATGTCATCATTAGACTCTTTAATTGCAGACCTTTCTCTACTGATTTCAGATTCCACCTTGTGCTCAAGATTCAAGCCTGGGTCCCCAGAAAATTACTTGGATCTATGGATTAACAATCCAGTGCTGACACCACTAGGTGATCACCTCCCCTGAGGGTGGAGGGACACATGTTGACATAGTAGTAATAGAGGACTATGGGGGTGGGTTGGGTGTAGTCTAGCATGGAGAGTTTGATTGTACATGGGTTTGTTTGGAGGGCATGAGATGGCTTGGAGAGTGCAGTAATGAGGTCTGCAGGATATTGTATGGTTTATTTGGGCCCAGGCTGCCTTTACACCTGGTGTCATCCATATTGTTACCAGGTCACCCACCGTGACTCTCAGAAATAGCTGGATAGAAGTACTCCTCAGCATTGCCACCACCACTCAGCCAGAATGTATTTGAGCATCTGGGGCATATTATAGCATCGGAAGATGCCCAAACTTTGTGTTTCAAACCTGGGAGTAGGATTTCATCGCTTTGATTTGAGCCAATTTTCAGTGCCATGGCTTAGAGGGAATGTGATTGGAAAGATTCAAAGACTGAGTCATGGAAATAGTAGCCATGGGTTTGGGGGGAACAAAATATTCAGGAAGCTCAGACAGGAGAGGTTTGGAGCACAGCACTTTCAGGGGTTGGTTCATTAGCACTCTCTCTCTCTCTCTCTCTCTCTCTCTCTCTCTCTCTCTCTCTCGAGGGGAATGAGGGAAATGGCAATAAATGCTAGCTTTGTCCTTGATGCAAGTTTCTCAGGAATGAAGAAAGTAACTTTCATTTCACCAATGGTTTGTAATCTTAGCCAGTCATTTTTATTGGAGCTTCAAGTGAAGTATGTCTGAAGGTGATTAGAATATTGGCCTCACGTTATTTATTTAATAAAATTTGCTGCTACAGAAACAGCAATCCTCAGAGGTTACGGAGCAGCGTGTTCTCATTGCTAAAACAGCATGACTAAACAGGGAAAGACTCTTGCATCCATCCAGTGTGTCCACATAACTGTGTTGCCTTAAAATAAATGTTCAGCCACCCCACAGAAAGGGTATGTGTGGACACCACGGGGAGGGGAATGTCAGGTAAAAACACAGTCTCTGTATCATCCACTGGAGAGGGACCGTAACTCGACCATGTTTTTAATGGGGCCTGAATAAGGCTGAGGGTACCATCTCAGAATAAGGGGGTCATGTATTTAAGACAAAGATGGAATAACTTTTTTCTCAGAGGATTGGGAATCTGTGAAATTCTCAAACACAGATGGTTACCAAGACAGGATCGTTAAATACGTTCAGGGCTGATGGATGGATTTTTAATCAGTAAGGGAATCAAGGGTTATCAGGAAAAGGCAGGAAAGTGAAAGTGAGGATTGTCGGATTAGCCACAATTCCCTTGAAAGGTGGAACCGACGTAATGGGCCGAATGGTCTATTCCTACCCATGCATTTATGGCTTTATGGTCTCCTTTCTAGAAGGGTAAGCTAATGGGCTGGATTTTCTAACATCTGTGACAAATGTCGAAATGGGCCCTGTGTTTATATGTTGGGTGCCTATTGGATGCTGACTGACCGTGCTCGTCTGGTGCTGATGCCAGTCCGAGGATAACTCAGTAGAGGTGAAATCACCATAGTCCTGGAGGACCACAGGGCTTCTCTCTCATTAGAGAGACAGCTGGTGGTGGTTTATCCTAAGGGTCACCAGGCCTTTGATGAGGGGAAAGGTTGAGAAGGAGAGTCTTTTGTGGTAGCCCCAGCTAATGTTGGCATCACCCTGCCTCACAAAACAAGGCACTGGCCATGTTTTAGTGAAATTGTGAGGGAAGTGGAAGAATTAGAGTTGGGCAAGGATAGGAGACTTGATATCAAAGACACAGATTTCTCTGTCTGACTCGAAGGAGCATCACTGCTGTTTTTTTACATAGAAACATAAAATGGTTACAGCACAGGGGGACGTTGTGACCATGTAACATTAACTCATTTAATTCCATATCCCTGAAGATGTTTTCCTTCATGGTAACAACTCATTCTCATTTAAAACCCACAATTGTGTGCTCCGACACACTCTCGAGTAGCACATTCCAAATCATAACCACTCTATTTTTACCAGATCTACTTTGCGAAAACTCTGTTAAGTATGCATAAAGTGCCAAATTCACCGGACTGTGACACACCCAGAACCAGACGTAATCCAATAGTGTAGAATCGATGAATGGCTGTTGTCCCAAAGGAACTCACTTAGCCCATAGTCTGTGTGCCAGGTCTTTGTGAGGGCAATCCACACTTTGCCACTAGCTTGCCTTTTCTCAATGGACCTGTTTCTTCATCAGAGAATGATTCAGTCTTCTTTCACAAACCACCATTGAACCTGCTTCCATCACACCATCAGGCAGGCATTCCAAATCCTGGCCACTCGTTGTGTGAGAATGTTTCTCTTCATGTCTCCATTAGTCTATCCTATCACCTTGGATCAGTTCCCTCTGGTTCACAATCCTTCCACCAGTTTCTCCCTGTCTGAATGACTCATAATTTTAAACAGTTCATTCAAATCTTCTACCAGTTTTTTCATCTCTAAGGAGGACAGCCCAAGTTTTTTTTTCAATTAATCCCATAAACTGAAGTCCATCATCCCTGGAACAATTTTCATAAATCCTTTCCTCATTTATCTAATGCCTTCACATGTAAAGGGAAATTGGCCTACTCCATTTGAAATTCTGCTGTACCAGTTTCCAGTTGAACTAAAACACCCTTGTAAATTTTACAGTAGGCCTGCATATTTAGTACAGACTTCACTCTATTAAAATGAATAACAGCCTCTCTGTTTAGCATATGCTTTATTATTTAAGTTTTCTCTAAGTAATTCAATTTTAATAATCAATTATAGTTAATTAAATGATAGATATGCAACTTGTTTTTCATTCTTATGTAAGAGCTGAGTTCTGATTAAGAGTTTTGATAGTGGACCTTTCGATATGTGATTCTCAGCCTATACGTTACGATCCGATGTACATTTGTTAGTGATATTGACATTAGTTATTTCCATACCTAAACCAAGAGCTCCGCTGTTCCTGTAGTACAAATGTCCTAAAGATGTGTCTTCCAGATTTTTCCTCACATAGATAACAAACCCAAAGCGCTGCGACCTTAATTCAAAGTTTCAATATTTGCCAAAAACTTTAATGAGACATAAAACAATTTGCAACAGCTGCAAGTTGACAAGGTCACAGTTCCCAATGTCACATAATATCGACCCTAAATATGGCAGTGGAAGCTCTTAGATGGATCAGATTTCATTTATGAAAGCCTCTCTCTCTCTCTGTCTTTAACCAAGAACACTGAAATGAAATCATTGGACGCATCAAACAAATCTTCTGTTAAAAGATTTGACCATATTTTTAGTTTTAAAAACAGAAATTATCATTTTTCATTGCAATACCAAAGTTTGAAAACATCAATAATGAAAAATATCAAATAATTGTGTTGCATAAGATAACACTAACAAAATTGTGAAAGGATACAGAAACAGGGACCGTTGGGATTAGATACAAATCTTGGAGGGCAGCAGGACAATCTGAGAATCTGTTAAGAAAATCAAATGGGGATCTTTGGCTTTATTATCAGGGGTTTGCAATGAAAAGCTTGTTTCCATAGCACTATTTTGAATGGTTACTATCCAGGCTACCGCATTTCTCTGGCAATAGACAGTGCTGTAATGCTTTTCAACCATATCAGTGCTGAAAGCCACAGAGACTGCTCATGTCTGACCAATGCAGTCTCATCTCCCAGAAACGCTACCAAGTCTGTTTCTTTTATATATACCCTAGCTCCTCTAACACTGTCAGCAGAACATTGCTGTCTAGGTGGACCATGATAACTGGATCCTTCCCCTCCCTAACCAAATTCCTTTAGAGCCAGGGCAGATGTTTTAGCCCAAGCATAGACAAATTGTACAGAGCAAAATCTAATGACAGCAATGAGATAAGTGGCAAGGACATCTTTTGCACTGAGATGATAGATGTTGGCCAGCATACAAGATACTTCCATGGGGTCGTTTATGACCATCTGATAAAGCAGAGGAATCCCCCCATTAAATATCCTCTCCGAAAGGGGCACTTCAAACAATTGAACACCTTTTCAGTTCTTCCCTTGTGTGCTCCAGACTTTGGAATAACTCTGTACCCCTACTTTTAGGCTCAGAGGGCAGTTTGCTACCACTGGTAAGAGAATGATGCTTAACTTACATTTTTCTGTACTGCAGTACATTCTGAACTATTTCATTCTGTTGCACTATCTTGAGGTTTGGATGCTTTTGTGCACTTTTAGTGAGACCTGACAGAGTGGCAGGGCAGCTATATGGGTCAGGACTCCATAATGGCCAGTGCTGCCTCAGAGTCTACAACCCCAACATTTTATTTTGTGGCCCCACTTTGGGGCGCCCTGCTACATTGTGTCCATACATTCCCTCTCGTTGAGTGGCCAACCACCCAGGAGATTCCAGACTCTCCTGTAATTTGGAATCTCACTCTACATTCTGGCTCAGGCCTCATTGGGAGATGATTTGCCCTGGGCTCTCCTTCAGGTGATGATTCTGTACATGTGTTGAGTGCAGTGAGATTAGCAGTGCCTGCTCTGTGGATAGCCAGGGGTGTACGGTCAGAGCTCTAATATCAGAATTAGAAAAGGAAGCATGTCCCCAAACACACCCACACTCTCAAGCTCACCACTGTCATTCCAAACTGTTACCAACACTGCCTTCAGGTTGTGCATTACTCCACTTGCCTAACATCATTGCTCAGAAAGACAATGGAATCCTTCCAGAAAGATACAACAGAAAAATGTCTAGAAACATATTGAAAGTTAGCATAAAATCTAAAAAGGATGATCGTGTTTGACCTAGCATGAACAAATTTTGAAGAAGTAACAGAAGATAGATAACAGTAAATATTTGACTTTTCAACAGGCTTTCAGGAAATCATTCCGTATGAGACTTGGGAATCTGAAAGGAATTTCTAGCAAGCTGGTTACAAAACAAAAAACACAAGATAAGTTTTCAAGGCACTGATAGTGTGAAATGGTGATGCACAAGGTTTACTGCTGTGTAAGGTTCCCTCTGCTCAGGCATTCCATGCACTGCTCATTGCATTCAACACATTGGCTTCTACTGCTAGGCATTGACATTGGCTAGAGAACAATTTGGACAATGTTGCTGCTGAGACCACCACCATAGAAATGGTCAAATAGCAAAATCCTCACGTTCCCATGATGACAATGTCTTCTGTCAAAGGTGGAAAGAAAACTTTCAATAACTCCTCAATCGAGAATCACTGGTCATAGCTGATCCTGTCCAGTTTATTATGGTGTGTACAATCCAAGGATGGGCCACCATTGATGGGAAAGCTGTAACGAGCCATCAGGCAGGTAAGAAACAATGAAGCGGATCTATTCGAGGTCTTCACAGTTGGCAGGTTTCTGATAGTGTGAAGATTCCTTGTACCCTCTCCACTGAGTTAGGTAGAATAGGAACTCCAATGTCGAGCCTTTACCTCACCACTCCGACTTCAGGAATGTGGTCATTCTAACTATCTTCACAAATGGAGATAAATCATGCTGAGGAAACATTCAAGATATTTCTCTTGTCAATAACTGGGAATATTCTAACCCGTGTTGTCTTGTCACAGAAAGAATCCTGCTGAACACACACCTTGTCTTTAGACCTTTCAGACAAACCTCTGAAATGGTCTTAGCTGTCAAAAAAATCCACAAAAACTGTAATAAACAACAAGTATCAAACTATTTATATGCAGTGGCTATGAATGAGAGCCAACCATGAAGATTTTCTGCAATGTTTTAAAAGAAAACAAAATTGGTTTTATTGTCTGTAACAATTGATGCATTTTTTAAAAATGGCACAGATCTTCTACTCTCTAAACATTTGAAGACCAGACATTTAGCCAAGTTCACGTTGAGACCTTTTCGAATTGTGACACATTGACTCTTTGGGAATGTTCCTGGATGTTTGACATTTTAGCGAGCACGTTTCCTGCTCCTCAGGCCTTCCCAAAAATTCTCTGATTGTGAGTTAGAGCTGGAGATATTTCCACAGTACATTGTGGCATAGATAGCCACCAAAAGGTAGACAGAAAGATCTTGGTTGAACTGGTAAGTGACTATATATCTGCACCCCCCAAAACTCCCTGCTTTACCTCTTGACGGACTGTCCTCCCAATCCAATTCAACTACTTCCAGTTCTGAAGAAGGGTCATTGGGCTTGAGATGCTAACTCTGCTTTCTCTACACAGATGCTACCAGACCTGCTGACTTTTGCCTGCAATATGTGTTTTTGTGTTTCAGTTCTGTAGCATCTGCACTCCTGTGTTTTATTGCTATGCCCCCTGACATGACCGGCCAAGCCCCCACCACCTCACCACTCCCACAATGCATTCTGACATTTTTCACCAATGAACCACCTTCCTACTCGATCATCACAGCCAGCTGCCACCCGACCCACAATTTACCAACCTTATGCATTTACCCATTTATATCACCCACCTACCCACTACCATACCTACACATTCACTCATTCACCCATTCACTTTATGAACAACTTGGAGATGGATGTTGAAAGAAAAATCTCCAAATTAGCAGATCGTACAAAGCTAGGGTTAATAATGGATTGTGAAGATGATGCTGAGCAGCTTCAGAGGGTCATTAACAAGTTGGCTGTGGGCAGAACCTGGCAGTTGAATTTCAATTCAGAGGGATATGAGGTAATGCACTTTGGTAGAAGAAACATGCAGAGGTAGTACAGGCTCAATGGTACAGCTTTGAGGGGAGTCCAGGAGCAAAGGGACCTCGGGGTTCAAATGCGTAATTCTCTGAAGATGGCCAAACAAGATGAAACAATTGTTAGGAAGCTTATAGGATCCTTGAGTTTATAAATACAGGCACACAGTATAAAAGCAAGGAAGTGATGCTACATGTCTACAAATCATTGGTCAGACCACATTTGGAGCATTGTGTCCAGTTCTGGACACCTTATTTAAGGAAGGACCTTAAAGCTGTAGAGAGGGATCAAAGGATATTATCTGGAATGACACCAGGAATGAGGGATTTTAGATACAAAGAAAGATGAGAGAAATTGGGTTTATTCTCCTTGCAGCAGAGAAGAACAAGAGGTAACCTTATTGGGGTGTTAAAAATTATGAACAAATTGACAGGATAAAGAAAGATATTCTGTTTCCACTAGTTGGTATGTAATGAACTAGCTAGTATAATTTAAAAATTATCAGCAACAGAGCTAGGAGTGAGAGGAGGAGAAATTAATTAATGGTCCGTGCATTGAGTAAAGGAGTTGGGAGGTCATGTTGTGTCCGTACAGGACACTTTATCAGGCCACTTTTGGAATACTGAATTCAATTTTGGTCTGGGAGGTAGTAGGAACTGCAGATGCTGGAGAATCTGAGATAACAAGGTGTAGAGCTGAATGAACTCAGCAGGCCAAGCAGCAACATAGGAGCAGGAGAGCTGACGTTTTGGGCCTAGACCCTTCTTCAGGCCCGAAACATCAGCTTTCCTGCTCCTAAGATGTTGCTTGGACTGCTGTGTTCATCCAGCTCCACGCTTTGTTATCTCAGATTCTCCAGTATCTACAGTTCCTACTATCTCTGAAACAATTTATATCCCACTGTGAAGCCTATTCTAAGGATTTTCTGAAGAAGGGTCTAGGCCTGAAATGTCAGCTTTCCTGCTCCTATGATGCTGCTTGGCCTGCTATGTTCATCCAGCTTCACACCGTGTTATCTCTATCTTCAATTCCGGTCTCCCTGCTATGGGAAAGATGCTGTGAAAGTTGAAATGGTTCAGAAAAGATTTACAAGGATGTTGCCAGGGTTGGAGGGTTTGAGCTGAAGGAGAGCAGTTGAATAGGTTGGGGCTGTTTCCCCTGGAGCATCAGGGGCTGAGGGGCAACCTTATAGAGGTTCATGAGGGGCATAGATAGGGTGAATAGACAAGGTCTTTTTCCCGAGGTAGGGGAGTTCAAAACTAGAGGGCATATGTGAGAGGGGAAAGATATAAAAGGAACCTATGGGGCAACATTTTCACACAGAAGGTGGTGCTTGTATGGAATGAACTGCCAGAGGAAGTGGTGGAGGCTGGTACAATGACAACATTTAATAGGCATCTGGATGAGTATATGAAGAGGAAGGGTTTAGAAGGAATTGGTCCAAATGCTGGCAAGTGGGACTAGATTAGTTTAGGATATCTGGTCAGCATGGACGAGTTGGACCAGTGAGTCTGTTTCCATTCTGCACAACCCAATGACTCTGAATCTACTGACAGCGTTGTTGGGATTTGGAATGTGCTGCCTGGGGAGTGGCAGAGACCAATTCCATAGGAGGTTTCAAAAGACAACTGGATATATTTGAGGAGAAACTACTTATTGTTCAGTGCATTGTGTATAGGAGTTGGAAGGTTATGTTGCAGCTGTACAGGACATTGGTTTGGCCACTTTGAGAACAGTGTGTGCAATTCTGGTCTCCCTGCTGTAGAAGGATATTGTGAAACCTGAAATGGATGAATTCAGAGGGCTACGGAGTTAGGGTTGGAGAATGGGACTACCTGGGTAGCTCTTTCTAGAGCTGGTACAGACACAATGGGTCGAATGGCCTCATTCTGTGCTGTAAAATTCTCTGATTCTGTGATTTAAACAGTTATCGACTAAGACCAGAACAAAGCAGCCAATTACATGAAAAGTGGGTGTGGCTACTACTCAGATTCTCTTCATTGTTCTCTCTGTGGATTGAGATTGCCTTGGGGGGGAGTTTCCAAGTGTTATGGATTGGAAAGCTGGCATTTCTCAACACAGACAAGGTAACTTTCCGTAAAGAAGAATAAATCGCTAAGAAAACTCCGCAGACCTGGCAGCATCTGTGGAGAGAGAAACAAGGTTAACATTTCTGCTCCAATAATTAATCTTCAGAACACGTTCAGATTTCTGTCCAATCAGTATCAGACACAGTTTTTCCAGTAATATTCATAAACATTACACTGTTAAAAACAATGTTCCTATCCACATACATCCAACAGACTCATGTGTCCCTCCAGAAGGGTTTACAAGGGAGGAGTCCAGGTTAAATTCCTTAAGGGTGTCCACATTAAGTAAAACACATTCAAATTGTGCAGTTTTATGTTTTGGATTGTAGCAAGCCATCTTAAGTGATTATTTCCAGATTTTCTGCCAAGATGAGTTAAAGTCTTGACTGTCAATCTCTAGCATATTCTTTGAAGTCAGCAGCTGTTTTGGTTTATGTCGAAAGGTGCTAGATGCCACATTCGGTTTGTTACAAGCAGGTGGGTACATGTTTCCTAGAGACAGCACCATGAGTTCGTCTCTGTTACCCATTCATGGTCTGGCTCACACTATCTCTGGAAATGCAATGTATTTTTAACACAAAGGGATAGATTGCTACCACGTGGACTCCATTCACAAACTAACCAGTTACTAAATATGGTCATGATAAGTTGGGAATCCCTTCTCCCAGGACCATTGTTTATGGTGCTTAAACAGTCCGTGGGCCCTTCTTAGCCAGCAATCCTTTATCCAAAGTGGATGAGAGGAACAGCTCTCAATCTGCACACCCCTAAATAAATATCTGTGAGTAGTTCAGGGGAGGAGCAATTTACACTCATGGTGATTGATTGTCCTGGTGGGCATCTTTGAGCGAGCACAACTCCTTTCTGATGGGCTTGTAATTTGTGAGGTGAAGTTTAGGAACTGCTGTTTGTGTCAGTTAAAAATTACTGTTGTCAGTCTTTTTAAAATTCTCAGTAAAAACCGAAAGAACTGCGGATGCTGTAAATCAGGAACCAAAACAAAGTTGCTGGAAAAGCTCAGCAGGTCTGGCAGCATCTCTGAAGGAAAAAACAGAGTTAAAGTTTTGGATCCAGTGACCTTTCCTCAGAACTGGACCCTTCTGAGGAAGGGTCACTGGGCCCGAAACGTTAACTCTGTTTTTTGCCTTCCCAAATGCTGCCAGACCTGCTGAGCTTTTCCAGCAACTTTGTTTTGGTTTTTAAAATTCACCCTGTGTTTCTGCCAATCGGTAAACAAATTCATTTTTTATATAAAACATTGTTTTGCATTCACTTTAAATATTGTTCAGATGAACGGCTCAGCACCATAATGAAACTGACCACTGTAAATATAGATGATATATTTATGGATGGCTGCAGTGTTGTTCACTCTGTACCAGGCAAACTAGAACTTTTCAGTTCAGTACTTAATCCCTTCTTGAATGTTGCCAAAATAAAACTCATATTTCAACTTATACCTGGTTAGCCAGGTATTCAAACTCCCATGTGTTAAAGAAAAAACTCTGGAATATGTTGGCAGACACCACTTTCAAAAGGCCACCACTGATGGGCAGTTCCAACTCCAGAAAAGAAAATGTTGCAAAGACACTCTGAAGCATTAGTTGAACCCTGACAGCACGAACAGTAAGATAATAAAGTGTGAAGCTGGATGAACACAGCAGGCCAAGCAGCATCTCAGGAGCACAAAAGCTGATGTTTTGGGCCTGGACCCTTCATCAGAAAAGGGGGATGGGGAGAGGGTTCTGAAATAAATATGGAGAGGGGGGAGGTGGACTGAAGATGGATCGTGGAGAAGATAGGTGGAGAAGAGTGTATGGGTGGGGACGTAGGGAGGGGATAGGTCAGTCCACGGAGGACAAACAGGTCAAGGAGGCGGGATGAGGTTAGTAGGTAGGAGGTGGAGGTGCGGCTTGAGGTGGGAGGAGGGGATAGGTGAGAGGAAGAATAGGTTAGGGAGGCAGGGATGAGTTGGGCTGGTTTTGGGATACAGTGGGGGGAGGGGAGATTTTGAAGCTTGTGAAATCCACATTGATACCATAGGGCTGCAGGGCTCCCAGGCGGAATATGAGTTGCTGTTCCTGCAACCTTCGGGTGGCATCGTTGTGGCACTGCAGGAGGCCCAGGATGGACATGTCGTCTGAGAAATGGGAGGGGGAGTTGAAATGGTTCGCGACTGGGAGGTGCAGTTGTTTACTGTGAACCGAGAGTAGGTGTTGTGCAAAGCGGTCCCCAAGCCTCCGCTTGGTTCCCCTAATGTAGAGGAAGCCACAATGGTTACAGCAGATGCAGTATACCACATTGGCAGATGTGCAGGTGAACATCTGCTTGATATGGAAAGTCATCTTGGGGCCTGGGATAGGGGTGAGGGAGGAGGTGTGGGAGCAAGTGTAGCACTTGCTGCGATTGCAGGGAAAAGTGCCAGGTGAGGTGGGGGTGGAGGGGAGTGTGGAGCTGACAAGGGAGTCGCGGAAATAGTGGTCTCTCCAGAAGGCAGACAAGGGTGGGGGTGGAAAAATGTCTATGGTGGGGTGGGGTTGGATTGTAGTGTCAGAGGATGATGCGTTGTACCCGGAGGTTGGTGGGGTGGTATGTGAGGACGAAGGGGAATTCTCTTTTGGCGGTTATTGCGTGGGTGGGGTGTGAGGGATGTGTTGCGGGAAATGCGGGAGACACGGTCGAATGCGTTCTCGACCACTGTGGGGGGAAGGTGTGGCCCTCGAAGAACGAGGGCATCTGGGACGTGCGGGAGTGGAATGCCTCATCCTGGGAGCAGATGCGGTGGTGGCGGAGGAATTGGGAATAGGGGATGGAATTTTTGCAGGAAGGTGGGTGGGAGGAGGTGTAATGTAGGTAGCTGTGGGAGTCAGTGGACTTGAAATGGACATCGGTTTGCAGATGGTTGCCTGAGATGGAGACTGAGAGGTCCAAGAAGGTGAGGGATGTGTTGGAGACGGTCCAGGTGAACTTGAGGGTGGGCTGGAAGGTGTTGGTGAAGTGGATGAACTGTTCGAGCTCCTCTTGGGAGCATGAGGCAGCGCCGATAAAGTCATCAATGTAACGGAGGAAGAGGTGGGGTTTGGGGCCTGTGTAGGTGCTAAGGAGGAACTGTTCCACATAACCTACAAAGAGGGCTTCCTGTTCTGCAGGGGAGAGGTTGGAGTGGGTGAGAGGGGTGGAGAGGTTGAGGCGGTTAATGCCTCGACAGCAGTTGGAGATGAAGAGGTCGAGGGTGGGTCAGAGGCCTGGGGGTTGTGTCCAGGAGGAGGACTTGTGTTGGAGGCGGATGAAGAGGTCAGTGGAGGGGGGTTAGGCTCCCGGTCAAAGAAGTAAGCGTGGAGGCGAAGGCAGCGGTAAAACTGCAGTAATAGCGAGTTTTGAGAAGATTTGTAGCTTTATAATTGCAGTAATAATTGCAAGGAGCTCATTACCAATGCCTCAAAACAGCAACAACTTGCTCATCAAGTTAAGCCACATTCTGAATCACAATGTCTTAACAATAAGCCAGAATGACAACGGAAAAAGAGAGCAATGGGAGAACATTCTGGATTCTAGATCCTATGGCCTCGCGAGATGTCTTACCCCGATGTGCCTGTGGGTCAAGAATTGGAGCTGCTCACTCACGTGAAGATTGTCACAGATTACACGACACCAGGTCATAGTCCAATGGGTTTCTGTGAAAACACAAGCTTTTGGAGCCTTACTCCTTCTTCAGGTGTCAGAGAGTGAGGAAGTGTCAGACACAGAGTTTGTCAGTAAAAGGTCAAAGGTTCACACTATTGATGAGGATGCAGAACAAATCTGAGATGCTGTTCAATTTTTAATCAGTTCGAAGGTTTTAATTAGTATGTATATGTAATTCCCTGAATTCCTTTGAAGTTACTGTCCTGAGAGAACTAAAGGTTTAATCAGTGTGAAGAAGAGGTGACAGTTTAGGTCGGACAGTGCATGTTAGGTTATGAGGTTTTGTTTAGAATCTGTTCATGTGTTGTTTGGAGTCAGACTGGCTTTATTTCTAATGAAGGAATTCATAAAACCAACATTGATTGACTCCCTATAAGTTGTGTGCTTTTTGAACAAAATAGAATGTATCCACAAATACAAATTCACCCCATAGATTCGTGTGTGTGTGTTTATGTGTGTGCATGAGGGTGTGTGTGTGTGTGTGTGTGTGTGTGTGTGTGTGTGAGTTTATGTGTGTGGGTGTGAGTCTGTGTGTGTGTTTATGTGTGTGTGCGTTTATGTGTGTGCGTGAGGGTGTGTGTGTGCGTGAGGGCGTGTGTGTGAGTATATGTGAGTTTATGTGTGTGTGTCTGTGTGTACGTTTATGTGTGTGTGTATGTGTGTGTGAGTGTGTGAGGAGGGTGTGAGTGTAGTGTGTGTGGGTGTATGTTGTTTGTGTGTGTGCGCGTGTGTGTGGGTGGAGGGTGTGGGTGTGTGTGTGAGTGTGTGTGCATGTGAATTTGCGTATTTGTGTGTGGGGGGTGTGGCTGTGTGAGTGTTTGGGTGTGTGTGTGCGTGAGGGAGTGTGGGTGTGTATATAAGGGTGCCTGGGCGTGTGTGTGAGGGAGTGTGTGTGTGTGTGTGTCGGTGTGTGCGCGAGGGAGTATGGGTGAGTATATAAGGGTGTGTGGGCTTGTGTGTGAGGGAGTGGTGTGTGTGTCGGTGTGTGTGAGGGAGTGTGGGTGTGTGTGTGTGTGTATGAGGGAGTGTGAGCGCGTGTGTGTATGAGGGAGTGTGGGTGTGGGTGTGAGGGTGTGTGTGTGAGGGAGTGTGTATGTGAGCGAGTGTGTGTGTAAGGGAGTGTGGGTGTGGGTGTGAGGGTGTGTGTGTGAGGGAGTGTATATGTGAGCGAGTGTATGTGTGAGGGAGTGTGGGTGTGGGTGTGAGGGTGTGTGTGTGAGGGAGTGTGTATGTGAGCGAGTGTGTGTGTGAGGGAGTGTGGGTGTGGGTGTGAGGGTGTGTGTGTGAGGGAGTGTGTATGTGAGCGAGTGTGTGTGTGAGACGGAGTGTGGGTGTGGGTGTGAGGGTGTATGTGTGAGGGAGTGTGTATGTGAGCGAGTGTGTGTGTGAGGGAGTGTGGGTGTGGGTGTGAGGGTGTATGTGTGAGGGAGTGTGTATGTGAGCGAGTGTGTGTGTGAGACAGAGTGTGGGTGTGGGTGTGAGGGAGTCGTGGGTGTTTGTGTGGCAGAGTGTGACTGTGTGAGTATGTGTGTGATGGTGTGAGGGTGTGTGTGAGGGAGTGTGGGTGTGTGTGAGAGAGTGAGTGTGTGTGTGTGTGTGTGTGTGTGTGTGTGTGTATGTGTGAGGGAGTGTGGATGTGCAGGTGTGTGTGTGTGGGTGTATATGAGGGAGTGTGTGGGTGTGTGTGAGCGAGTGTGTGTGGGTGTGTGTGTGTGGGTGTGAGGGAGTGTGGATGTGCAGGTGTGTGTGTGTGTGGGTGTATGTGAGGGAGTGTGTGGGTGTGTGTGAGGGAGTGTGTGTGTGTAGTGTGTGTGGGTGTGGGTGGGATGTGTGTATGAGTGTGTGAGGGAGTGTGGGTGTGTGTGTGTGAGGGATTGTGGTTGTGTAGGTGCGTGTGTGGTGTGGGATGTGTGTGTGAGGGAGTGTGTGTGAGAGTGTGTGTGTGTGGGGTGGGATGTGTGAGGGAGTGTGTGTGAGTGTGTGAGGGAGTGTGATTGTGTATGTGAGGAAGAGTGGGTGTGTAGGTGTGTGTGTGGGGGTGTGTGTATGGGTGTGTGAGGGAGTGTGTAGGTGTGTGTGTGAGGGAGCGTGTGTGTGTATGTGAGGGAGTGTGTGTGTGTAGGTGAGGGAGAGTGGGTGTGTAGGTGTGTGTGTGAGGGAGAGTGGGTGTGTAGGCGTGTGTGTGGGGTGGGATGTGTGTGTGAGCGAGTGTGTGTGTGAGACGGAGTGTGGGTGTGGGTGTGAGGGTGTATGTGTGAGGGAGTGTGTATGTGAGCGAGTGTGTGTGTGAGGGAGTGTGGGTGTGGGTGTGAGGGTGTATATGTGAGGGGGTGTGTATGTGAGCGAGTGTGTGTGTGAGACAGAGTGTGGGTGTGGGTGTGAGGGAGTTGTGGGTGTTTGTGTGGCAGAGTGTGACTGTGTGAGTATGTGTGTGATGGTGTGAGGGTGTGTGTGTGAGGGAGTGTGGGTGTGTGTGAGAGAGTGAGTGTGTGTGTGTGTGTGTGTGTGTGTGTATGTGTGAGGGAGTGTGGATGTGCAGGTGTGTGTGTGTGGGTGTATATGAGGGAGTGTGTGGGTGTGTGTGAGGGAGTCTGTGTGGGTGTCTGTGTGTGGGTGTGAGGGAGTGTGGATGTGCAGGTGTGTGTGTGTGGGTGTATGTGAGGGAGTGTGTGGGTGTGTGTGAGGGAGTGTGTGTGTGTAGTGTGTGTGGGTGGGTGTGGGTGGGATGTGTGTATGAGTGTGTGAAGGAGTGTGGGTGTGTGTGTGTGAGGGATTGTGGTTGTATAGGTGCGTGTGTGGTGTGGGATGTGTGTGTGAGGGAGTGTGTGTGAGAGTGTGTGTGTGTGGGGTGGGATGCGTGAGGGAGTGTGTGTGAATGTGTGAGGGAGTGTGTTTGTGTATGTGAGGAAGAGTGGGTGTGTAGGTGTGTGTGTGGGGGTGTGTGTATGGGTGTGTGAGGGAGTGTGTAGGTGTGTGTGTGAGGGAGCGTGTGTGTGTATGTGAGGGAGTGTGTGTGTGTAGGTGAGGGAGAGTGGGTGTGTAGGTGTGTGTGTGAGGGAGAGTGGGTGTGTAGGTGTGTGTGTGGGGTGGGATGTGTGTGTGAGTGTGTGAGGGAGTGTGTGTGAGAGTGTGTGTGTGGGGGGTGGGATGTGTGAGGGAGTGTGTGAGTGTGTGAGGGAGTGTGTGTGTGCATGTGAGGGAGAGTGGGTGTGTAGGTGTGTGGGTGGGGGTGTGCGTGTGGGTGTGTGTGCAAAGTACAATGCAGATCAATTTCTTTAAATCCTGGACGTAAGGTGCCACACCGCACTTGCACTTTATGACAAACGTTCTGTGGCACTTATAGGTCAAATGATTCTTTTTTAAATGTAGGTTCCGGCCTCTCATTGCACTACTGCAGGAGTGAGTTGGATTGTAGCATTTCCCCATTGATCCTCTGTGGCAGCTGCCCCAAAGCTGTACTGTATCCCTGAACATGTAGCACAGGACATTCATGTACAAACCTGCAATACTCAGGCGCTGATAACTTTATGCACTGGAAGACTAGTGCATAGAGAATCTATCACTGAGCTAATGATCCTTCAGTGACAGTAGATGTGTGCCTCATGGTACATCACAGGCAACACCCATGGAACACTGTGAGCTCGATTGCAGGGCTGTTTAAAACGTGTCTCAACAATAACTGCATCTCTTTGAGGACCTGTTTTGCAAAGAAAAATTCCAGAAGGTGGTAGGGTCAGTTCTTCCCCACCTTGAAGACAGCTTGAAACGACAGCAAGAATCTAGAAGGATTTGGTGTCGAGGTCCCTTCTCACCATTAGTCAAGCTACATGTCAGTGTTTTGTTCTGTGGATGAGGCACTTTGTCAAACCCACAACCTGCTTAACGAACCATCCAATCCATCACCTTTTCCCACAAGCCCTCAAGAATCTCCCAGACAGTGACTGTATGGTAGACTTGTGACATTTAGTGTTTTTATGCATAAACCTTTCCCCAAGGGATACGTTTTACGTCATGATCCAATTCACTTGAGTGTTCCATGGCAAAATGGCCAGTCCCATTGTTTACAATATAGAGGGCAGAGATCTCCTCAGCACAGACTGACACTTGGTATCGGTGTTCTTATGGCTATCTAGTTGATGGCTTATGTTAATATTTTGGAGCTAAGTTTCACATCTGGGAATATAAAATTGTAAAAATAATGTAACAAAAATGCTGGACTTCTTTCATTGCCAAAACATCTAAGAAGACAGTTCTAAAGGTGATCTGTGCTTGTTTAAGAAAGAGTTAGACCTATAAATGATGGAGAACGGAGGGATTAAATATCTGCGAATCTTGTAGTAATGGCAGTCCAGAGTTAGACCATAAGACATAGGAGTGGAAGTAAGGCCATTCGGCCCATCAAGTCCACTCCACCATTTAATCATGGCTGATGGGCATTTCAACTCCACTTACCCGCACTCTCCCCATAGCCCTTGATTCCTTGTGAGATCAAGAATTTATCGATTTCTGCCTTGAAGGCATTTAACGTCCCGGCCTCTACTGTGTGCCGTGGCAATGAATTCCACGGGCCTACAACTCTCTGGCTGAAGAAATGTCTCCTCATTTCTGTTCTAAATTTACCCCCTCTAGTTCTAAGGCTGTGCCCACGGGTCCTAGTCTCCCCACCTACCGGAAACAACTTCCCAGCGTCCACCCTTTCTAAGCCATGCATTATCTTGTAAGTTCTGTCTTGGGAGAAGGTTAAGCTAATTCAAAAACAATCAATGAATTCCAAAAAGTTGTGAAACTAATTAACTACATCAGATCAAAGAAGGAATTGCAAATGTGCCTGACAATTAATCTAAAAGCAGGTTTGAGGATAGCCAGAGTAGACTGTATCATTAGAAAGGGTGATAATGGGAACTGCAGATGCTGGAGAATCCAAGATAACAAAGTGTGGAGCTGGATGAACACAGCAGGCCAAGCAGCATCTCAGGAGCACAAAAGCTGACGTTTCGGGCCTAGACCCTTCATCATTAGAAAGATGGTTTGTGCTTTAGGAAGTTCTCCAATTTAAAGTTTTTGGATGTTGGCTGAGTCAATTACAGTTTGGACTTAATGTAGTGTGCATCTCTAAAAGAGCTTGTCAAAATAAATCGTGTTGTTGATGCCCTGACTGTAAGCAGAGTGAAAAACGAACTTCATTCTTGGCAATAGATAACAAAGTGGAGAGCTGAATGAAAACAACAGGCCAAGTAGCATCAGGGGTGCAGGAAAGCTGACGTTTCGAGCCCAGGCGCTTCTTGTGTACAGACAGCTTGTTAAAGGCATCCACAGGGTAAGGGTGATGATGGTTAGGTTAGTGCAGAGGTGATCACCATAGAACGGAAGTGGGGAATAGGCCAGACCCGGCAAATTCAGATTGTGTTCTGACTCTTAAAGGGATAAAGAACAGAGCATCACCTTTCCTGCAATTTACTTTAGTTCCAAAGGGGAAATTAAACTGGGTCACAGATGTTCATTAGTTTACAAACTGAAGGCAGAGCTGAGCAAAAGATGACAATATCACCCAGTACATTAAGAGGCTTTGACCTGACTACCAGCAACTCTCTGGGATTTTCAGCTGTCTCTTCCCGGCTGATTTTTCATGTGTAACGCTTAGAGAGAATTGCACTGTTGGAGGTGGCTTGTTTTGATGAAACGTCAAACTGGTGCACTGGTTACACTGCTGGAGGATGTAAGTAATCCATGACATATTCAGAGTAGATGGGGTTTCCTTGGTGGGCTGACATTTATCCTTGAAAATACATTACTAAAATAGACTAACTGGTTACTAATGCATTGCTGTTTATGGGGCTTTGCAAATGGCTCACCATAATTCCTTACATTGCAACATTGAAAGTGAATACTTGGGATATGAACCAAGCTTTTAAAGAGTGCCTTATAAATGCGAGTTATTTTCTTGTCTCATACCAATTTAATCATTGCTCTCAGCTTGTCTCAACTACATGCCATTTATGAAGCAGTAATTTCACCACTTAGAACAGATGGCTCCCCATAACTTATATCATCATTGCATATCCTGGACAAATACACACTTTCCCACATTATATCTCATCAGCTAAACATTTGCCTGTTCACTCAACCCTAGAATTTGGCATCTGCTCCTTAGAGAAAGATCTGGTCTTAACCTGCTCTGACTAAGTCTGTGGTGGGAAGGTTTCAGAATAGACTTTCTCCCCTACTGCCCTTAAGTGGACAAACAATGGTACTTTGCCTGAGGTGGACAATACATCAGAAATTAGAATTGAGGCTCTTAGGTGCAGGCTCCCATGTGCAAAGCCCACTCAGTGGCAGCTGGAGAGACACTGGATTGGGAGCGAAGGATTGTCTGCTGAGAACCAGGCCTATCCTTGCTACTAACCCTCTTCCCCTACTGTCTTGTGACAGCAGCCCCATACCCTACAACTTGCTCTCAGTTGTGGTGCAGTCTGTAGCTGATCCTTAGCCTTTCCGAGGCCGTGCAGTGCAGGAACCTCGCACAGGTGCTGCCTGTTGGCAGCTGTCCGGGCAGTGCAGGATTTCTGAAGCCCCTCTCACTGGGGGTCCTGGATCCAGAAAAGGCTGTCACTGGCTATCTAAACACCCAGAACAGACTTCAAACTGCTGGGCCTTTGACAAAGGAAATGACACAGGGCTTTGTGAGATAGCTCTGCACAGGTCTAATGGGAAGTAGGGCTTCTTCTGTACTGTATGACTTTATGGCTCCTGCCAGCTTACCGTCAGTGGGCACAATCTTTTGTCATCCTTTATGAACCCTTCACAGATTACTTTCCAACTATATCTTTGCGATGTCAACGAATGTGTCTATATATGCTTACTCCCTTCATACAAGTAACAAATATCGATTGTTAATAATTGAAGCTCCTGATTTTATTTGGCATCCCACTAGTTAGAGTTTGCTAACCTGAAAAGTGTCCATTTATCCCAGGTTTCAGGTTTGTATTTGTTAACTGATCCTTTATCCATGCTAACATATTAAATATATCGTCCTGATGCCATGTTTCATGTGACACCTTATTATATACTTTTTGGAAATCAAAATACACATTGATTGGGTCCTTATCATTCAGCCTGCTTGTTACATTCTAAGGTGACACAGATCATTTTGTAAGCACAGTGTAGAGCTGGATGAACACAGCAGGCCAGCATCAGAGGAGCAGATCCTAAGATGCTGCTTGGCCTGCTGTGTTCATCCAGCTTCACACTTTGTTATATAGGATTCTCCAGCATCTGCAGTTCCTATTATCTCTGATATAATTTGTAAATGTGTTTGCTTTCCATAAACCCATGTTAACTTTGTCTGATTGTAGTACAATGTTCTATATATCCCATTACAGCTTTCTTAATGATCATTTCCAGCATATTTCTACTGACAGATGTTTGGCTACATGGTCTACAGATTCCTGCTTCTCTCTCCCTCCTCTCTTGAATAGAGGTGTTACATTTACTGCTGGGATCTATAATAAATTGGAGTGTTGCAAAAGTGCAAATCAGTGCAAACACTATCTTTCTTTCGATGACTGATTATGCTTATACTGGACAGACTTTGAAACAGACCCAAGCAGTTCATAAATAGCAACTGTTACAGGCTAATCTTCAGTCTGAGAAACTGATGATTACACTAATTTGAAATTCACCAGAGCACTCTGCAGGACTTTCTCTCTTAAAAGAGGAATTTGTCATCCACCGGATACATGGGGCAAATCACAACCACAGGAATATGACCTCTGTGTACAACTGGGCTGTAAGTATCTTTTGTTAGGACCTGCTGTGGAAAAAATTGAAGACTGCTTGGTGGTTTCCACGTTATCTTCAACTTGGACATCTTCTATTTATATATTCACTGTCTTCCAAAACTGCATCTTCATCTTACGTCAGAAGAACCAATTAGATTAGCTGGCTCATCTAATTGATATTTAACAAACACATGCATTTTCAGATTGACTATGACACATGGCGTAAAATTTCATAAATATTTCAAACAGTTACATTTATCAGTAAATATATTGTGAAATAATTTAATATGGGACAGTAATAATAATTTTAAAGATTTACAGTTTAGGTTTTATTCAATAAATACCCAACATGGAAACAATTTATTTTATTAATGTATAAAAGACTGATATTTTTGCCCCTAAACTCAGTTAGAAATAGGGATTACATTTCATTTTCTTCAAAATAGCTCCTCACCAAACCTATAAACAAATAAAGTAGTGAAAATATTAAGAAAAACATGCTTAAGACCTTCATCTTGAAAACTGTGTTTGATATTCAAATATTCTCACCTGTTATAATTTTATTTAGAAGGAAAAGTTACATGTTGATGCTTCTGTGCAAGATTTTATATAATTTATTTTATCACGATCACTCATGTTTTTATTGATAATTCAAATTTTTCCATTATGCGGTCTTATAATACTAATTTATTTGTTTCATGTTCATTTTTAATCAGAAGAGAAACGTTTAAAAGAATGAATGAAACATCTTCATAAAGTTAATTGCATTGCATTCAGCAACGATAGTCAATCTTTTCCAAAATTTGGGATTACACAATTTTTAATAACAGTGAAGGAGTGGTTTGCGCCTAAGCCTGAGCTTGTTACACAAATTGTGTTTTACCTTTGAAAAGCTAATTTTTTTTTGCTACATGAAGCGCAGAAACCGGTAATAATCAATCTAATTACGATCCACACCCAGGTTGAACTAAATGAATAAGTCAATAAGCAATCTTTCACTAATGCTGTGGTTCACAATGAAATGTAATCATTTATTTCCGGTCAGAGATATTCACTTTCCAATGTCACTCTGCGTTTGTGGAGTGTTGCTCAAATCCATCACAATTGATTATAACAAGTGGAAATTAGCATCTTTCCCCATTGGGAATAAGTTATTTTTTGGCTGAGCAACAACCTCTGGTCCATGATAAACATGAGTATAGACTTTTTAAAAAAAAACCTATTTTGCTCTGAACTGAAACAGGTATGAAACACCTTAAACAAATAAGCTTTTGTGCTCCTAAAATGCTGCTTGGCCTGCTGTGTTCATCCAGCTCCACACTTTGTTATCTTTGATTTGCCAGCATCTGCAGTTCCCATTATCACTGATCACAAAATAAACCAACATGCTCAGCCAACATCACTGCTGTTTCACTGAGATTCTAAAACTAGCAGGGAGCAAAATAAAAGCTGTTGCACTAATGTTGCACTTAGCCCATTGCATTTTCAGAAACCTTATAGGGATTTTTGCCTTTAATTGCTACTAGCAACAAGTTTATGTCTAATTACAACATATCTGCATAAAATACATTGTTTAAACACAAAAAAACTACTTTTTTTCTTCTTTTGTTCTCTTAGTAATTAGCACCAACCATACCCAAGTGGTTGGGTACACTACTAATTAGCTAATGCCATTGTGTCAAGTGGCTGCATTGAACGCAAGAGAACTCAAAGGCAAAGTATATGATTCCATATCATCTAATCTCTAAATTGCAAAATGGGTGGGGAAGGTAGGGGAGTGTGAGCATTTAGTGGAGGAGGAAAGCAGGGGCAGAAAAGTATCAAAGGGAGGGGCAGTGCTGGCTCCCCACATCTTGGTGGGTCTAGGCTTTCCAGGAGCATTGCTGCAGGACTCGGGAGCATATGTGAGCATGGCGGTGCATCGAAATGACAAGTGATTAGAAGGTTAGGGGTATGGTTGCAGTCTGAGTGAAGATATTTTGCCCAGCTCACTCACCGAGCAGCAGACTAGAGTGAAAGAAGTTCATGCAATTCACTATTCAAGGCTCCAAACACTCCTGGCTAAGTAGTGAAGATGGAAGGAAGGGTGGGTATACCTTCTATAATTAAACAGGAAGGTGCTGCAAGAAGGGGAGGTGGGGCTGAAAGATGGGTGGAGAAGTGCTAGGACTGACGCAGTAAAGCATCAGTGGGTCACATTGGAAATGGTCCATGAGAGGGTTGGGGAAGCTACGTTTAATGGTGGCATCACATTGGAGGTGATAGACAAGCAGAGAATGATCCTTTGAATGTTGGGTTGGAGGGGTACAAACTGAGATCAAAGGGAACGTTAATGGACTTTGGAGGCAGGGCAGGGGTGTAAGCAGAAATGTGAGAAATGGGCTAGACACAGCTGATCACCCTGCGAACCAGGTGGGATCAGCCATCACTGGAACAGATATAAAATGAGATGAAGGAAGTGGGAGAATCGAATTGACTCTTCAGAAGAAGCAGAATGAGAACCCTGGACCTACCTTTTTTTTTAAATAAACTAACACGTATTCTCCCAAGTATCTACTGAAATTACACTAAACTATCATTTCTCAACTCTTTATTGTTGCTAAAGTTTAGCAGAACAGCCGGCCTCATCTTTTTTTAAGAAGGGGAAATCTTCAGTCTCTGGCATCACCTCAAAGCAAAATCAGAAAACTTTGACCAGTGTTACGTTTGTTATGTTTTGTAAGTTAATTTGTAGAATTTTTTAAATCTACAGATGCAAATAGGGACACAGGATGGTAGGCAGGATTACATTGGCTATTCAATGTGGAACCTAATCTAATGATATCACCATTTTGGCATTGGTTCTGAGAAACAGACGTGTAGAAGACCACAATAATACGTTGTCTTTTGAAAGATCACATAGAAAGTGACGATAAGTTGATTTGTCTACAGATTACTGTTTATGGTACACATTTAAAAGTACATATATAGATACAAAGTTTTAACATATTTGTTCAAAGGCAGACTCTGTTGCTCACGATTTTGCTTTCGGTAAAGCCGAAAGATATCTTTAATCTACACTTATAACACATGAAATTTATTATTTTTTGCACTTGCACATAGAAAAATTTACCACTCATTCATAATTATAGCTTTCTCAGCAGTCGTACAAGATCAATAGTCGAGGCAATTTTAGCACTGTAGAAGTTTCAAGTTGCTCTACAGAGGATAAATTAGAGTTAATTTAACTAACTCGTAGGCACTTTAAAGCAACTTAGGAACAAGGCTTTAGCCTGTGTCTGGTGTGTCACACTAAATTCACAGAAGTTAGAAGAGCTTTGAACAGAGATAAATCTTTGAATATTTGCCTTTTAAAAAAAGGGAAGCAATTGGAAATTTGGCGTGAAACAATTATAGTTGCCGAAAGTGCACCTGGAAGCATCATCTGCTTAAGTTCCCAACTTTTTTCTTTGTTTAGTTTTAACCTTTCGTCTCTTTTCAAACACAGGTCTAGCTGTTATCATAATATTATCATCACTCTCATCACTTGAACTGCTGCTCATTTTGGTGGTCTTGTCCTTTGCTGGAGTTTTCTTATGCAAATTCATAACTTTGGAATGTTTTGGTTTAAATTCATAATTGTCTATTTCAGAGTCATCAGATATTTTCGATAAATTTATGGGTCCAATAAAACCTCCTCCGGAAGGCTGCCCTGGAGATTTCCTTTTTCCATGTGGTATTTGAGAATTACGTGACCTGCCTTTGACTCCAGATGCTCCCTGCTGGCTTTTCCCTTCACCTGCTGAATTACTGGCTGCTTCTGTTATCCCAGGACTTTCCTGAGTCTCTGTTAAAGCTTCTTGTTCTTTCCTCAACATACAGGTCACAGCCCTGCGAAGCCTCTGGCTTTTTATTACTTGCTTCTCGTGCTGTTCTATTCTGAAGAAGGAATCAATGCGTGACTGGGACTGCAAAGGAAATAAGCCATTAGAACACGCCACAAAAAATGAGTACGAAGCTCAACCTTCTAAAATTAGTTCAAAATATAAAATCACAGATCTAAGTGGCAGTATTTTCTCCCTGAGATGTATTCCAAATGAAAGCTCCCGACCAGCCTAGATGGCAGTGAACACAAGATACCCATCTCTATCAAACTGGCCTATAGCGTATTACTTTACACTCATACCACTCTGCTTGAAGAAAGATGTGTCTGCTGTTTTTACTGTTCATGGCACAAATTTCTACACTTTTCTTTCTCGAATAAACTTGTCAAATTAGATCTGACCACAGATATGGTCAAATGTATTTTTCACTGTTACCAACAGGTAGGAGATCCAACATGAAGATATTACTAACATCAGAAGCATTGTTTTTAAATATCAGTGGATCTTGGAGGAAGCTGCTTCACTTGGATGCCATGACAGAAGATGATATTATGTTTCAGCACTAGATTAATAATTGAAAACCAGTTGCAAAGAATTGTGTTGGGATGTACTGTTACACATGACCCCTTTTGAGGTTCATTAAAAAGTTAGCTTACTTATATTATCCGAGCGATTAACACACAAACACACTCAATGTGACGATCAATAATGAAATACTGAAACTGTAAAGACTGACCTGTTGGGCATTGATTTGCTTCATGACAGGTAAAAGAACTTCATCAGTCTTCTTCCTGGTCCAGCCAAAACGGTTCTCACAAAATTTGCCAAAAGTTAAAGATGTATTTTATGAAGTGAAGAATATTGTTAAATAGGAATGTGACAAATTATTAATGCACGGGTTAACTGAAAGAACTTTGTGTCTGTGATTTTCTTAATATTGCCCATATTTTCCTCAGTCTATAAAACTTTCAAGCCCAGCTTGTGTTAACTATGATAATACTGGCCAGTTTGTGTTTTGAACTAAGTAAACTTGTAAGTGAGGGATGCTCTAGGAAGCTGTGGTAGACTTGAGTGTTACAAATAAATCTCATCCTGTTCAGTTCTCTATTCAGATTGTGGCAGTTCTCCTGAAATTTTTAAACACAAGACACAAAGACCATGGGAGCTGGTATCCCACTGTAATTACAGAAATTACAAAATCAGGCTCAAGAGACTGCAAGACGGTCAAAGGGGATGATCTTGGGGTAACTGTCCTTGATAGTTTCAGACGACCCTCAGAAAAGGGCCACTTTTGTATGATATCAACCCACTTAATAAAACAGCCTCCACCCTCAGCACTGGCAAAATTCAGACTGACGGGGGAAAATGCCTTTTTGTAGCTATTAATTTACTAAGATGTCATAGCTCCAAGGGTGGGATGTGATGTGGTGCCATTCAGTTGGGGTTCTTCTCCCTTGGAGATGTTGAGCTTTGAATGTTGTTGGAGCAGAACTCATTCAGGCAAATGAAAAGTATACCTTCACTTTCCTGACTTTTTCCTTGTAAGCATTGGGACAGGTTTTGGAGTGTCAGAAGTTTCAGATTCTGAACTGCTGTTGTAGCTGCAATATATATTTGGCCAATCCAGTTCAGTTTCTGGTTAATGATAACCCCCGGCATGTTAATAGCCAGGGCTTCAGTGATATTAGTGCCACTGAACAACAAAGAGAGATGTTAGATTCTTTCTTGTTCAGGATGTTCATTACCTACAAAATGTAACTTGCCACGAGTCATTCCAAGTCTTAATGTTGTAAAGGTATTGCTGCATGTGGTCAAGGACTGCTTCAGTATTTGAGGATTTGTGAATGTGCAATAGTCAGCACCAATCACCACTGATCATCCCCACTTTGAGTTTATGAAGAAGGGAAGGTTATTGATGAAGTAGCTGAAATGGTCGGGACTTGATATCACCCTGAGGAACCTCTAACACAATGTCCTGAAACTGAGATGACTGGCGTCCAACAATCACAAACATCTTCCTTTGTGATCATAGAATCCTTACCGTGTGGAAACAGCCCCTTCAGCCCAACATGTCCACACCAACCCTCAGAGCATCCCACCCAGACCCATCCCCCTATAACCCACCTAATCTACACATCCTTGAACACTATGGGCAATTTAGCATGGTCAATCCACCTAGCCTGTACATCTTTGGACTGTGGGAGGAAACCCATGCAGACATGGGGAGAATGTACAAACTCCACACAGACAGACAGTCACCAGAGGGTGGAATCTAATCTGGGTACCTGGCACTGTGAGACAGCAGTGCTAACCACAGAGCCACCGTGCCACCCAAATGTGCGAGAGTGATAATCAACCAGTGAACAATTTTCCCACTAATTTCTACTGACTTCAGTTCTGCCAGATGTCCTTGATGCCACACAGCTCAGAGTTTAGCTCAAATGTCCATATGTGGACCAAGACTGTAACGAGGTCAGATCCTGAGTTAGTCTGGAAGAAGCTAACCTGAACCACTATCTGTAAACAGGTTATCGATGTGCAAATGCTGTTTGATAACATTATCAACAATACCATCCATCACCTCACTGATGATTAGCAGTAGAACAGTGGAGTAAGCAGGAAAAGCAGTAATAAAAGAGGACATTGGTGGTGATCAGCACTTTGAGTTATGAGAAGAGCAAAAGCAAACTAGGTTAGTTTCATGCAGCTGTAAAATAGGGGTTGGTGTCTTTATAATGATATAAAAATATCGCCATATGCTTTAGCATACTGCTATGATGTAGCAGCAACTGGATACTCCCTGTAAGCCAACGTGGTATACGAATTTCATTGTTGGTGTGATGTAGAGCATAGGAACAACAGTAAAGCCAGTGAGCCCAACAAGCCTATCCATACAACCATCAGTGATCAAACATTTCCAAGCCTTTTATACACCCAATCTTCACAATCCTGTTTGCTACTAGTAGTGAGAGGTCTATCAATGGCTACCTTAAACATATTCAAAGGCTAAGCTTCCACGGTCCTCTGTGATAGAGAAATCCAAAAATTCACAATCCTCTGAATTAAAAAAAAATCTTCTTCATCTTGTATAGAACATAGAACATTACAGCACAGTACAGGCCCTTCGGCCCTCGATGTTGTGCCGACCTGTCATACCGATCTCAAGCCCATCTAACCTACACTATTCCACGTACATCCATATGCTTATCCAATTGACGACTTAAATGTATGTCCATGCCCATGCTCTTCGCTATCAGAATACACTTGTCAACCACTCCCCTCTCATACAAAATAGTTGTTTTTCCTTTACATTGGTATATTGTGCAGATTGTCCTGATGAGAGCAAGACAGAAACAAAATATGTCTTTACTCAGTAATACTTGAGCTCTGTACTACCAAACAGTGACTTGCTCAATATAAAAGAATGTGATATATTGCAGATAACTTATGACAAAAAAATGGTCTATAAAGTTACATTTATTCTCTCAAAATAAAGCCTACTTTCTTTTTGATAATTCTTTCTGGAAAAGGATATTCCTTGATCTCATCAAGGTCTGGCCTACCCCAGGATAGTGATACCTTAGATTCATCTACAGCAGGTTTCAGATATTCTTCTGCCACTGCAGGGTTTGGAAAACCTGGGTAAATGTCAAGGTGCCGCAGCTTTTTCTTCACTTTTGTATCATTTGGATTGTCTCGCAGTTTTTTATTTTTCTGGGCTTCAGCCCACCAGTCTCTGAAAGTGAAAAGTTGTTTATTAACTGTCTTAACACGCCTGAATAAATATCACTTTTTCATAGAATTATAAGCCCAGAATATAAATGTGCAGATTTAAAAATATATATTTCAATGCATACAATATATATACTGTAAGCATATGTTGAAAGCAATATATAAAATAAATAAATCAACCTGTCCAAAGAATTACAGAAGGTTCACAAAAATCTAACACTGCATTATACAAAATTCTACTGCTATTACATTTCCTTTGACATTAATAAGTTTCTGGAAAATATACGCAATGTGGATTCAGTCCCAGGTTCACAGAGTAATGACACAACTATAACAAAACCTATTACATTGGAACATAGAAGCAGGAAAATGCCTTCCAGCTCCTTAAGGGGCTCTGCTATTTAAAATCATGGTTGATTATATAGCTCAACATCACATTCCCATGCTATCCCTATATTGTTTGATGGTATTCGTAACTAGAAATGTGTCAATTTCTGTCTTGAAAACACTTCATGACCTAGCTTCCACATTCCTCAATGATAAAGAATTTCAAAAATTCACCATCCTGCGATAAGTGATGTTCCTCCTCATCTCAGTCCTAATTAGCTTGTCTTTTGTTATGAGGTGGTGCCTCCTGGTTCTAGACCCATAAACAGGGGAAGCAGCTACCATGACTAGTCATTAAAAACATTGCAAGTTTCATTAAGCTGCCCTCTCCCCTCTCATTCTTCAAAACTCAAAAGAATAGTATCCTCAATCTCTCCTCATAAAACAGTCCCATCAGTCCAGGAACCAATCAGGTGAACCTGTGTTGCACTTCCTCCATACCAGATGTATCATTGATTAAGCAAGGGAACCAGGACCATACACAATACTCCAGGTGCAATCTCACCAACACTTTATACAATTGAACCAGGATTTCCTTGCTCCAGTCCTCAAATCCTCTTGCAATAAAGGTTAATGTACCGTTTACCTTCTAAATCGCTTGCTGTAACTGTATGCTAGATTTCAGTGACTTTTAAACAAGTTTGTTCAAATTCCTTTGGACATCAACAATTACCAATCTCTCAATAATTTCAAAATTATCAAAATGATATTCCATCTACATTACCCTTCTGCACTCACTCAGCCTAAATAGTCCATCAACCTCATTGTATCCTCCTCATAACCCAAATTCCCACAAAGTCTGTAGCATCGGCAAATTCAAACATTACATTCAAATATTACATTCAAATATCACATGCAGATCATCGATATAGATTGACTGTTGCTGGGCCCATACATTGATCTTGCAACCTGAGAATGACCCTATCAATCCTCAACATTGTTACAGAGAGAATTAAAGAATATTTAAAGTGCAGATAGTGGCAATTTGAATCATGTCTTTGCAAGAGCAACCCATCTACTTCCACTCCCTGACCTTTACCACACAGTCTTGACCATTTTCACTCTGTTGATAATGACTGAACTTTGTTGGATACCATGATGGAATCCATTACCAGTACATTCTAGGTCCTATCCACTTCCTGTATGTAAAAGATTCGTGTCACTGTTGCTACTTTTGCCGGTCACCTTAAGTTGATGGCCTGTGGTCTTCCTTGCTCTGTCAGTAGAAAGAGCTTCTTCCAATGTACTCTGTCCAGACCCTCACGTTTGCACATCGCTATTAGATTTTTGTTCAACATCTCCTCAAAGGATAACAGCCCCAACCTTTCCAAATTATCACTGTAAATTAAGTTTCTCATCCATGGAACGATTCAAGTGAATCTCTTCCGTGGCCTTTTGAATAACCTCATGTACTCTCCTAAGTGCAATGCCCAAAACTGAATGAAATACTTCAGTTGAAATTGAACCAAGGTTTAAAAGCAAGTTTATCATAATTTTTTGTTTCTGTATTCTACAGCTCTATTTTTATAGGCCAGGACGCTATATGGTTTATTGTCTGCTCTCTTAACCTGGGGTTCAATGATTTGTGCACATACACCACCAGGTCCCGATGCTCCTGCATCGCCTGTATAATTGTACCTCTTACTAAAATGAATCACTTCACATTCCTCCGCATTATATTTTGAGCACCACGTCTGCCCCTTCCACCATCCTGTCTATATCTGCTTAATATTGTGCTCCTCATAGTTCAGAATACTTCTGAGTTTTGTAATTCACAAATTGATTTAATTTATTCCTGTACATTGTACCTTGACAAATGTGAAAGTGTTGCCTTACATGTTTTACAGGCAGATTGAACTATACAAGTGCATCAGGGTAACAGGTGAAACTGAACTCTGTATGTCCATGTCTGGGGAGGTCTTGTGGTGCAGTGAAAGGTGCCAAAACTTAATTCTCTAGCTGGATCTAGCATGGAATTAACATGCAGTTTTACTTCTGTGGCCTTATAGTACCATTATGAGAAGATACTGCAGTTTTGAACTTCAGTATTGGGCTCTGCAAATAACTAACATTTTCAGCACTAAGGTTTCAAATCTAAACGGTTGGCTATTCTGCAAAGTCTAAATATTAAAAGCAATGTAAGATATGCAAGTTCTAACTCATTTCTGTACTGTAGATGACAATTAATTGTAAGAATTTCTCTGCACCTGTGAAGTGCTAAAGCTAAACATTCATGCTACTGAATTCATACCTGAAACAGCCTGGATTTAATGAAAACTGAAAGAAATGCGGAGGCTGAAAATCAGAAACAAAAACAAAGACTGCAGGAAAAGCTCAGCAGGTCTGGCATCATCTGTTAACATCCTGGGTCGAGTGCCCCTTCCTCAGATTTAATGAAAGCTGTCCTAAGTATTACAACTGAAAAACTGTGGCTGTACAGTGCCATTCGTCATGAGGGCTGAAGACTCGGGAACAATGTTGTGGTATTTTCCACAGCCATTAGTTTGTAGGCAATATTTTGGAAAAACTCATGCAAACTTCTGATAATCAAGATCATAAAGTTATTTATAGTCTAACATAAAACACAAACAGCTTTTCAGATGGTATCATACTATTCCATTTCATACGTGCTGAAAACTGTGCGTTATAGTGACAAATATAAATATAGATGATCAAATGCACAACAAGGTACAAGTATGCCACATGACTATGGGATGTTGTTTGTATATTCAGCCCTGAACTGTTGCAATAAAGTAGGTTGCCATGTTGGCCCAGTAAACTGGAATTCTGTAAGATAAAGAGCTGAAAAATAAATTTCACAGAGCTTAGAGTTCGTTATTCACTTTCTGCATGCGATTAAAAATATCTCATGGTAAGGTCAGGGTTATGTGGACAATGGAGGGAATGAACTGAAAGGGCCAAATGGCCTTATCATATTCACATTCCATCCCTATAGTGCAGCCCAGAAAAAGTCAACAGGACAGGAACTGTGATGAATCATAAGCACATTTTATCCTACCGAATATGAATAAGAGGTTCCAGTCCAGGTCCAAGGAATTCGTTCAGGAGCTCCATTGCTGTTACGTAACCCACACCAGGGATTCCTTCAGTGTAATCGCTGCCCAGAAAATAGGCAAGATTTATCAGCTTCGTCCTATCAAGACCTGAAACAGAGACATTTGCCAAAATTGTTTCCACCATTCCTAAAATACTCTCCAGGTATTAATAACAAAGAAACATTACTATCCTCGGCAGCTGTCTAAGGCTAACGCAGAGAGTTCACAAGCTTGGTGTTGTATCTGATCCTGAGAGATGGCCCTCAGTTTCTGACTTCTTGTGTATCCTATGCCTTTGCTTAGGCCCTAAAGCTCATTAATTGTTTCTCAAATCTCTTTGTCTCTCTCCTCCTTTAAAGTGCTTTTAAACCCAAGTCTTTGATCAAGTTTATGACAATCCCTTCTAAATTGTCTTTTGGTGGCTTGAGTTCAATTTTCTCAGAAATGCCTAGAGATATTTATACTACATTAAATGTGCTTTGTCAATGCAACTTGCTTTTAGACCTAATAATTTTATGCGATTTTCAAAAATAGTGTTTAATTTCAAAGACTATAAAATTAACTGAGTCAACTAGTTCAAGTATTAATTTAATATTAATCGTACCTCACAATGATGGGGACTCAGGTTCAATTTCAGCCTTGGGTGACTGTCTGTGTGGAGTTTGCGTGTTCTCCCCGTGTCTGTGTGGGTTTCCTCCTACAGTCCAAGCCGTACAGTTTAGGTGGATTGGCCATGCTTAATCGCCTTGTAGTGCCCAGGGCTGTGTAGCTAGGTGGGTTAGTCAGGGGAAAAGTGGGGTTACAGGGAGCTGGGATGCTCTTCTGATGGTCAGAGCAGACTCGATGGGCCAAGTGGCCTCTTTCTGCACTGTGGGGATTCTAGGACTACAATGCACTTCCACAGTGGGGTAGCACCTGCGATGCCGTGCCATGAAACGAGCAATGCTATTTGCTTCACTCCCAGATAGCATTAAGAGCTAAAAGCCATTTTACAGATGTATTTTCTGATTGAATTCAGTGTTTTCATGACCATGATTAATGCAAAATAGCTTGGCAACAGTAACAGTTTGACTGTTGCAGACACCTTGTTGGATTCAGTGAATCACTAAATGGATTTTACAACAGGTCTGTACCAAAGGACAACTGCAGTTTAATATTACCCATCGACAGCCTTAAATCAGAGCTGCAACAATGAAATTCCCTTGTGATTTTGACAACTGTGCCTTTTGCACATGGCCTCCTCCTGCCTATCGAATGTTTTTCATAGATGTATCAAGTCATTACCTGGTGAAACAAAGCCAGATAGGAATTCTTAAGTTGCTTCATTTTGCAGCAAGGAATATTCAAAGCTGATTGGACTCAATAAAGTCTATTAGTACAATTCATCTTTGCTTAATGTACTCCAATCCCTCCTCTCTAGAATGCTTAGGACCAGCTTATTTTCAGATTCTGTAGTTTTCTGAATTATACAATGACATCGGAATACCTGTATGTGAACTGGAAAGCAGTGTAGCTATAATATTTAATGTACTTAGCACTAAGTCCATTAGTTGTTTGGATGTGCTTAAAAGATTTCTGGACAACTGATGTTTCCAAACAGTACATTTCTAGATAGGTGAAGTTACAGTGAAATTGAAAATTCTATGGCTCCCTGCACTGCGGTGTTTCGAGAGAGTTAGGCAAAGTCTGAGCTACTTTGTTGCATTATCTTACAGAACCTAGGTGAGAGATTGCTCTCAAAACCTTCTGTTCACAAAAAGTGGGCAGAATCTTATAGGGATCTGAGCGATAGAGATGTGTGACAGAATCGAGTGATAAGTGTGACGAAATCTATCTCAACATTGAGATCATCTCAGTCCATCTTTTATATTTCCCGCCAACAGAGTGAGATTTTTGATAGGGAGAGAATTGTCAATTGACGGTCATCGCAGCTTGTTAAACACCTTATTAGCACCACAACCTGCCTCAATATTATTCAGACTTCTAACCCTTCCCCAACTAGCTAGACTGAGAAAACTCGATTAGGAAACCAGAGCACATGCCTGAGGATAATAAAATGTGAGGCTGGATGAACACAGCAGGCCAAGCAGCATCTCAGGAGCACAAAAGCTGACGTTTCGGGCCTAGACCCTTCATCAGAGAGGGGGATGGGGGGAGGGAACTGGAATAAATAGGGAGAGAGGGGGAGGCGGACCGAAGATGGAGAGTAAAGAAGATAGGTGGAGAGGGTGTAGGTGGGGAGGTAGGGAGGGGATAGGTCAGTCCAGGGAAGACGGACAGGTCAAGGAGGTGGGATGAGGTTAGTAGGTAGCTGGGGGTGCGGCTTGGGGTGGGAGGAAGGGATGGGTGAGAGGAAGAACCGGTTAGGGAGGCAGAGACAGGTTGGACTGGTTTTGGGATGCAGTGGGTGGGGGGGAAGAGCTGGGCTGGTTGTGTGGTGCAGTGGGGGGAGGGGATGAACTGGGCTGGTTGAGGGATGCAGTGGGGGAAGGGGAGATTTTGAAACTGGTGAAGTCCACATTGATACCATATGGCTGCAGGGTTCCCAGGCGGAATATGAGTTGCTGTTCCTGCAACCTTCGGGTGGCATCATGGTGGCAGTGCAGGAGGCCCATGATGGACATGTCATCAAGAGAATGGGAGGGGGAGTGGAAATGGTTTGCGACTGGGAGGTGCAGTTGTTTGTTGCGAACTGAGCGGAGGTGTTCTGCAAAGCGGTCCCCAAGCCTCCGCTTGGTTTCCCCAATGTAGAGAAAGCCGCACCGGGTACAGTGGATGCAGTATACCTCGGCTGACTGCTTGCTCCAAACAACCTCCATGTTGGACCCTAGGCAATTACAATGTCTCAGGTCACTAGTCATGGGCATCAGCCAAAGACATATATTCATGGATGAGGTAAGTTCATAACATATAGGGGCAGAATTACATGATTTGGCCCATCAAAGTCTACCCCATCATTCAATCATGGCTGACATGCTGCTCATCCCCATTTTCCTGCCTTCTCCCCATAACCCTACACAGAACATAGAACACTACAGTGCAGTACAGGCCCTTTGGCCCTCAATGTCACGCTGACCTGTGAAACCAAACTGAAGCCCATCTAACCTACGCTATTCCATTATTATCCATATGTTTATCCAATGACCATTTAAATGCCCTTAAAGTTGGTGAGTCTACTACTGTTGCAGGCAGGGCATTCCACGCCCTTACTACTCTGAGTAAAAGACATACTTCTGACATGTGTCCGATATCTATCGCCCCTCAATTTAAGACTATGTCCCCTCGTGCTAGCCATCTCCATCCGAGGAAAAAGGCTCCGAATGTCCACCCTATCTAATTCTCTGATCATCTTGTATGTCTCTATTAAGTCACCTCTTAACCTTCTTCTCGCTAATGAAAACAGCCTCAAGTCCCTCAGCCTTTCCTCATAAGACCTTCCTTCCATACCAGACAACATCCTGGTAAATCTCCTCTGCACCCTTTCAAATGCTTCCACATCCTTCCTATAATGCAGTGACCACAACTGTATGCAATACTCCAAATGCGGCCGCACCAGAGTTTTGTACAGCTACAACATGACCTCATGGCTCCGAAACTCAATCCCTCTACCAATAAAACCTAACACACCATATGCCTTCTTAACAACCCTGTCAACCTGGGTGGCAACTTTCAGCGATCTACGTACGTGGACACCGAGATCTCTCTGCTCATCCACACTCCCAATAATCTTACCATTAGCCCAGTACTCTGTATTCCTGCTACTCCTTCCAAAGTGAATCACATCACACTTTTCTGCATTAAACTCCATTTGCCACCTCTCAGGCCAGCTCTGCAGCTTATCTATGTCCGTCTGTAACCTGCAACTTCCTTCCGCACTATCCACAACTTCACCGACTTTAGTATCATCTGCAAATTTACTAACCCATCTGTCTACACTCTCATCCCGGTCATTTATAAAAATGACAAACAGCAGTGGCCCCAAAACAGATCCTTGCGGTACACCACTAGTAACTGAACTCCAGAATGAACATTTCCCATCAACCACGACCCACTGTCTTCTTCCAACTAGCCAATTTTTGATCCAAACCGCTAAATCACCCTCAATCCCATGACTCTCTATTTTATGCAATAGCCTACCGTGGGGAACCTTATCAAAGGCTTCACTGAAATCCATATACACCACATCAACCTCTTTACACTCATCCACCTGTATGGTCACCTTCTCAAAGAACTCACTAAGGTCTGTGAGGCACGACCTACCCTTCACAAAACCGCGTTGACTATCCCTAATCAAATTATTCCTTTCTAGATTATTACAAACCCTATCTCTTATAATCCGTTCCAACACTTTACCCATAACAGAGGCAAAGCTCACTGGTCTGTAATTACCAGGATTGTCCCTCCTCCCCTTCTTGAACAAGGGGACAACATTTGCTACCCTCCAGTCTTCTGGCACCATTCCTGAAGGTAATGACGACAAAGATCAAAGCCAAAGGCTCCGCAATCTCCTTCCCAGCTTCCCAGAGAATCCTAGGATGCATCCCATCTGGCTGAGGGGGCTTACCTATTTTCACATCTTCCAGAATTGCTAACACCTCCTCCTTATGAACCTCAATTCCATCTAGTCTAATAGCCTGTATTTCAGTATTCTCCTCAACAACATTGTCTTTTTCATGTGTGAATACTGACGAAAAATATTCATTTAGTGCCTCTCCTATCTCTTCGGACTCCACGCACATTTTCCCAATACTGTCCTTGATTGGCTCGAATCTTACTCTAGTCATCATTCTTTTGTTCCTGACATACCTATAGAAAGCTTTAGGGTTTTCCTCGATCGTACCTGCCAAAGACTCCTCACGTCCCCTCCTGGCTCTTCTTAGCCCTCTCTTTAGGTCCTTCCTGGCTAACTTGTAATTCTCAAGTGCCCTAACTGAGCCTTCATGCCTCATCTTTACATAAACCTCTTTGTTCCTCTTGATAAGAGATTCAACTTCTTTAGTAAACCACAGTTCCCTTGCTTGACCACTTCCTCTCTGCCTGACAGGTACATTCTTACCAAGGACATGCAGTAGCTGTTCCTTGAATAAGCTCCACATTTCAATTGTGCCCAACCCCTGCAGTTTCCTTCTCCATCCTATGCATCCTAAATCTTGCCTAATCGCCTCATAATTGCCTTTCCCCCAGTCATAACTCTTGCCCATTACAAACAATTACCAAATAAAAATCTGTCTAACTCCTCCTTAAACTTACTCACTGACCCAGTATCCACTGCACTGTGGGGGAATGAATTTCACAGATTTGCAATGCTTTGGGAGAAGTAGTTTCTCCTCAATACTGTTCTGGGAATAGCACATTTATAAGATAGGGTGGAAAAAGATGGGAGTGATGCCAGAGCACCGTGGAAGGTAATTAGGTTTAGTAAGGTAAGGCAAGAAAGCTCACGGCACCTTGCAGTGAGAAACCCTCCAAAACACTCAACACAACTGTGACTTGGCAATAAAAATGTAAGCATTGCTATCTTGAAGGGAGTGTCTATAAACAGATAAAATGTTTAAGATGTGGGGCTTCTCAGCGAAGCGAGTGATATGTTCATCAACTGCGGAAAAAGAGTAATTAATTAGTTGGGGTTGCCGGTCATATTTTCACCATTCTTCTCAACGTTATTGTTTTAAAAACCAACACTTTGATCACATTTCTTCAATGTTAACCCATTCCCTTTAAATTTTTATGAGCATTTAAGGACTGATCATTCCAAATGTTCCTGAACCTGGAGTTCAGAATCTCCAAGTAACTGCAAAAAGGGTAGAAAACTCGTAATTTCAAATGTTGATAACAGAAGTACAATGATTACTTTAAAGAAATAAGGATTACATGCAGTAACTTATCAATTTTCATTGTGTTAATATTAGGTTAAATTATTGACCGAAAGAATTGTATTAAAGTTACTGATACTGCAGTGGGATTTCAATTAGTTTGAGAGTAAATTTGCAATGCAAACAGAATGATTGCTGAAAAAATATAATTCTAACCCATCAACATATATCTCCTGTAACAAAAGTTGTAACAGGAAGTTTTTTTTAAAAAATAGAACTTACTAGCTTATAACAATAATGGGGAGGCTGTCTTATGAGAGGCTGAGTAGATTGGGCCTGTACTCATTGGAATGTAGAAAAGAGGTGACTTTATTGAAATGTACAAGAATTTTAGGTTCTTAGACAAGTTAGACACAGAAAGGCGGTTTCTCATTATGGGAGATCCTAGGACCAGACAGCATAATCTTACAACATGGAGACTGCACATTTAAGATGTAAATGAAGAGGCAATTTTCCTCTCAGGTTATGAATATGTAGAATTCTTTACCACAGAAGACACTGAGGCTGGGTAGTTAGGTACCAAGTAATTTAGTTGAGGCTGAGAAAGATTTAATTTGTAAGGGAATGAAGAGTTATGGGGAATAGGCAGGAAAGTGGAGATGAGAGTTACCTGATTAGCCACTGAAATGACAGGGCAGATTCAATGGGCTGAGTGGCCTGCTTCTGATCCTATGTCTTATGGTCTGAATTGCAAAAATATGATTTAAAAAAAATTTAGCTGGTTCATCAAGGTTCTAGCACATTCTCGTCCTAGATTGGCATTAAGACACCTCCTCACTCATTGAATGTAGTGACAAAATCTGGAGGGAAAGTGGAAACAAAGTCTGGAAAAGTCCTCTTAGAAAGTCCTTGTGTTCAGACCAAACTAAAAGCAAAAATGTTGCGAATGCTGGATATTGGAAACAAACACAGAGAATGCTGGAGAAACTCAGCAGGTCTGGCCGCCTCCATGGGAACAGAAACAGAGTTAGTGTTTCCAGTTCCAACTAGAGTTCCAGCATTTTCTGTGTTGGTTTTGGAAACCAAAAACTTCATTTCAGACTTAATAATTTACTTGAAGTTTTATTTACCTAGTTGGTTATGAATGTGGATGTACTGGTAATACTCAATATCCTTGTCTTGGTTGAAGAAATTCTTGTACACATGACGCGCTCCGAACAGCCATATATCACTATCATCAGTGATAGTTCCACTAGTTTGGTCGGTCAGATCTAGGTAAGCACATTGTGCTTCTGCCTCCATCGGAGCAACAATATAAGGAATGCCAAAAAGTTGCAGCATTTCCTGTAAACAGCATTATCCAAAATTAATAGTAAGCAGCAATTAATTTAAACGTTCTAACAAGTGAAAATGTAATAATTCAGATTTCATTCCCAGTCTGAAAAGTTTGAGAACATGCATCATAAAAATCTATACTGCCATTGCAGAAAGCCTTTGGCAGAGTTTGCATTCATTTTCAGTGATACTAAACATTTAACATTATATCATTCGAAAGCAATGTAAACTGCTGGTGACAATTGGAATTTCAAAGCTTTTGTGGAGAGATTTACAGTGATATCATCACTTCACACAGTCAGGAGAAATAGGAAGAAAATTCAACTTTTTCAAGATTAAGTAAAAACATTTTCTACCTCAAGTTTATCTTTTTGGATCATTTTATTTTAGAACAAAATTAATTTGAAAAATGTAAATATAAAGAGTTTTGATTTAGAAAAGTAACACTTTTGGTCTGAACTGCCTCAACAGTGGGGAGGTATTCAACATAGCCAAAGCAACACTGGAGCCCAGATTCTGGAAATTCTGTCCTCACATTGGTTACCCGCCATTTTTGTCAGGTTTTATTTAGAAAGGAAAAGGAGAGGCTCACAGTGGTAGCTGTTTGTATTAAAGTGGCACTGCCTATGAAGAAATCTGACTTTTGTTAGTGGGTTGTCTGAAGCACGACCTGGTTAAACACACTTCCCAGGAGAAGGTCTAAATATACCAAAGTTATTCAAAGAGGCAGGCTACCTTTTTGGAGACATAGGGTTTGTTTTTGGGTACGTTCAGGGGCACCTTTTAGGGAGGTTGTGACATTTGAGACAGGTTACGTGCCCTTCAGAATTGTTAAAAGTAGCATAAATGTTTGCAAGCCCAAAGCTGCAGAGTTAAAAAAAGTGCCTATTCACTGTCTGTTAAAATACCTGAGAATGGTCGTTTTAGGATTTGTGCTGCACGATTGATTTCACAACCTGTCATTATCACAGTGGGGTGACTGTCAGCTCACTGTTTGATGGAGCGCTTTAAGCTCATAAAATCTTCCAAGTAAAACTATGACTACAAAAGTTTAATTTAATAAAATATCAAGTGGTTGGAGTTAATTAAATGTACAGAAAATTATTTCATTCATGGGCATTTTGTTTAAACTGAGAGTTCATGGCAAGGCTATTGGAATGTTTACTTAATCTCAGCATGGATCATGTCCATGGTAGATAGTGGGTGAGTTTACATGGAGGATGTAAGTGCAGACAATGATGGATGTGAGTCATTGATTGGTATTGGGCTTTAAAGAGTTGAGTTGGATTTAGGGGTTTCAGTTGCCATGGAATGTATTGAGACCATGAATGACATGACAGGTAAGAGAGCTATGGGATATGAGATTAGTACATGAGGTCACATGGGTTGACATGATGGAGCTTGTGGAGTGTGTATGGAATGTTAAACTTGATTAAGCTTCCTCCACAATGATTTAAATGCAATTTTTATTGCCTGATTTCTATTTCCTCATTTAATGCCTGCACGTCTCATTGAGGATTCTTCAGCCTAATGAACAGCTCCCTTGCTCACAGACATTACACATCAAGTTCAAATTCAAACACCGGCCCGAATAATGGAAATATGAACTTACAAGCCCAACAAATGACTGTGGAAAACTGTGAGGGAAGTGAACAATGATCACCGCAAAGTTCAGACCATTATTCAGGCAAGGGTAAAAGGCAGAGACTCAAAATAAACAGCGTATAGGCAACACAGTAGATTGGCTCTACTAATAGAAGAACAAAAATGAACTGAAATTTCTACTTAACATTTTGAAAGCAATATGGTTTCAGCTTATGCATTCGATAATTAACTAACCGAAGCTCATTGTTTTACCTGACTGTCCAAATACATCTGTCCTGTGACAGTGGCGGCAATACGTTCATGTTGTTGCTTCTGAGAGTGCAGATCAGACTGTTCTATAAGCAAGTCTTTCTCAAAATCCTCAATTTCACCCTGTAACATACAAGAAACATAAACAACAATACAGACGCAATCAGTCAAAAATGATAAAAACAGAAATTGCTGGAGAAACTCAACAGGTCTAGCAGCATCTCTGGGGAGAAAACTGAGTCCAGTGACCCTCCATCAAAACTGAAATGATCATAAATTATGGTTAATTTAAGGAAATTAAAATGTGATGCTTCATACTCTTTAAAATCAAAACCTGTTGATATCACGATGTTGTTTGATAAACAGTACATCAAGTACCATTGCTGAATGACTCTCCAGCTTCTCTGGGGCACAGACATAGGCAGTGGCAGACAGCAGACATTTAACTGCTCTCAGGCCTCTAACAGTGTTGCTCTAAAATTAACTGACTTGGAGAAAATAGTCTGTTCGTGGTCTAGAGCAACTTTTCCTCTAAGTTAGGCAACTTGTAAGGAGGCTTGCTATCCCTAACAAATTGCACAGATAAAATCAGAAACGCAATGTCGTCTAGGACAGGATCTACACCATTACATGTGAACTGAAGTATTTGGTCCACCATCCAACTTCTAGTCCCACAGACACTGTTATGAACCCTGTCCAGGATTATGTTGCTCAGCCTGAACTTCGATGCTAGCTATCCTCTGCTGCACTAAGTGTCTACACATTCTAAAAAGCTGCATAAAACATCTCAGGAACTTATAGAGAGCCTTCAATCCATGATAACGTGCCAATAACATGTCATCTTGAGTGCAATGGCTACACATAGAAGCTTCTCGATCAACGGCATGGTCTGAATTGTCTTGGGAATGTTTGAAAAAACAATTTGAGAAAGCACATTAATTTTTTGTCAACTAATATTTTTTTAATGCGTATTATTTCTAAAGGGGGGGAATGGAGGAAAGAATCGATGCACGTTTCCCAAATCTTATAGTTTCCTTGCATTACCTACTTCTCTCCAACCAAGTGTATTGCCTTTCTCAGCCTCTGATATCCCAAGGTACTTTAAAGCAATTCATTAATTTTTTTTGGGCGTATGGCCACTGCTTTAATATGGAGAAAAATCAACAGCAAACTGGCATAAAACAAAGCTTCACCAACAGTACTGAATTAAATACCCAGTTAGACTATTTGAGTGATGTCAGTTGAGGAATAAATGTGGGTCAAAGCACTTGCTTTAGTCTTTCCCAAACATCACCTTGGGATCTTTTATGTTCAATGTAAGGATATTGGTTTACTGTCTCCAAGTCAGTTTTTGGACAAAATAAAACAAAACAAAACATTAAAGGTCAGTTCAACTTTACCAGATCTAGATCCTTCCAGTCATCTCTTGTGGCTTCTCCTACAGATGTCTGTTCATGTTGGTCTACCTCCACATTCATCTTTTGTTCACCAGCAGCTTCCAAACGATTTTGGATAAAAACCTCTGTTTGTTTCTCGGTAACAGTCTGTATAGTTTCTGAAGTGGCTTCCGTATTTCTCTTAGATGAGAGCGCGGATTCAACTGCTGGCATCGAGGGCGTGAAGATATCAGGAGGAAACAGTTCACTCTGAAGGTCCACTTTGCTGGTGTCAATAACAACTTCAATGAAACTACCTGAACATCAAAATAATAACACTTGGACGTTGAAAGGGTGAAACTGGGAACAGAATGATATTAACTGATGTCAATTATTTTCACATAATATATTCATGCACTTTTGCATGTAGAATATAGAGTACCTCATCATTGACTAAGGCACCTGTAGTCTAAGTGGAAAGGCAGATTAAGAGAGGGATATAAGCAGTTTACAGAGGGATGTTGATTGATTAATTAAGTGGGAAAATGTTGACAAATGGAGTACAATGTGGGGAAGTATTAAAGTTATTAATTTGGAAGGGAGAACAGAAGAGCAGAATAGTATTTAAATGGAGAGAAACTGCAGAAAGCTGCATCACAAAAGGGATTTGGGGGGGACTTGCACATGAAACACAAAGCAAACACACAGGGGCAGCAGGAAGGTTAACAGAGAGGTGACCTTTGTTTCAAGGGGTTTGGAGTATGAGAGTAGGGAAATCTTAGTGCAACTGTCTAAGGTGCTGGTGAGACCACATCTGGAGCACTGAGAGCAGTTTTGGTCTCCTTATTTAAGGAAATATATTATTTCATTGGTGGCAATTCAAAGAAGTTTCATGAGGAAGATCTGTGGTATGGGGGGGGGGGGGGGATTTTCTTATGAGCAAAGGTTAAACATATTGGGACTTTACTCACTGGTATTTAGAAGAATGAGAGGTGATCTCATTGAAACATATTGGATTCTTAAGGTGCATGACAAAGTAAATGCTGAGAGGTGGTTTCCCCTCATGGGAGAGTCTAAGACTAAGGGCACAGCCTTGGAATAAAGGGGTGCCAATTTAAGGCTGAGAGGAGAAATTTCTTCTCTCAGAGTGTTGAAAGTGTTTGGAACTTCTTGCCACAGAGAGCTGTGGGGTTAGAATCCTTCTGTATTTTTAAGACTGAGATAGATTTTTGATTAGTCATGGAATCAAAGATCACAGGGAAAGGGCAGGAAAGTGGATGTGAGGAATGCTGAATCAGCCATGATCCTCTTGAATGATGGAGCAGGCTCGAGGGGTTGAATGGCCTACTCCTGTTCCTATTTCATACGGTCTCTGGCCTAATAGCAGAAGCTGGAGGTAACAGAACAAGTGGCAGTTTGATAACAATATTTAGCACCTTTCTAGATTATAAATATCCAATGTACAAAACTAAGCAATATCACAGAATTACTGAGAAAAGACAGAATACTAAAGTGAGGTGCATGGGAATGTGGTGAAGAGGGAAAATGAAGTGGTTTTTAAAAAGTAAAATTTCATATGGCATGTATGTTTGTAAGGATGTGAATGAGTGAGTGTTCCACTCCTCTAATGCTCCCAACAACTCATTCCCTCCTATGGCACCTTCCCATGCAATTGCAGAAGGTTAACATTTGCCTTTTAACACACTTTTCATGTGAAGCAGCAATTCACCTGTACTTCTTCCAATCTAGTCTACTGCATTTTCTGCTCACAATGCATTCTCTTCTACACTGAGGAATGCAAATACAGATTGCGTGACCACTTTGTAGAACACCTTTGCTCAATCTGCAAGCATGATCCTGACCATCTGGTAACTTGGTAATGCGCCAGCTTGCTCTACTACTCACATTTCTGTTGTAGTATTCCAGTGAAATCTAAACACAAGCTGAAGGAATAACACCTAATTTTCCATTTAGGCATTTGACACCCTTCTAGGCTCAACACAGTTCAATAACATCTGTGAACCCTATATTTCCCTTTATTTCCCCATCCCTCTCTTTGGTTCTGAAGAAGAACCATATTGGACTTGAAACATTAACATGTTTCTCTTTCTACAGATCCTGCCAGACCTGCTGAGTTACTCAAGAACTTTCCGTTTTTACTATTGTGAAAATTCAGTTATTTCGTATAAACTAAAGGGCAACGGGTGTGATTTGATCAAAGTTTGCAAAACAGCAAATGGAAGAAATATCAAGGACAAGGCTGGGAGAAATATTTTCTGTTAGTTGGAGATGCATCAAAATAAAAGCTTGATGGAACATTAATTTTAAAACGAGAGATTCTCGTTGACCAAAAGGTTTTTGTAATGTTGATCATCCGCAGGGATGTTGAGTTAGGTCTTATAATCAGCTATAAGTCTCAATGAACAGTAGAACATGCTCTAGGAACACGATGACATCCTCCTGTTCCCGGAGTCCTTAAGTAAAACCCAGTTCATGAAAATCACAAACTCAGAAAGTGTGGTCAGCTGAGTAAATTATCACTCAGCTCTACAAAACACCATTATCAAATTAACATTTCAACAACAAAAGTTCAGAGCTTACAGCAATTTCTTGTAATACGTCACATCTTTTTAACTCTTTAAGCCCTTTAGCTCGATAGCATAGTCTTCAGCTTTTCATTTGAATTCCTCAATTTTAAAAAATAGTTACCTTCGGAATCACTTCCGCCTTCACTCTTAGTGGACATTTCCTGATGATCAGTTTCTTCTCCTGAACCTTGATTCTCTTTGGCTGGAGAAATGAAACTCTTGAGATCCAAGTCTCCTTTTAATTGCGTGTGGGGCGTCAATTTTACACTGCCAACATGCTGGCTGCTGGTAGCAGTCTCAGAAGATGAAGGATGATCCAGCTTTAGAATTTCTCGATTGTTTGTATTGTTATTTTCTAAGTCAGCTGCTCCAAGTGGATGAATGTGTTGCTTGCTGTTAAGGATTATTTCTCTATCATTTTCCAAGGAATGTATTTCAACATCATCTTCACGGTCCTTCAAATCATCAGGAAATTGAAAGTCTAGCTTGTTACTTTTTGGTTTCTCATTAATTACATCAGCTGTACCTACTACAGCAATATTGATGTTCTGTTCCACGGCACTGACTTTGATCGGACTTTGATCTTCTGCAGGAAATATTTCTTGCACTTCACAACATTGAATAGTTCCTGGTCTTATAGGTTTCTTCTGGTCAGTCTGTGGATTGAATGACTTTTTCAGTAACTCATTTTCATCAACACTTAGTTCCTCATCTACATGCACATCATTTGAACTGTAGGTCTGATTCCTTCGATTTTTATTAATTTCATATTTAGTTTTGCTATCCTCTTGCACATTGTTTGTTATGTCTTTTTCTTGTAAATCTTGCTGGTTTGCACGATGAGTTTTTGCTGATGAATTTAAATTTGTGGCAACAATACTTGTTGAATACAAACTGCTGCTACACTCAGCAGCAAATGAATTGTTATCTCGTCTAAAGTCAATTTCCTCATCTGAACTACTCTCCAACATGGCAGCCTGAATGGCAAGCACAGTCCGTGGGGAAGGAGGAAGAGCAGCACTGTCATTTCGACTTGTGGATGCTGTTTCTGTGAGAGGAGAAGGTGAACGTAAGCCGTAATGGGGCTCCAAACCAGTGTTTGAGATTACGTCTGCAGCTGTCGAATTCGTACTTTTTTCGAAAGTAGTAATTTGCTGATTTGTCTCTGTATCCTTACTGTTCACTGGCTGAATTCCTGGAAATTAAAGATATGCACATTGGTTACAACATGCAATCTCAATTCTGGCCTACAGGCATAAAGAATAAGCATATTCCACTTCAAGCTCAGTTCATTATCTTAGCGCATTCTTAGTGTAATTGCAATGAAGGTTATTTATTAGAGTCACATATTTTTAGATTTAGATTTATTGAAGTTTCAACCCAATTAACTCTGCTATACTTCAGGCTATTGCAAAGGTAAAATACAAAATAGAGGAGAAAAGTGTTAAATTTTAATTTTATGCTACTTATTCCTGTAATCGGGATTTATTTGTTTTTGATTAAGAATTGCTATTTTCAGGGTATGGGATGCTTTGCCTGCAACGATAATAGATTCATCAACTTTAGGTACATTTAAGTCGTCATTGGATAAGCATATGGACGTACATGGGATAGTGTAGATTAGATGGGCTTCAGATTGGTACGACAGGTTGGCACAACATCGAGGGCCGAAGGGCCTGTACTGTGCTGTAATGTTCTATCTTCTTCTGTCGATGTGTAATGTTTACATTAGTGCTGACTGATGACACTTAACTAAAAAGGAGCTAATAAATTTGAAGACTTGATTTTCTTTTCTGGGTACTGAAATTAGAAAGTATTAATATCCAGCCACCATGTCACCACGCCAATAACCCTGGATCCTGGCACCTCAATTTCCATTCCCTGTTTCCTCATCAGGGAGGCAGAGGTAGGAAGGATCCTGCCTCCACAGACTCAACTTTTAAAAATGGCCACAAACACTTCCTATTTTTGATGGGGTGGGCGTGGGAGGGGGCTGGGTTATATCCAGAGTCAAGCTTTACCATTAATAATGTGCTGGGGCGGGGGGGGAGGGGGTTTCTGCTTCCTGACACAGGCACAGTGTAAGCCTGGATGGGGTCTCCAAAACTGTGGCCAAGAAGAGTAAAGATTAAAACAAAAAAAAATCTATCCTGATCCCATCCTCTCACTCTCCAAGCTGCATCTATTACAACCAATGCCACATAATTCCCTGCACCTACTGCGTGGCCCCTTATCCTCCCCATATCAACACAAGTCCATGTAGCCATCCCCATGGCTCCACATGCTCTCATGCTACCCTATACCTATTCCTATCTCTCATGGTCCCTTACGCTCCCTGCACCCCAATCATTTCCATGGACCTATATGGACCTTGTGCCAGCTCAGACCTTTCCACCCAGCACCCTTTGTCCTTCTACTTTCATGCCAACTCACCCAAAACCAAGCCGAGCACACCTCAGGAGAAAGGCTAACAATAAGTCAAGTCTATTGATGGTGTCACTATTGAAAAGATTGATTCAAAATAAACAAATGTTGAAATCCCGTCAACTAATCCGTTAAGAGACAAGTAATTCACTTAAATGCTCAATTCCTATTGTAAACAGGTATCTCTGTAATAAATAGACGGAGCTGTCCATTACAACGTTCAGTTGATAGGCTCCCCATTGTGAAAATTATAGTTCTGAAAATCAGTAAAGCAGCTGAAATAAAATCAGTATTTTTTTTTTTAAATTCCATAAATTGTTGGACAAATCTTTCAATAAGTTTGGCCGTCCTAATCATCATCCCACTCATTAGTAAAGTAAGGCAGTGAGTCGGTGACAGTGATATCAAGCAGCATTTGCTCAGCAATAACCTGTTTGTTGGTACTTTGGTCAGTTTGCACCAAGGTTATTCGGCTCCTGGCCTCACTGAAGTATCAAACATGGACAAAACAGCTGAACTTCAAGGGTGATGCGAGATTACTGCCTTTGACTTGAAGGCATCATTTGATCGAGTATGCCATCAAACAGCCTGAGCAAAACCCAAGCCAATGTGAATATGGGAAAGGAATGCTCAGCTGGTTGGCACAAAGTAATATGTCTGTGGCTGTTGGAGATCAATTGTCTTTGCCCTGATCGTCCCCACAGCAGTTCCTCAGGATACTGCCCTTCAGCTACATCAATGACCTTCTAAACATCAAAGTCTGAAATGGGGATATTACTTAATAACTGGTGCTGAACATTGCACATTCATAACTCCTCAGAAACTACTGTAGTCCATGTATTCATCATTAAGATGTGGACAATATCCAAACTTGGGTTGGCAAGGCAAGTAACATTTGTGCCAACCAAGTGCCAGGTAATGGCTATGTCTAACAAGAGAAGATCCAACTATCTTCCTTTGATGTTCGGTGCCATTACCTTTGGCAACCCTCCAACATCAACATGCTGGAGTTACCACTGACGATGAACTGAACTTTGTCAGATTGATAAATATCGTGGCTATAAAACAAGTCAAAGATGAGGAATTCTACATCGAGTATCTCATATACTGCTCATTAAAAAGACAAATCAGAAGTGACTGGAATGCAATACTCTCCACTTGCATGACTGCGTGTGGGTCTAACTTTCAAGAAGCTCAACATAATCCAGGATAAAGCAGCCCCACCACCTTCAGCATTCATCCTGTTTGTCATTAATGCACAGGGGCAGCAGGGTGTATCACCTACAAGATGCACTTCAGAAACCTACCAAAGAACCTTGGACAGCACTTTCCAAACTGGTAACTTCTACCATCTATAAAAGGACAAAGGCTACAGCTGCACGGGAACATCACCACCACGTTACCCTCCAAGCCATACATCACACTGACTTCAAAATATGGGTCAAAGTCCCAGAAGTCCTTCCTAACAGTACTGTAAGTGTACCTACACCCCAAGGATTGCAGCAGTTTAACAACGTAGATCACGATAAAATTTACCAGGCCAATTACGGGAAATAAATGCTGGTTTGGCTTGCAATGCCTATATTCCATGCACAATTTCTAAAAATGCATTTATACCCACATTTTACACATAAAATAAAATTCCACTTATCACAATTCCAAAGGGTGCAGGTTATAAAGTGGAGGTTGACCCCCCTCTCAGAACTAACACTGAAACACTCAGAGGAGTATCTTGCCCTATAATCTTTAAAAGGAGTTGGCGGTGTAGCCTGCCTTTCAGCAACTTCCAGTGTTCCACTACATTGGGCAAACTGGCAGAAAGCTATCCACCAGGATACATGAACATCAACCAGCCACAAAACGACATGACCCACTATCACTCGTATCCTTACATACAGATGAGGAAGGACACCACTTTGATTGGGACAACACATCCATCCCAGGACAAGCCAAACAGAGAGACACACGAGAATTCCTAGAAGCATGGCATTCCAACCGGAACTCCATCAACACACATCCCCTGAGAAAAAGAACAGGAAATGACATCACGAACCCAAGGAAACCTAAACAGATAAATAGAAAGCGGGACATAACACCAGCGCTTCGTCGGAGGCTCACTGATGATGTTACCTCGAATGGTGACGACACGTCTGAAAACTAACCTTCCAGCTCAGCGAGCAAACTCACATCCAAATACAAGTGTCATTTATACATAAAATAATGTAGTCTCTCGAAATTATAGCCAGGTTACATGCCTTGCAGAATGTTCTGTGCCTTCTCCATCAATTCTTGTGTCAGGAATATTAACTAACTGTGCCATGGGTTCCTTTGATATTTAGACAGCGCTTTCTCTAAGACAGAGTAGGCTGTGCAATCCAGTAATTCTCTCTCAATGGCTGAGGGCTATTACCTCTGGCGAATGGCAATTAGCTCTGCTCCCTTTGTCCAACTGCCCCTTCTTTTCTACTCTTGTTGACACATCAATTTTTTACAATATGATCGGTCCTCCATTGTCAAAACTATCTGATTTAAGTTTAATTGGTTTTTGGTTTCTAAGTGCCTGGTATAAATTGATTAGCTAAATTCAAAACCCTGTTGTCTTTGTAAAAACTATTTCTTGGCCTGCTAACTGTACGGCCTTTGATTCAAATGTTTCATTTCGGGTGCTCTCTGTGTACTTGCAAACTTTCAAGCTGCTGCTCACAAATGTTCATTTACATTTCTAAGCACAGAAAAACCACATCATTTTTTAAAGGCTCCACGCAATGCTTTTCCCCCAGCATTGTACAAATACCAAATTCTCACTTCCAGCCTCCTTATCCACAAGTACTCTACGCAACTTCACAACAGTGCCTTCTCTCCACCAAAGGAGTTACAGGACTAGATCCAAGGTGGTACCTGACCTACCCAAATAGGTACCATGGCTATCTGAAAGAAATACATGGAGTACAGACCTGCACTTGGTCTAATCTCCAAACTCAGGGTTCCAAAATCCACTTTTACTGGAGACAGCTGGTCATTCAAGAATTTAGCTACTTATGGGATTCTGAACTTGTGTGAATTATAGAATATCATCAACCTTGGAACACAGACAGACTCGCACACAGACACAAACACCATCCCAGATCCTGCCCTGTGTGAGAAAGAGAGCTGTGGAGCACAGGGTTGGGACTTAGAATTTCAGTTTTTTTTCTGGTATTTTTGCTCCAGCGGAACACTGTCATTTCGAAAATCTGGGCTTTAGTCAATAAAATTTAGGATAAATAATTAAGTATCTATTGATTAGGTGCTTCTATTTGAAAACTGCTAAAGGTCAAATGTCTCTAGTAAACATTAAACATGTAGCCACATTGGAACAAAACGTATTTTCTTTTAAAAAAAGTGACCATTTCAGCAAAGTAAAAGATCTGGAGAAAGTATGTGTGAAAGGGATCACATGAGCAGTTTCTTTGTGCACATTCATGAAAAAACACTGCCAAAAGTGTAAAATAAAATAAATTACTAATATTTGGTATTCACACATTTATAGAATTCAATTCACTGTACCTTTTATTAGAATATAGTGTGAAGCATCTTCTGATATAAGCCGCCTAGTTTCCACGTTCTTTATGAATTCTCCCTCATTATTACACTCCATTTGAATTTGCCCACAATACTGTTTACTCATTTCTTTCTGAACGCCATCAATATGTTGGTTAATTCTATTGCGTTTAAGAAGGCCAGTCAGCTGATACCGGGAAAAATCTGAAGACTCCTTTGAAAGAAAACACATTAAAAAGGTTACTAAAACACATTTCTGCTTAGAGCTAATAAAAAAAAACAAAAGGTAAAGAATTATTTTCCCTTAAGTCATCAACTGATTTAACAAATATAATTCACATAGTAGTTGATTACTTTTGTTAAAAGTACTGCTGTGCCACCATAAATTATCTTCTGTCAGTCTTGCCCCTATTATGCTGTGCTTTTCCTGACAGGGGAGTAGAAGAGTACTTGCTGCAGAAAGTTATGGCAGGCAAGATGCATAAGACTCAAACAACATGAAATACAAGTGCTGCTCATAAAAATACCACCATAGACTCAATGGGCTGAATGGCCTACTTTTGTTCTGATGTCTAATGGTGTCATGGAAGTGATACACATGAATTCCAAGCATTGCTATGTGATTCTAAAACTCTTCTTATCTAACCATCAGAGTGACTGTTCGAATATTTTTCATCAGTCCTAATACTAAATTGTACAACATTTTTTTTTGAATGGTCTTGACCGGAGCGTCAACTTTCCTGCTCTTCTGATGCTGCTTGCCGTGCTGTGTTCATCCAGCTTCACACCATGTTATCTTAGATTCTCCAGCATCAGCAGGTCCTACTACCTCCATTAATATAGAGCCTCATTAGTTGAAGCACGTTGAAACTAATCTGTAAAATTACAGCCTTGATTTGTCAACCCATATTCACTGCTAGCAAAGTTCACTCCTCTGTTGTAGAATCTTATGGAGCTATCCCTTAACTGCCTTACCAGCATACTGTGTATAACTGACACCTGCTGACATTCATATCAACAAATGAATAAACATAACCTAATTAATGCTAACACAGTGTGGAGCTGGAGGCACACAGCAGGCCAGGGAGCATCAGAGGAGCTGGAAAGTTGATGTTTCGCATCCAAAACGTCAACTTTCCTGCTCCTCTGATGCTGCCTGGCCTGCTGTGTGCCTCCAGCTCCACACTGTGTTATCTTGGACTCCTGCATCTGCAGTTCTTACCACCTCTAATTACTGCTAATTCATGTAAAAAAAAATTCACTGGATTTTTGGAAAATTGTGACTAGTTCATTTAATGATAATTACCTCCACTACTGAAGGTAGAAGAGAAAATGTGGAGATAGCAACAACTGCAGATGCTGGAGTCACATCATTACAGGGTGCAGCTGGAGGAACACAGGAAAGTCAAAGAGCAGGAAAGTCAATGTTTTGGGTTTACACCCTTCAGAAAGGTATAAACCTGAAACGTTAATTTTTCTGCTCCTCTGATGCTGTAAGAAATAATGCCTTTGTTCCACTTATTAGATTATTTGTTTTAAAATAAAGTCTTAGAGTCCAGTGGATCTATTTCAACAAAAGGTGTACACAAATAGCTTTTGGTCCAAGGAAGAACCAATTAGTGCTTGGCAAAGATCCAGGAAAGTTTTAGAAATATTGGGAGACAGGATGAATTGACTTTTACTTTTAGAATGTCCTCAGATGTTCCATTTAGAAAGTTGTGGATCATCACAGTTGTCATAATATGATCAGGGTTTTTACCAAAAGTTGTTGAATATGGATTGGAGGCTCTTTAAAAAAGGATTTTTCTCTTTTCAGTTTTGTAGTTATAAAGCGTGAAGTAGGCAGGAACAAGTATCAATGAAGAGCTGTGCAACTGTAATAACGAGTAACATTGGCTGGTGGACTGACGTCTTCCACTGAACGCCTCTTCACTTGCTAAAGTTTTAAAACGGGATAAAACAAACATACAAACTATTCTCTGAATAAATCTCAATGATGACATTTTTGCCACCACAAAACAGTGAGCATACCTCAGGCATTGTCTGCAATAGACTCCTTCGACGCTTGGTGAACTCTTTGAGGTCCGTCAGGATTTCATGTCTTACTTCTGGAGGTAAATTAGCAAAGTCTTTCGATTCAATGTCTACGGAATGAGGGTTCTCAAGATACGCACTCTAAACGGAAATGAAAACATTTAAATATGTAAAAATAACTTGCAGCAGAAGATCAATTATTCTAAGCAAATTTTGCATTATTGATCAAAAGGATCAGAGGGCTGTATTGAAGGGAGCAGCAAGCAAAGGACATTGTAGTTGATTCAAAGGAAGTATTATGTTTTCCTACTGGTCAAAATTCAGCAGCTCAGGAATGGCAACCTAACAAAAATTGAATGCGAAGGAATTGAAAGAGAATCGGGTGTCAATGAGATTAGGGGCAGCAGTTGAAGAGACTTTTTGTACAAAAACAATACAATAACTTCAGGACTGGTAACAGGAACCAACTGATCAAACGCTGAAGGCAGAGGAACATGACACAAATTTGACTTTCTTTATTTTCAGGGTTTTGGTAGTTGGACAATTATGCAAATGACGTTTTTAAATAATGAAAAGTCATAAAAGCACTTAGATTTCACTAAAATATATTATTTCATAGTGAATAATATAAAAACATTACAACATGATTCTAAACAAAAGACTCATAATTTTTCTTTAAAATGCTAACATTGGGATCTATTTTTGAGAGAATACTCATTGATTTATTTTTTCCTCAGTAGCTTATCAGTAGTTACACTTACTGACATAAAATCTAGATGTTGACCTTTCATTTTTGTTACCTAGTTAATATCACATCTCCTGCCAATTTCCAATGCCATTCTATTGAAGTAATGTGATGGCTTCATCCCTGGAATGCTGATCATAATTCAGCACATCATTTTATAAACAAGGAGAGCACTGACATTTTAATGCTTTAGTATATGGTAAGATTGAGGCAATAAATTATTTTATAAGTGATGCTTAAACATTCAAGGTATTATTATCATATTCTGTTTGTGGTTGATGAAAGATACAGATGACATAAAAATGCAGGCTACAAACAATACACTGTATATTCGGTTAGATTAGTCATGTGTCCTCTGGTCTAAAACAAATTTTGGAAGAGATTCACTGTTTTATTTTATGGCTTTGTTTATCACAGGACATATGTTAAATCACACTAAAGCAAAAAATGGCTGTGTGTTTCAGGACACAGTCACCTCCCAAAATGGTTTAGTTTTAATTCAGCAATGCCTTTTATAAGTGAAACATAACGATATCCAGCCAGCCAGTGGCCGTGAGCTGGTGTTCCAAAGTGGATTGAGTGAATCATTGCCTATATTAAGTAATTATTGGTTTGTACTATTTGTAATAATTCTATAGAAGACTGTGGCTGAAGGGTAATGCCACTGAACCAGTAATCCATAAAGGCAGACTAATGCTCTGGGGATAAAACAAACCAAAGAACTGTGGATGCTGGATATTTAAAATTCCTGGAGAAACTCAGCAGGTCTGGTACAGCTGTGGAGTGACCTTTCTTCAGACTTCAGTTTCTCCTGAAATTTGTTTCTGTAATATTCCGAAGGTCATTTAGGAGAGAAAGCCTTCTATCTTTTGTTGGATTGACTTACATATAATTCTGGACTCTCAATAATGTGGTTGATTCTTAACTGCCCTCTAAAATCATGCAGCAACCCATTTGGTTCACCACAACAATAGGCAAAGGCTGGTCTTGTTAGAGATGCACACACCCCATGAAAAGATTGAAGATAAAGAACAAACTTAAGAAATTCAATGAAACTTGAAGATATATTTAAACCTGGAGGGCCCTGTACTTAGTTGGATTTAGTCGAGTTTAGTTGATTAGATTAGTTGCGTTTGAGAGAGGCTTTCTAAATTCTTACAATTACAGTTAAATTGAACTCCTAACCTTACAATCGCTCCAATAACTTGATGCTGATTAGGCTTATTTTCACCATATTCTGCAAAAAATCTTCCTCTTTGCTTTGCTGCTCTGACCATTTACACATTACCTGAACCTAATTTTGGTTCTGCTACTAACTCATTTGTAATGCCACACTTTTCTCACTTAAATCACTCTTTCCCTCACATTTAATCACAGAGGTTCACATTCCTTTTCCTTCCGTCTATTCCTGGCTCAGCACTTGCTTAAAAGCTGTCCACATTTAATATTTGCCAGTTCTTAAGAAAGACCATTGATTTGAAGTATTTACTCACTCTCTGCCGACGATGCCTAATCTGATGATTAATGTAACTAATCAGATTCCAGCATTTGCAATGCTTTGCTTTTCTCAGAATCCCTACAGTGTGGAAACAGGCCGTTTGACCCAACAAGTCCACACCGCCCCTCTGAACAGCATCCCACCCAGACCCATTCCCCTTCTCCTGTATCTACTACGTCTAATCCACCTAACCTAAACATCCCTGGGCACTATGGGCATTTTTGCACGGCCAATCCATCTACCCTGCACATTTTTGGATAGCGGGAGGAAACTCATGCAGACACGGGAAGAATGTGTAAATTCCACACAGGCAGTCACCCGAGGCTGGAATTGAACCTGGGTCCCTAGCGTTCTGAGGCACCAGAACTAGGCACTGAGCCACCGTCCCACTGACATACCACTGACAGTTTAGTGTTTCTGAGTTTTAGACCAGAATGCCAAAGATCAATAGTCGCTTTTCTGTGGCATGATGAGGAAGAATACAGATGAAGGGATGGACATGTTACATAATGCAGTATCTCAAAACACGCATTGGCCAAGGCCATGACACGAACAGGCACACACAAAATCACTGCAGATACTTCACCTGAAACAGATTTTCATTGCTCATGCGTTCTTCCCATTCTTTTTCTGCCTCTTCATCTGAACTAAAATACAACAGTAGAAGTTTACTTGTAAGATTACCAGTAAAATTATTGTCCTGACTCTGGTGGGAGAAAGTGCATTGGAAATCAAGCCTCAACATTTATGATAACTCAGAATGGTAAGTACAACCAATTTATTTGCTAGGATAGTTAATGCCTGACTGTGGCCACTATCTAAAAGTATTAGACTTTATTTTCCTAAATATATTTAATGTTTTATGCCAGCTTTCATTAATGAACAATACAACAAGAGAGACAGATTTCACTTGGTGGCAGGTTTGAAGGTCTGAGTCTCAATTGCTCTTTCCCGTCTCAGTTCAGTGTCCATTACAACCAATACATGCTGGGCATTACTTTGTTTTTCCAAAGATATTTGATGCTGACATGTCCCACAAAAACAGCCAAATCTGGCTTCAGCAAAAAAAAAAACAACTACACACTTCCATTTTCCTTTTGACTTGCAAAATAATTAATAATTCAAATTTCTACTTACTGGCTTATATTTCCAGATAAAATATCTGTAGTCCTTATGTTATGAATATCCTCACAATATCAAATCTCATTCACATGTTGAAATATAATGAAAGTAAAACTAAAAATGGGTATATTTTCCCCACAGCCCCCACTCTGTCCGACACATTCAGGGGTCTGCTGTTCCAGTTCCAGCAAACTGTGATTGTTCTGGGCCATTGATTTGAACATAGAATGCTCCAGAAGATGACATCAGGAAAGGGTGGAGGAACACTGATGAGAGGGTGACTTCCTTCTTGGAAGACACTTCTAGAACCTCAAACTGGGAAGAGTGTGTTGGGCAGGTCACAGCATCATACTTCTTTAGATGGACTTTTCCTAGAACGTATTGCAAGGAATGGCTCAGGAACAGAAGGTCAGAAATCACGAATGCCTTGACCTTACCAGAATTTGCAGTAAATGTTTTAGATCATGATGTTCTGTAAACTTTACAGTTTATAAAAAAAGCATATAGTGGGACCAGCTTTTGTCAGTGGCTATGCTCCACTTGAGCCTCCTCTGATCTTATCCAAATATCCTGTTGCTCCTTTTTACAAACTTGACTAGCTTCCCTTAAACATTTACCCTATTGCCTTGAATATCATCTTGAAGAATGCATTCCTCATGCTTACCACACTGCGGGTAAACATGTTGCTCCTAACTTCCTATTTGATTTATTAATGACTCTCCCGGATTGTTTTTACCTCTACTTTTTAACATTTCCTCACTTTAAAAAAAAATGTTAACTCACTATTAAAAACTTTATTATGCTGAAGGCCTCTATTACTTATTCTCAGTCTTCTTGAAGGAGAGTTTCACCTTTCCTGAGAAGTATCAACTCTTAGTCCTAACATAATCCTTGTAAAAACTTTGAACATTCTTCAGTGTCTCTATATCCTTTGTATAATATGGTAACCAGCACAGTGCAATATCTAACCAAGCAGCTCATGTAAATATTCCATCTCTAGAAACCTGCAGCTTCTGACTCAGAGGCACCAGACCACTTACACTGTTTCTATTCAAGTGCGTAATTGTACTCTGATTCTTTTGTACTTCTAATTCACTTAGATACTTGTTATCCACCTGTGCAGCCTCCTTATTCTTCCTATGAGAATACACTAGTTCACACTGAGCTATATTGCATTGAATTTGATCATTATATACAGTGCAAGTTTATTAATACTTTCTTGTTTATTGTCAAATTTTTCTCAGTATTCTCTAAGATGCTTCCCAATTTGGTGTTCTCCACAAATGTCAAAATTTTATTTCCAATCCACAAAGTGCAAATCACACGGCACCAGGTTATTGTTCAGAGATAGTAGGAACTGCAGATGCTGGAGAATCTGAGATAACAAGGTGTAGAGCTGGACGAACACAGCAAGCCAAATAGCAGAGAAGCAGGAAAGCTGATGTTTTGGGCATAGACCCTTCTTCAGAAATGGGAAGGGCAAGTGAGTTAACTGAAATAAGTTTGGAGAGAGGGGGAGGCAGATCGAAGATGGATAGAGGAGAAGATAGGTGGAGAGGAGACAGACAAGTTAAAAGAGGGGGGATGGAGCCAGTAAAGGTGACTGTAGGTGGGGAGGAGGTAGGTCAGTCCAGGGAGGAAGGACAGGTCAAGGGGGTGGGATGAGATTAGTAGTAGGAGATGTGGGTGGGGCTTGAGGTGGGAGGAGGGGTTGGTGAGAGGAAGAACAGGTTAGGGAGGCGGGGTCGAGCTGGGCTGGGTGTGGGATACGGTAGGGCGAGGGGAGGTTTTGAAATTCGTGAAATACACACTGATACCATTGGGCTGCAGGGTTCCCAAGTGGAATACGAGTTGCTGTTCCTGCAATCTTCGGGTGGTATCGTTGTGGCACTGCAGGAGGCCCTGGATGGGCATGTCGTCTATGGAATGGGAGAGGGAGTCAAAATGGTTCGCGACTGGGACGTGCAGTTGTTTATTGCGAACCAAGCGTAGGTGTTCTGCAAAACGGTCCCCAAGCCTCCGCTTGGTTTCCCTGATGTAGAGGGGGCCACAACAGGAACAGCGGATGTAGTATACCACATTGGCAGATGTGCAGGTGAACATCTGCTTGATGTGGAAAGTCTTCTTGGGGCCTGGGATAGGGGCGAGGGAGGAGGTGTGGGGGCAAGTGTAGCCCTGCAACCGCAGGAAATGCTAAGTGCTGGGTGTGGTGTGGCTGTAGGGGAGTGTGGAGCGAACAAGGGAGTCACGGAGAGAGTGGTCCCTCCAGAAAGCAGACCAGGGTGGAGATGGAAAAATGTCTTTGGTGGTGGGGTCGGATTGCAGATAGCAGAAGTGTCAGAGGATGATGCGTTGGATCTGGAGGTTGGTGGGGTGGTACATGAGGACGAGGGGGATTCTTTTTTGGTTGTTATTGCGGGGACGGGGTGTGGGGGATGAGTTGCGGAAAATGCGGGAGACACGGTTGAGGGCGCTCTCGACCCCTGCTGGCGGATGTTGCGGTCCTTGAAAAACAAGTACATCTCGATGTCCGGGAGTGGAATGGCGCATCCTGGGAGCAGATGCGGCAGAAGCAAAGGAATTAGGAATAGGGATGGCATTTTTACAGAAAGGTGGTGGGGGGGGGTGTATTGTAGGTAGCTGTGGGAGTCGGTGGGCTTGAAACGGATATCAGTTTCCAGGTGGATGCCAAAGATGGAGACAGAGAGGTCCAGGAAGGTGAGGGATGTGCTGGAGATGGCCCAGGTGAACTTAAGGTTGGGGTGGAAGGTGTTGGTGAAGTGAATTAACTGTTCGAGCTCCTTGTGGGAGCACAAGGCCACACCGATACAGTCATCAATGTAACAGTGGAAGAGGTGGGATTTAGGGCCGGTGTAGGTGCAGAAGAGGGATTGTTCCACGTAACCTACAAAGAGGCAGGCATAGCTTGGACCCATGCGGGTACCCATGGCCACCCGCTTTGTCTGTAGGAAGTTGGAGGAATTGAAAGAGAAGTTGCTGAGGGTGAGGACGAGTTTGGCTGAGTGGATGAGGGTGTCAGTGGAAGGGGACTGGTCGGATCTGCGGGACAGGAAGAAGCGGAGGGTCTTTAGGCCATCTGCATGGGGAATGCAGGTGTATAGGGACTGGATGCCCATAGTAAAAATGAGGTGTTGGGGACCAGGGAATTGGAAGTTCACAAGCTTTAAAATCTTCCCCTCCCCCACCGCATCCCAAAACCAGCCAGATCGCCCCTGCCTCCCTAAGCTGTCCTTCCTCCCACTTATCCCCTCCTCCCACCTCAAGCCACACCCCCCATTTCCTACCTACTAGCCTCATCCCGCCCCCTTAACCTGTCCATCCTACTTGGACTGACTTATCCCGTCCCTACCTCACCACCTACACTCACCTTTACTGGCTCCATCCCCGCCCCCTTAACTTGTCTGTCTCCTCTCCACCTATCTTGTCCTCTATCCATCTTCGATCTGCCTCCCCCTCTCTCCCAATTTATTTCAGAACCCTCTTCCCCTCCCCCATTTCTGATGAAGGGTCTAGGCCCGAAACGTCAGCTTTCCTGCTCCTCTGATGCTGCTTGGCCTGCTGTGTTCATCCAGCTCCACACTTTGTTAACCAGGTTATAGTCCAGCAGGTTTATTTGAAATCACAAACTTGACCTGACAAAACAGCAGCGCTCCGAAAGCTTGTGATTTCAAATAAACCTGTTGGGCTATGACCTGGTGTCATGTGACTTCTGACCTTGTCCGCCCCAGTCCAACACCGGCACCTCCACATGAAGTGCAAATCGTTAATGTAATTTGTGAGCTATATTGGTCACTGCACCTCACCCTTTGAAACAACAATCTCTGCTTTTTTGCCAGTCTGCGTAGCAACCCTTAATCTCTGCTCTATTTCCTATTCTGTTGATAGCCTGCTACCATGGTACTGTAATTCTTTGTTTAGTGTTGTAGATGCAATTCTGAAATGGATGGAAGTGAGAGGGGAGGTGTTGGGTGTGGTGGGTTCTCCAGTAACCATCTCAGGACTGACATCTATTTCAAACCCACCGACTCCCACAGCTACCTTGATATACCTCCTCTCGCCCACCCTCCGGTAAGAATGTGATCTCTTAATCCCAATTCCTCTGCCACCACCACATCCGCTCCTACGATGGGACGTTCCACTCCCAGACATACCAACTTCAAGGACAGCAACTTCAGCCCTCCAGTGATCCAAAACGCCCTCAATTGCATCTCTTGCACTTCCTGCACTTCTGCCCTGCTGGTCCTCAGATACCACCCCACCAACCTCTGTATATAGCACATCAGCCTCCGTCACTTCTGCCACCAAAGAGATATTTCCCTCACCACCTCTATCGGCCTTTCGGAAGGGCCGCTCACTTTGCACCTGCCTCATCTGCTCCACAATCTCCACCAACCCCATTACTCCAAGCACCTTTCACTGTAACTGCAGGAGGTCCAAGGTCCAAGGCCCAAGATGAACTCTCCAACAGGGGTTCACATGTACATCCTCCAACTTGGTCTACTGTATCCATTGTTCCCGCTGTGGCCCCCTCAGTGTGACCAAGTGCAGGCTCCGGGACTGATTCATGGAGCATCTGCGCTCTGTACACGATAATCAACATCACCATCACCCTCCTCCCTCTATTTATTTCCCAGCTCTCTTCCCCCTCCCCAGTCCTGACAAAGGGTCCTGACCTGAAACGTCAATTCTCCTGTTCCTCTGATGCTGCCTGACCTGCTGTGGTCCTCTGGCTCCACACTGAGTAAACATCAAAACATACTCTTGAGCTTAAACAGTTTATATTCTTAAATTCCCACACTCAAATTAAATGACACATAAAATGGAAGAACTTCTTTTTAAACATGAAATAAATATGCCAACTTTTTATAATTACCAGTGGTCACTGCTCTTTGACTGTCTCCAGCTTGCTGACATCTTTTCATTCATTCCTTCACTCTCCCTCTACTCATTGCCTCTCCTGCTGGTCAGGCCCCCCACCCATTGCATCCCTCTGCTCAGTCTACACTGTGGGTCCGAGGCTAGAAATGGCCTAGAGTCTGTGGAAGTGGGCTGCTGAGAGAGAAACAGACCATATCACATGCATGAAAAGTGGGGTCTTAAAAAAACTGAACAAACATCTCACCATCTGCAGACAACTCGAGATACTGGATTACCATCTCAAATATGGGTCAGACTGTGAAATACTGGACAATGAATTGTGACTCTGACAGCAGTGGCGAGCGGAAAGGATAGCAGTAAGTGGGAAAGCCGGACAGAGAAGTGGTGGGTGGGAGGGTGAGGTATGGGCAAAGTGGTGACCAAACAAGGTGGTAAGGAGGGAAGAGTTCACATGGCTATTACCCATCCCGATATGGCTCACACATATGAAGCACTTCATATAATTATGTCAACATTAGTCCATGAACAAACCTGTTTTCCTCTTTCTTTTCTAAGGAAGGCAGAATAAAAATGTCATCTGTTTCACCTCTTCTCACCTGAGAAAGGCTGGGAATGACCCCATCACTGTTAACAAAAATACAGAAAAATATTTTTTAAAACTTTTCATTTCTAATGAGAACATTTCTGAGGTTGCTAGTGCTGTCAAAAAGATTTGATTCACGTATGAACTTGTACAATCACTTCATCTTTTCCACTCATTAGTGAATCGAATAGAATACATTTATGACATTAAACATTTAGTATTGACACGTTTCAAATATTGAAATTTATCAGCAGAAATTTTTACCTAGTATTTCCATCTTCCATTTTATAAATGCTTTTATATGTCAATATGAGCCAGTTAACTACTTTAGATCATCATAATTCAAATGACACCAGTTATTTACAGAAGTGGCAACGAAAAAAGTTTACTGATAATTATCACCATTTTCAAAAGAAGGTGCAACCTTTCTGATTATACCTCACGTACAGGTTAGCGCCAAGCTATTACCAATATAGGTACTAAAAAGAAAAGTTGTATAAACACAGTAATGCACTTACTGCTAAGAAAAATAAATTTGAAACAGGAACAGCAAGCATTGGAGAAACTCAGCAGGTTTGGCAGCATTTGTGGAAAGAGAAAATTGTTTTTTTAAAAAAGCTAACGTTGAGTCCAACATGACTCTGCTTCAGAACTAATTCAAAACCACATGATTGTGCCAACACTGTCATGTTAGTGAACAGCATTCAGAATATCTTTTTCTCCTTCACATTAGCTTGATGACATCGAAGAAGAATCTGTGCTGACCACAGCAATTCTAAGCTATTTGCATGTTTCCAAATGACCTGAACACACAGAACATAGAACAGTACAGCACAGGAACAGGCCTTTTGGACCATCATGTCAGTGCCGACCATGATATCTTTCTAAACTAATCCCATATCTCTCTATTCCCTGTCCCTTCGTGTTTGTCTAAAGGACCTCTTAAACGTTGCTATCATATACGCTCCTACCACCTCCCCTGGCGGCACATTCCAGCTACCCACCACTTTCTGTATTAAAAAAAACCCTGCCTCGCACGTCTCCATAAAACCTTCCCCTTTCCACCTCAAACCTATGCCCCCGATAGCTGACATCTTTACCTCGAAAAAAAAAGATTCTAACTAACTATTATCTTGTAGTTTCTGGGTTTGGATACTGGGGATCTCATGCTACAGCAGGCCATCTAGTTAAGTATATTTACATTACTGTGTGAGTTACAATGTTCCATTATTTAATGAACTGAACCTTCTATTTCAGATGATCTCTGTGATCCATTTTAAACTGGCCATTAAACTGTAATAGCATTGGAACCTATAGATTATAGTGTAACTAAAGCTTTGCAACATTAACAATGTCAAGTAAAATTAGGGGTAAATCCACAGCTAATCTAAACCAGCTATAGAGTTTTCATGTTTGAAGTACAATGGATTTTAGAATAACTGCATGATCAATGATCAACAAATTATAATGTTTTAAACTCCATTCACATTACCTAGTTTACCAAACCATCCCTTTCTGTAAACAGGGCTGCATTCAGTTGGATATTTATCTCCTATGCTCTTCCAGTTTTAGGTTTTTTATTTTGGCAAACCCTGGTCAATAACAGAATTCCCATAACTCTGCTAATCTGTTGGAAAAATATTCAATGGTACGTCCAGTCAAATGATCAGATCCCCTCTTCCCCAACAATGCTCACAAATCTTGGGCTCCCCAGTAAAACAAAGGTTCCTTGTGTCATTTACAATTTCTTCTGTTCCATTACACACACACACACTTCGGTGGAAGACCTTTATCCTTTTGTACTTACTAATGTTGGGATGCTGCTGTGCCATAGAAATTGCCCGATGTTAGTAGTTCTCCTACCAGAACTATGTTTTCCTTAAATCATTGAGTGACATTTATCCTTACTGTTTAATTACTCCTTCTTCCAACTCCATTTAAAAACTGCCAGACTCTACACCCCTGCCACTATTTTCTTTATTCCATTCCCAACCCTCTTCCTTCCACCTCTCATACTTTTCTCCTCCTCCTATCGCCCCTTCTCGCTGTCCAATTGTCCAGGTATTCACTTTCTTTTACCATCTTTAAACTGAATGGGAAATTGTTCTCACTCCAAGTCCAAAGGAGAAATAACCACTCCAGCAAACATATTTTTTTTGAAATTCATGTTTCTGTTGAAATCAACATTATTTCAAACTTTAAATACTTTACTAACCTTTTGCCAAAAACACTTTTTAAGGCATGTTGCTTCAACATGGTCCTCAACAGCTTATCTGTAGCTTTCTTTGTATCTTTAACTGCCAGGTCCTTTCTCTGCCATCTGTTAGCCTAAAACAGAGGATGACTTCACATAACCAGGAACAAATGCCAGTGCATAACAATTCATCACATACATAACCCAGTAAATATCAACTGGGCTTTGGCAAAAGGGAACTGTTTGGTGTGCACTATGGGTAGCATGGTGGCTCAGTGGTTAGCACTGCTGCCTCACATATCCACATCTACTGACTTCTCACAGTTAAAATAGGCATATCAATTGAAAGCAAGAGTTTACTTCAATATTCATCAGCTGCATTGAAAATAATTTGATGGTGTCTTAGTATCAGTTCTGACTGCATTTGTAAACAAAACTAAATTTTATTTTGGTATTTAATGACAGAAGTATTACTTTAGACATCTGGTTGAGTCAATATCAATGACATTAGTTGTTCTGTAAGTTATAAGATGTCAACTAAACTTGCAAACTTACATTCTTTGTCTTCAGAAGTTTATCAGTTCAGGTAACAAAACATGCTCAGCCACTTTGACACAGTAATGCTTCACTTATTTTTATGGGAGCTATGTTGAATTTCAATATTCCAGCCAAGAGGCAAGCTGAGGAGTTGTTTCCACATACAAAGTGCCTGATTTTGTCAACTGTCAGGTTCTTCTGCTCAGTGTTTTCAAAGACAGCACCGAGCTGGCCAACAGTGGGTGACATGGACTTCATCATCCGGCTGGTGATATCCAAAGACTCAATGCTACTTCAAAGCGAACATGCTCATTGAGTCTGCAACTGTTTCCGGGAGCTCTTCCTCTCCTTTAGGGGATGTATCAATGGGAAATAGCTGCTGTGTCTTTTCCCTACCAAGTCCTGCAATGTCTTTCCCCACCGCTGCTCTGCTGGTCAGGCTGATGCACCATCTCTTAACATGCAGCTGCTTCTCAAATCGTAGAGCAGTTCTCACCCATGTTTGTTACTAACAGGCATAACTGTATTTTACTGTGAGTCTTTAGTAGTGAACATGGGAGAGAAGTAGTTTGTGATGGAAAGGGAGCAAGCAGTGGGAAGGTGAATGTAAGTACATTAGCTGGAACATCAGAGAATGTGTGCTGTGATAATCAAGTGCTGGCCACTTCATTATTTGTTACAATGTGCAGCTTAGAAATAGCACAGGTTTGAATACATCATGCCACACATAAATTCATTTAAAAACTTAACTAGTTCAACTCTTGCTGAGAAACTTTTATAAAATCGCATAAATGTTTCATGTTGGTGTACAATGTTCTTTTAATTTTTTGACCTTGAAAGAAGTTAATATAGACAACATGAACAACAAACATTTATAGATTAGATTTTAGTTAAATAGATTTTTGATGAAACTTTTGTCAATCATGGAAATTAAAATTGTATTACGCGATAGTACTTACCAAAGTTTGTTTCTTCAGTAGAGGCGTCTTTCCATCAAAAACAATCACTGGTCGTATTCGATAAAACAAAAGCTTACATAGTCGATGGAGCAAAATCAGAAGGTGAGCATTTGGTACAGAATTACCATGGCGATCTCTTGCACCCTTCACTGCTTGATTTAACCAAATGCTGATATCTTTGAACAGCAGTTAAAAAAAAAACTTTGTTTACATGCTGTTTGATAAAGTTTTTATTTAGTTTCATTGAGACCATCTTTAACTCTTATTTGTAGGTGAAATCCAATTTTCCTCCAAGTATTTTACAAGTGGGATTTGCCAAGCGGTGAAAACACACGGCCCCACTGAGGTTGCTTTACCACTTTAAATGGAGGATGAAAATTTTAATTCTTATAGCACTCTATTTTCTCTGGGAGTTCAGGATTTTAGAAGCACACCAGATTTAAGTGGGTCTGTGAAGAAACTAGAAAGCCTGAAGAGTCGGAATGTTCTGAAAAGCACAAGGTATTTTCACAACTTCAAATGTCACTATTGGATGCTGTTTGTGACATAGATGTATTTTTAATGCAATGATTCGTCATAGGGACTTGTGTTTTAAAATGATGACCCCTACATTAACCATTGTCTTGTGCATTTGTTCACATGCAGTACAGTGATATAACAATGCTAGAAAAACTGCTACAGAAGGTCCTGACAGAGCGTGTAGTCCGTGATTTAAATGGTTCTAATTGCTTTATAGAACAATTTTGATGCATACAACAAATCCAAATAATTGCTCCAGTACACTGGTTAACAGTGACTCTGCTTTGAAACTGAAATGAGTAGATTTCGCAAGTTCCTAACCAGACTGTTGTTTGGATGACTATGGCCAATGCCAAACCCTGGGCTGAGTTTTCAAGTGCTGGTGGGTTTCAGCACCGCAGATGTCTCATTCAACTGAGAATGAATGGCAGATCCAAGCAGTTGTTAAAGCGTACTGTCCATTCATTCTGGGTTTGCTGGTTTGGTTGACATGAGTCAAGTTACAAGTATTACAAGGCAGAATACATTTTCTTTTCAAAATCAATGATAAGGAGGTTGTAAAATCACATCCGTGTTGAGTGTGCAGTTTAAGAGCCACAGCAAGAGTGCAGTTTAGGCTTTTCTGGGTTTGGAGGGGGTTTCGGCCTGAGGGATGCAACAAGATAAAACTGCACAAGTCACTGTAGGAGCCTCAGATAAGAGGCTCTCTCCTGCTCAGGGTTATAAACGTAAAGAAATTTAAAACCTATATGTTGTCAATATAGTTAAACTCCCTGTTTTACTTCTGAATTGCAAGAACATTCAAATTAATGGTTTTCAAAATAAACATTGGAGATGTGTACTATTGTGACTTAGTTTTCATTGATACCAGCGTGAAGCACTTTAACACAAGTTGGTGCCAATACAGCCTGAATCCGAAGTCAAACACTGACTTGACAGCGAGTTTTGAGAAGATTTGTAGCTCAGGTTGAGGTTCTGGATGTGAGTTTGCTCGCTGAGCTGGAAGGTTAGTTTTCAGGCGTTTCGTCACCATTCTAGGTAACATCATCAGTGAGCCTCCGATGAAGCGCTGGTGTTATGTCTCGCTTTCTATTTATCTACATATCTATGACATGGCCCACTATTACTCATATCCTTACACACAGATGAGGAAGGACACCACTTTGATTGGGACAACACATCCATCCTAGGACAAGCCAAACAGAAACATGTACGAGAATTCCTAGAAGCATGGCATTCCAACCGGAACTCCATCAACAAACACATTGGCTCCAAATCAATCTACCATCCCCTGAGAAAAAGAACAGGAAATGACATCACGAACCCAAGGAAACCTAACCAGATAAATAGAAAGCGGAACATAACACCAGCGCTTCGTCGGAGGCTCACTGTTGACGTTACCTAGAATGGTGATGAAACATCTGGGAACAAACCTCCCAGCTCAGTGAACCAGCTTACATCTGGAACAAAATAAAGACCCACTCTTCTGTGGACCGAGAAGAGGAGAGTGCTGTGTTGGAGGTGGAAGGAAGACGTCGGGTTGGCTGTGCACCCTTGCAACCAGTGGATCTGAATGCTGGCTTTGGCCTTACACTGGTTCAGGGGAGCAGCCAACCTGCAACGATGGCTGCGGCAAGTGCTCGTGCCCCAGGTCAGGGGGTCCGGAACACCATCCGTGTTTCCGTGAAGAAGGTGGATGAAGGTGCACCTGTGGACTGCACCTTCTTCGTGAAAAGGGTCCTGTTGGACTGTTGTGGGTTTGCTGCTGCAGACATTTACTGCCTGCAGGATTTCCCCGGAGGAGGTTTTTACGATGTAACCTTCAGGAGTGCCAAGCTTTGCAAGCGCTTCCTGGAGGCTTTGAAGGAGAAAGGAGGTGATGGCCCCCTCTCTGTATTGACCGCTGTCCAGCTGTTCGTGATGCCAGCGCAGAGGAGCCGTATGGTGACTGTACACATGTACAACCTGCACGTGATGTCCTGACCTTCCTCGGAAGGTACGCGAAGGTGGAAGGGGACCTAACTGACATCATGGACCCCTTTGGCATCTGGACCAGTAAGAAGCAGGTCAAGGTGACGCTGAGGATGGGTGCGGACGAGAACATTGTACACCCACCGTCCAGCTTCGCGATCGGCAGGAGCAAGGGCTACCTGACCTATGCAGGGCAACCTAAAGTCTGCCATGCCTGTGGTAGGTCAGGTCATGTGGCGGCCGACTGCAAAGCCACCATCTGCAGGAAGGAGAGACACCTTGCAAAGGATTGCCCACACAAAAAAAGCTGCAACCGTTGCGGGGAAGCGGGCCACCTCTATAGGGCATGCCCGCAGCGGGGCACCACCTACGCCCAGGTTGCCGGCAGGGGCAATGCGGAGCCAGCCCCCCCCCTCCCCCCCACCCCCGGAGGAGAGGAAGGCACCAGGGCCCAGCAAGGACCCCACGAATGTGCAGGAGGGCCAGGTCGTGCAGGAGGGCCCGGCCCCGCAGGATGGGCCCAAGGCCAGCAAAGCGCCCCTCCAGGCTCCGCTCGCTCCCGACAACCTGGAGTCGATGGAGGCGGCGACAGGCGACCCAGGGGAGTGGACAATGGTCCGGAAAGCGAGGAGGAAGGCGCGTTGGTGGGCCCAGGAACCGCAACCATCAGGCGGGAAGAGGCAGCTACAGGGGGGCTATAAGAGCTCCTCTGACGAGGGAGATTCGGAGAGGGCCCGCCCGAAGCAGAAGCTAAAGATCTCAAGGGAGAAGGAAAGCAGCACCCCGCTTCCAGGTGACAGGAGGCGTCCTGAGGTTCCCTCTGACACCCAGTCACGTGCCGCTGGGTCCCTGGAGGGCCCGGCGGAACTTCTAGGCGGGAAGGAGGAAACAGCGCTTCCCCAGCCTGACCCTCCTGCCTCCGTACCCCCGAGGGGGTGATGACACCCGGAAGGCAGCACGAACGGTTTCCTGAGCCCGGAGAGCGTCCAGTTAGCCCGGGCAATGGGCACGAAGGGACAGATGGAGGGGCTGGACCTTGGACTTGGGGAGGGTACTTGCGGTCACTGCCCACAATGGGGGTGCGAGTTGCGAGCATTAATGTGCGCAGTGTCAGGTCCACTGCAAGATGTGTGTCCACGTTGGCCTACCTGACCACCGTCAAGGCAGACCTCCCGTTTCTGCAGGAGTGCAGGATACCGCACCTCAGCAGGTACGGGAAATGGTCGGGCGCCTGGACCTGTGGGCCTCCGATCTGGTCGGGGGGGTAATGACTGTCGCTCTTCGGGCCTGGCTATTCTGCTGCGGGGGCGCAACTTCACCATCTCTCAAGTTCAGGAGGTGGTGGGGGGGCGCCTCCTAGTGGCTGACGTCACCTACAGGAACGCTCCCCTGAGGCTGATCAATGTGTACGCCCCAGCAGTACAGAGTGAGCGGTTGGCCCTCCTGTAGCGGCTTCCACCCCTGCTGGCTACGTCCAGGCCAGTCATCCTAGGCGGAGACTTCAACTGCATCATCGATGCAGATGGAAGCTCCGGCGTGGGGATTGCGGGTGGGGGGAGACAACTGGACGTCACGTCCAGATTCCTGATGGGCATGGTGAAGGACGCCAAGCTGCTCGACGTCTTCAGCACCCCTGCAGACGGAGCGCAGCGGAGGTACACCTGGTCGCGGCCAGACGGGTCTATTCGCTCAAGGATAGACTTCCTGTTTGTGTCACGGGCGTTCTCGGTCAGGTCCACCGGCGTCGAGCCGGTGTTCTTCTCTGGCCACTGCCTCCTGCTGGCTGACTGTCACTTACAGGACGACCAGCAGGCCAGCAAGGGGACGTGGAAGCTCAACACGACTCTGTTGACCCCAGAGAACGTCGAGGAGCTTAAGAGGGAGTACGCCGGTTGGAGAAATGTGAAACCCCTCTTTGAGTCTCCGGGCGACTGGTGGGAGATGGTGAAGGAGAACATCAAGAGGTTTTGTCCTCAAGGGTGTTCGGAAGGTGAGAGAGAGGCGGGGAAAGCTGTCGCTACTCCAGAAAAGTGTGCAGAACCTGCTCCTTCTGCAGTTGATGGGGGTCGATGTCATGGAGGACTTCCACGAGGTGAGGGGCCAGCAAGCCTCGCTCTTCGCCGCGGAGGCCTCCAGGATAATTTTCCGGTCCAGGGTCCGCTCCATGGAGCGGGACGAGACATGCTTGCGTTTCTTCTTTCAGAAGGTGCACAAAGAGAGGTCTGTGCTTAGCCGGCTGAAGGAGGACGACGGCTCGGTGACGTCGTCTCGGCCCGACATTTTGAGGATCAGCAGATCCTTCTATGCCGGGCTGAACGACACGAAGCCCACGGACAGCATGGCCACCGAGTCGTTCCTGTCGTCTATCACGGAGGTCTTAGACGACGGCACAAGGGAGTGGCTGGACCGGCTGATATCCCTGGACGAGCTGACCAGAGCCCTCATGTCCTTGGAGAGGAATAGGACTCCTGGGAGCGACAGCTTACCGGTCGAGCTGTATTCCGCTCTGTGGGACCCGGTCGGCCAGGACCTGCTGGGGGTGTACGATAGTGCGCTTCGGGCAGGGGAAATGTGCAAGTCCATGAGAAAGGGCATCATCACCCTCATTTACAAGAGGAAGGGGGAGAGGGAAGAAATTAAGAATTGGCGTCCCATTTCACTCTTGAACGTGGACTACAAAATGCCAGCCAAGGTCATAGCCAACCGGATCAGGTCTGTCCTGGAGTCGGTGATTCACCCTGACCAAACCTGTGCTGTGCCGGGCAGGAAGATCGCTGACAGCCTCGTGCTCATCAGGGATACGATCGCCTACGTGCAGGACAGGTGGGTGGACACCTGCGTCATCAGCCTGGACCAGGAGAAGGCCTTCGACAGGGTCTCTCATGCTTACATGAGGGACGTGCTCTCCAAATTGGGGTTCGCGGAGGGCATCCGCAATTGGATCCGGCTGCTCTACACCATCGTTAGCACAGTCTCAATCAACGGGTGGGAATCGGACAGTTTTCCCGTCAGATCTGGAGTCAAGCAGGGCTGCCCACTCTCTCCTGCCTTGTTCATGTGCTGTGTGCAGCCCTTCGCCGCATCCATCAGGAAGGATGTGAGCCTGAAGGGCGTGCCTATCCCAGGCAGCGGAGGCCTTCAGGTCAAGACCTCCCTGTACATGGACTGGCCTCGGGTGCCAAAGTCAATAGGGGTAAGAGCGAGGCCATGTTCTTCGGGAACTGCGACGACTGCTCCTTCATCCCCTTCACCGTCAGGACAGACTACCTGAAGGTGCTGGGTGTTTGGTTCGGTGGAGCTGGGGCGTGCACTAAGACTTGGGAGGAGCGTATCACCAAACTGAAGCAGAAGCTGGGCAGGTGGACGCTCCGGTTCGTCTCCATCGCCGGTAAAAACCTGGTTGTCAGGTGTGAGGGGCTTTCGGTACTGTTGTATGTGGCGCAGGCCTGGCCTATTCCCTGGACCTGCGCCGCTGTGGTCACCCGGGCCATTTTCCACTTCATTTGGGGGTCGAGGATGGACCGGGTCCGCAGGGACACATTGTACAAAGACCTGGAAAATGGGGGAAAAGGGCGTACCAAATGCCACCCTCGCCCTGACGGCTACCTTTGTGTGCGGCTGCACCAAGCTGTGCGTAGATCCTCAGTACGCAAACACCAAGTGTCACTACTTACTGAGGTTCTACCTGTCCCCGGTGTTGCGAAGGATGGGCCTGGCCTCGTTGCTGCGGAACGCTCCGAGTAGTTGGACCGTCCCGTACTACCTGTCCTTCGTGGAGAAATTTTTGAAAGGAAACACCTTTGACCACAAGGCCGTCAGGCAGTGGTCAGCACGTAGTATCCTCAAAACCCTTCAGGAGAAGGGGAGGGTGGATCCCGTCATGTGGTTCCCCACGCAGATTGCCAAAGTCGTTTGGCAGAATGCCTCATCGCCAGAACTTTCAAACAAGCACAAGGACATTGCTTGGCTGGCGGTGAGAGGGGCTCTGCCAGTGAGATCCTTTATGCATGCCCGGAATCTCTGCGCCAACGCACGCTGCCCTTGAGGTGGCTGTTGCGGGGAGGAGACTGTCGATCACCTCCTTCTGGAGTGTGCCTATGCGCAGGAGGTCTGGAGGGGGATGCAGTGGTATTTGTCGAGGTTCGTCCCGAGCAGCTCCGTGACACGGGACTCCGTGCTCTACGGGCTGTTTCCCGGGACACACACAGAGACCAACATCAACTGCGCCTGGAGGACCATCAATGCGGTGAAAGACGCTCTTTGGTCTGCCCGCAACTTGCTGGTCTGCCAGCTGAAAGAACTGACCCCGACCGAGTGTTGCAGACTGGCGCACTCCAAGGTCCAGGCCTACGTGCTGAGGGACGCGCTAAAGCTTGGGGCAGCCGCCGCCAAGGTGCGGTGGGGAAAGACCACCGTATGAAACCCCTTGTCCAGAATAGAAAAAAGGGCCCTATCTGGTAACTGGGCCCAGCTGGCGCCTTCCCCAACTGGTCAGGGGACCAACTGGGACTGTGCGGGGTGACAACTGCCGGGGTATTTTCTTTGCTTTGTTTTTTTTTCTTTTTTGTTTGTTTTTTTTCCTTCAGTTGCAGTACATACCCAATGGGTAACCCGGAGCGACCTGCATGACTGGGTAGGTGTATAAATATGTTTTTTTTGTACATCTTATGAATAAAGTATATTTTTTTCAAATGAAAAAAAAGTGACGAAACGTCTGAAAACTAACCTTCCAGCTCAGCGAGCAAACTCACATCCAGAACTGACTTGACACAAAAACAAAGCAGCGCCAGAATTTTCATTTTCTTTGCCCCCTGCCTTTTTGATTTATGCATACTTGAGGAGCTAAATATTAGGTAGAACATATAAAATGTTATATAAAAATTCATGTCAACCTATTTCTTCCATGGCAGCTGTCCACCTTTCATTACCACTGGGATTTATATCACAAAGTGAAGAGAAAAATTATTTTTACATCAGCAGTGTAGCTGAAATGGCAAATACCATATTGATATCATTTGCTTTGTCAGCTGCTACCAAAGCTGTGAATACAAGTCATTCTAATGGGCAGCAGTAGTTATATAAAGGATACCAACAGCGAGTATTTTTCCTTCAAGTGTTTCTGGATTGATAGGTTGTCCTGCACACTCCAGCAGTTTCCACAGTCCCTTAACCCCCATAATTCTGCATAAATTCACAAAATCTGTAAGGAAAAATAAAAATATATTTACATTGCAATTTTAGTAGGCACTAAATACTTTAAAGCATTGACAACCGATTGTAGCACAGAAGGTGGCCCGTCAGTACATCACGGATACGGGCATCACAAAACTCTTGACGACGATAACTCCATTCTCCAACTGCACATCATCTAGGACACTGTAGCTCGAGACCACAGTGCTGCAAATGAATATCTTAACACTACTTCAATGTTACGGGATTTTCTGATTCCACCAACATTCCTGACAGCAAGTTCCAGACTCCCAACAACTTTTGGGTGAAAAATCTTCTCCTCAATTCTCCTCTGAACCTTTTACCTTTTACCGTAATTCCATGCTCCTGGTTATTGGCTGCTCATCCCATCCATGGTGCCTTCCTATCAACTATATCTATGGCCCTTTTAATCTTATATCCCTCCATTAGGTCCTCTCTTAACCTTCACTGCTCCAAGGAAAACAACCCGAACCTAGCTAATCTTTTCTCATAACTCTGATCCTCCAGCATCAGGCAGCATCCTCTGTATCATTTCTAGTGCAACCACATCCTTTCTATAAGTGTGGTGACCAGAACTGCACCTAGTACTGCAGTTGCTACCAACCAGCATATAGTTTGATGTGAAGCCACCAAAGCGCTAGCTAATTCATATGAAATTCCCAACAGTATCAATATAGCAACAAAATGAGCTGCTTTGTGATATTAACCAATTGGTAAATGTACGTCAGGATAACTCCCTGCTTGTTTTTCAAAATAGAATCACTGGGATTTTTGAAGTTCACCCGAGGTAGTAGATGGAGCCTCAGTTTAACATGTCAATCTAAAAATAGCACCTTCACCAACTGCAGTTCTTCCTCAATTGTCAGCTTAGTATCAATTCTGGGGAAATTATTGGCATTTATCAGAGACAGATTGGTTGATATAATTGTTCAAAAAGCATAGAGTTGAAAATAGTAGTTAATGTCTGATTCATGTAGTTATATTTTTTGAGGCAGTCACAAGTGCAATAGATGTCTGGGTTTCCAAAAGGTATCTGATTATGTTCCACCCTGAAGATCAAGAGAAAAGTGTATGGAATTATGGATTAAATAGAATGAGGAGGTAGGAGAGAGGTACATAACAAATAGGAACAGGAATAGGCTGTTTGGCCTGCAAAGCCTGACCTGCTGTTTAACAAAATCACAACTAATCTGCCCCAAACCTCAACTCCCCTTTGTGTCAACTCTGCATGGCCATCAACTTCCTGATATTTCAAATATTTGTCTGTTCAGCTGTGCTTGATTAAAGTCATCCATTTCAGCCCAGGGATTGTAAGAATGTAAACCTCGAAGCAGGAGTGTGCATTTCAGCCGTTTAAACCTGCTCTGCCACTTAATACAGTCATGGCTGATCTCATCTTGACTTCAATTCCTTCCCTGCTTGCTCCTCATCCCAACGGCCCTCTAATCCATGGCTGATTAAAATCTATCATCTCAAATTTGTTCAACATCTTGATGTTCACGACACTCTGGGGTACTGACCACCATAGACTCACAGCCCTTTGAGTCCTTGGGTCTCAGTCAGATGCTCTTGAGAGGATTGGTGCAGTCTCGATGGACCAAATGGCCTCTACCAGTACTGCAGGGATTCTATGATATAAAATGTTGCTTTAAATTTTTCTTTGTAAATCTGTTATTAATTCTCAAATTGCATCCAGGAGCAATCTGTGGAAGATGCCTTTGTAAGGTGCTGAGTGCTCTTGTACACAACAGTCACTACCACCACTGTATGCCATGGGTGGAGGGAGTGAATATTTAAGGCAGTGAACGGGTCAAGCAGATTTCTTTGTCCTAGATGATGTACAGCGTCTTCAATATTGCTGAAATAGTAGTCATCTAGACAACTGGGAAGGATTCCATCACACTCTCCTAATTTATGGCTTACAATTGGAAGAAAGGCACTGAGGAGTCTGCTGGCAAGTCATTCACTCCAGCCTCCAGGATATAAGCAGGGTATTTATGTACCTGGTCCAATCAAGTTTCTAGATATTCTCTAATCAACCTGCTTGGAGATGTTACTACATATACATGTCTGGGAGCAGGCGGAACATGAAGCCAGGTCTCTTGGCTCAGAGGTATGAAGTGCTTAGAGAGGTTAGTACTGGCACACATCAGCTGTAGCCTCCCAGATTGCCTAGATCTGCTACAATTCACCAGTCATCACAATAGATCCACAGCAGACACCATCTCGCTGGCCCTAAACTCATCCCTGGAACATCTGAATAACAAAGACACCTACGTCAGAGTCCTATTTACCTTCAACATTATATTTCCAAGCAACCTCATCTCCAAATTCCAAGACCTTCAACTCTGCTCCCCCCTCGATGACTGGTCTTGACTTCCTGACCCACAAACTGCAATCAGCATTGACAGGCAATGACACTTCCACCATGATAATCATCAACACTAGTATCCCACAAGGCTGCGCACTCAGCCCCTTATTATACTCCTTATATGCTCAGGAACATATGGCTGAATTAAGTTCTAACACCATTTACAAATTAGCTGATGACATAATAGTGGGCCAGGTCTTAAACAGCGACAAGACAGAGTACAGGAAAGAGACACAGAGCTCAATGGCATGGTGTAAAGACAACAATCTTTCCCTCAATGTCAGAAAAAAAATGAAGGAGCTGGTCATTGACTTCAGGAAGCGGAATGGAGGACAGGTCCCTGAGGTGAAGCTTCAAGTTCCTAAGGGTAAAAATAACCAACAATCTATCCTTGTTCATCCACATCAATGCTACAATTATGAAAGAACACCAATACCTCTACTTTCTCAGAAGGCTAAGGAAATTCAGCATGTCCACAATGACATTTACCAATTTTTATAGATGCAACATAGAAAGCAACCTATCTGGATGCATCACAGCTTGTATGGCAACTGGTCTGGCCAAGGTTGTAAGAAATCAGAGTGCTGTGAATGCAGCCCAGTCCATCACGCAAACCAGCTTTCCTTCCATTGACTCTGTCTAAATTTCCTGATGCCTCAGGAAAGCAGCTAACATAGTCAAAGACCCTTCCCACGCCAGTTATACACTCTTCCACTCTCTTCCACTGGATAGAAAATACAAAAGTTTAAAAACACATATCAACAGATTTAAGAACACTTTCTTCCCTGTTGTTAGCAGATTTATGAACGGACCTCTCATATTCTGAGCTGGCCTTTTCCTGCACCTTCTTTGTAGTTGCTTTCTGTTCAATTACCCTGATGCACTTACGTAAAGTAGGATTTGTCTGGTTAGCATGCAAAACAACACTTTTCACCGAATGTCAGTCCATGACAATAATAAATGAAATCAAATACTCCTTTTGGGAAATGTTGGTGCTACTCCTGGTGTATGCTTCTACGCTCTTCACTGAGCCCAGCTAAAATGTCTGGCTTGCAGGTAACAATAAAGGACAAATTGGCTTACAACGTCGCAGAGTGAGGTTGAACCTGTTCCTGCCAATAGTGATGACAGATAATGGGAACTGCAGATGCTGGAGAATCCAAGATAACAAAGTGTGAGGCTGGATGAACACAGCAGGCCAAGCAGCATCTCAGGAGCACAAAAGCTGACGTTTCGGGCCTAGAAACAGGCATGCCACAGTTTTGATGACTTCCTCTCTCTGAGGAAGGGTCACCGGACCCTAAACGTGAACTGTTTCCTCCTCCACAGATGCTGCCAGACCTGCTGAGCTTTTCCAGCGACTTTGTTTCTGTCCTTGTCTGTATTTGCTCCAGTGGCAGTGAGATACACGGAAGGGCTTTGGGTGTCTAAGGGCTTCAATTCCACAGGATTCCGGCTTCTGGGCAATCAATTGGCAGGAAAAGTGCAGCCCAGCAAGGGCAGGACTCTTTGAAGACGAGGTAATAACGTTGAGAAAAGTTAACCAGGCGGTCTCCTTTGTGGGGGGGGGGGGGGGGGGGAAGCACTGACTGAAATGGTAGAAATAAAGAGAAGACAACGTTATGCAACAAGGTTTCACCTGTTACCCCGCGATCGTCTGCCTCCGTGCGCCTGTCCAGTTAAAGCCCGGTCCCGGACCCCTCCGGCCAAATTAAAGTTACCTCCCCCGAAGTGAACTTCCTGGGGAATGAGGTTCACATCAGCACAGCTGACCGTTGGAAGTGCACCTTAGTGGGAGCGGGGCCCGACGACAATCAGGAGGCCGCATTCTCACTCGCACGCCGGGCCGGAACCCAATATCTGCGGAAGGAGCCGGCGGAACACGTTGACCGGTGCACCGGTTTAAACCGGCGGCGGCCGTTGGTGGGGAGTGGCCCGGATGTTTTTAAAAGAGGCTGGGAGCGGCGTGGCCTCCCTCCGTCTGTGTCTGCGAGCGGCAGAGGCCGGGGATGGAGGACAGGCCTGAGGTGACCGTTATTGATGGGGGTTTGGCGACCGAGCTCGAGGCGGGCGGCTTGAACCTGCAGGTGATGGTAACGGTGTTAGAAAGTGCTGGAAAAACTTCCAGCTGCCTGCCGCCTGCCCACTTTAACACACCGCCCTGTCCCCTGACCGACATCTCCTGTCTCAGGCTTGTTGGGGAAGCTGAACACAAGCTGGAAGAACGACACTTCACTTTCCGCTGGGGGGTCCCGTAGCCCTCCAGACTCAGTATCAAGTTCAATAACTTTAGGGTCTAAACTCCTTCTCCCCTGTCCCTGTCCCTATCCCCTACACACCAGGCCTTGTCATCGCAAGGGCTGCTACCCAGAACTTGTGATAATGGGAACTGCAGATGCTGGAGAATCCAAGGTAAGTGCCACAATGATGCCACCCGAAGGTTGCAGGAACAGCAACTCATATTCCACTTGGGAATCCTGCAGCCCAATGATATCAATGTGGACTTCACCAGCTTCAAAATCTCCCCTTCCCCCACCGCATCACAAAACCAGCCCAGTTCGTCCCCTCCCCCCACTGCACCACACAACCAGCCCAGCTCTTCCCCCCCACCCACTGCATCCCAAAACCAGTCCAACCTGTCTCTGCCTCCCTAACCTGTTCTTCCTCTCACCCATCCCTTCCTCCCACCCCAAGCCGCACCCCTATCTCCTACCTACTAACCTCATCCCACCTCCTTGGCCTGTCCCCTCCCTACCTCCCCGCCTATACTGTTCTCTCTACTTATCATCTTTTCTCTCCATCTTCGGTCCGCCTCCCCCTCTCTCCCTATTTATTCCAGAACCCTCACCCCATCCCCCTCTCTGATGAAGGGTCTAGGCCAGAAACGTCAGCTTTTGTGCTCCTGAGATGCTGCTTGGCCTGCTGTGTTCATCCAGCTTCACACTTTATCTACCCAGAACTTTGTCTGCCCAGCTCGGTATTTTCCCCCCTGTGTCTGGGCTCCATCTCCATCAATTGTTTACTCCTTCCACACACCCCTTCTCTTGCACACTTACCAACCTTTTCCCAGTTAGAATCGGTTTTGAACAAGGGTCACTAGACTCAAAATGCTGACTTTGCTTTCTCTCTGTGAAGATGCTGCCAGACTTGATGAGTTGTCCCAGCAATTTCTGTTCTGATTCTGATTTCTAGCGTCCAGAGTTTGTTTTTATTTGGAAATGGAAATGGCAACGGCAGCCGAGGCTTTGAATTGGCCCAGCAGAAAACGGAGCTCTGCTCATAGCTGACTAGAAATACAGACTGCACCCCTGTCCTCTTGTGTAAATCTGGCCCCTCTCCTGTGTTATGTAAATATGACCCACCCTCACCCAATTATGTGAATAGTGGGAGATGGCCTAGTGGTATTATCGCTGGACTATTAATCCAGAAACTCAGCGGATGTCTGGACACCTGGGTGGTGAATCCCACCATGGCAGATAGTGGAATTTGAATTCAATAAAAAAAATCTGAAATTAAGAATCCATTGATGACCATGAAACCATTGTCAGTTGTCAAATAAAAGCCATCAGGTTCACCAAAATCCTTCAGGGAAGGAAATCTGCCATCCTCATCTGGTTTTGCCTACATGTGACTCCAGACCCCCACAATGTGGCTTACTCACAACTGCCCTCTGAAGTGGCCTGCCTAGCTGTTCAGTTGTACGAGTTACTACAAAATCTCTTCAAGGGCAGCTATGGATGGGTAGTAAATGCAGGCCAGTTAGTGATGTCCACATGCCACGATGAGTTTAAAAAAAATGGACTCCACCCCTTTTCTTCCCTGGAACTTGATTTCTGTCCGTGGTTATGTTTGAGGCTTTTATAAACCCTATGACCATCTATGGCAAACTGGATTACCAGGGAATGAAGAAACAGTAATTTGCAGTGGCTCTGCGTTAAAACAAACTTGCCTTTGATTACTTCAACAGAAAATGTTTCATGAAAGCATCTTCTGGCCATTGGCTGTGTCCCAGACACAGGCTACCTTGGGTCTATATGTATTATATCTTCTAGCTTCCACAATCAACGCAGTCTGTCTCTAAGGAATTAATCTGAGTATTTTTGTGGTACAAGTTGAATTGCTGATCCTCCTGCAGTGACTTGGGTTACTGGATTTACGTTTAATTTCCAATAGATGTTAGAAGTAGGTTAAGATTTTAACATGACTGGATTCCATTAATTGACTCCCAGGATCCATTAAGCTGTCTAGGAAAGATGATCACGAGCAGCATTCCTGCACCCGTGCAGTATGATGATATTTTTTAATTCATGCATAGAATTTGGGTATCATTGACTGGGTCAACTTTTATTGCTGATTCCGAATTGCCCTTGAGAAGATGGGCTGCCTTCCATTTGGTGCAGGTAGACCCCCACAATTCCTTTGGATTTAATGAAACTTAAGGAAAGTTATTATTTCATTGGAGGGAGTTTCAGAGACGACTCAGTAGGATGATTCAAGGTATGGACGATTGTCTTAAGAGCAAACGTTAAACACATTGGGATTTTACTCATCAGAATTTCGAAGAATGAGAGGTGATCTCATCGAAACATAAGATTTTTAAGGGGCTTCACAGAGTAAGTGCTGAGAGGATTTGCCTCTTATGGGTCAATCTAGAACCAGAATACTCAAGAATTAAGGTTTTTGAGTAGATTTATAGATCGGGTTATGGATTTTATTGTTGGTTGGCTTGCTGAGCTGCTTCGTTGTTCTGCAGAAGTTTCATTACCCTGCTGAGTAACATCTGTGCAGCCTCCAATAAAGTGCTGTTGTGGTTTCCCACCTGTATTTTAAATCAGGTGTCCGTTTATTTGGTTACTTCACTTCTGGTTTTCCTTCGCAGTGCAGTATACGTAGGGTCTAGCTCTGTGTTTTGTTGATGGTCTTCTTAGTGTAGAACCAGGCCTCTAGGAATCCCCGTGCTTGGCCTGTTCCAGGTTCCTGGTGTTGTCTCAATCGAACTGGTGGTTTTTCTTATCCATGTGGATGGAGATGAGTGAGTATTGATTGTGTGTTTTTGTTGCTAGTTGATGTTCGTGTACTCTTGAGACTAATTTTCTTCCTGTCTGTCCAATGTAATGTTTGTTGTAGTCTTTGCACCAGGAAGATACTGGATGCCCTGACACACTCATCACATTATCTTACATCAATAACACATCTGAACTGACCACTAGACTCCTACAACTGCTGGGCGTGAGAATAGCACAAAAATCTACATGAACCCTACGCCAGCTGCTAACCTAAAGACCCGTTACCCACTATGGACAGGACCAACATAATATACAAGATCCCCTGCAATGACTGCGACAAAAATTAAATTGGACAGACAAAAAGAAAATTATCCACAAGAATACATGAACATCAACTAGCAACAAAAAGACACACCCAATACTCGCTGATCTCCATCCACATGGATAAGGAAAACCACCAGTTTGATTGGGACAACACCAGGATCCTGGGACAGGCCAAGCAGAGACAAGCACAGGAATTCCCAGAGGCCTGGCTGTCCACTAAGAAGGCCATCAACAAACAAGTTGAGGTAGACTCTATATATACTCCACTGCAAAGGAAAATCAGAAGTAAGGTAACCCAGCTCAATGGACACCAGAGTTTAAATAACAGATGGGAAAACACAGCGCTTCATTGGAGCCTACACTGATGATGTTACCCAGCAGGGTAATGAAACATCTGTGGAACAAAAAACCTGTTTTGGCGAGCCAATATTCTCAGAACTAATAAATTAATCAAGTTAAGACTGAGTGTCTTTGGTACACCTTACCAAGGAGAATGCCAAATGGTATGTCGAAGATTTGCAGGGGATAGCCCTATGTATCTTCTGCCTTTGTACTTCTAGAATGTAATAGTCATGGGTTTGGTAGGCACTGTCAGAGGATCCTTGTTGAATTTCTGCAACACATTTTATAGGTTCTACACACTGCTACTACGGTAAAGTGAAGGGGTTGAATTTTTGTGCATGTGCCAATCAAGAGGGCAACTTTGTTCTGCATTGTGTCAAGATTCCTGAGTGTTGTTGGAATTGCTTTCCCCATCTGGGCAAATAGGGAGTATTCTATCATTCTCCTGACTAGTGTCTTTTTGATGGGAGACATGTTTTGGGGAGTAGGGTGATGAGTTATACACTTCAGGATTCCCAAACCCCAACCCTCTCTTGTAGCTGCAATATTTATTTTGGTCCAGTTCAGTTTCTGGTCAATGGGACCCCCAGAATGTTGACAGTGGGTGATTCAACATTAGTAATGCTATTGAATATCTAGGGGTGATGATTGGATTTCTCCTTGTTGAATGTGTTTTTTGTGTGGTGTAAGTATTACTTGCGATTTGTCAGCTCAAGCTTGGTTATTTCTACATTTGAATGTGGATGCCTTAGTAGCTTTTTTTGTTGGAAATTATGCTGAACATTGTGCAATCGTTGGTGAGCATCCCATTTCACCATTATGATGGCGGGAATGTCATTGATGAAGCAGCTGATGATGGTTGGGCCCTGGACATGACCCTGAGATACTCCTGGATGTCCTGGAGCTGAGATGACGGACCTCCATTAGCAAGAACCATCTTCTCCTTTGTGCTGCTTTGTATGACTCTAACCAGTGGAAAGTTTTCTCCTGATTTCCATTTACTCTAGTTTTACTGGGGCATCTTGATACCAAACTTGGTTAAATGCTGTATTGATTGGTAAGGGCAGTCATTTTCACTTCAACCTCTGGAATTGAATCCTTTTTGATCAATTCTGTTTGAACCAAAGATGTCAGGAGCTAAGTGATGCTGGCAGAACAGAAACAGGGCATTAGTGAGCCGGTGCTGCTTGATAGCACTTTTGATGATACCTTCCATTACTTTACTGATGATCAAGAGTAGATTGATAGGGCAAGATTTATCCTGTTTCTTGTATCCAGGACACACCTGGATATTGTCAAGTAAATGACAGTGTTGTAACTGGACTGGAACACTTTAGCTGGGGAGGGGCAAGTTCTGCAGCACAAGTCTTCAGTACTGATACTGGAATGTTGTCAAGGCCCGTTGCTTTTGTAGTATCCAATGCTTCCCGCTGTCCCTTGGTATGACATGGAGTGAATCGAATCTAATTCTGGGGACCTATGGAGAAGGCTGAGATGGATTGTGCACTTCGCACTTCTGGATGAAGATTGTAGCAAATGCTTAAGCTCTGATGCGCTGAGTTGCCTCATTATTGAGAATGGGGATAAGTGGATGCACATTCCTCATGAGTTGTTTAATTGTTCACCACCTTTTATGACTGGATGTGGCAGCTGTGCACAGCTTAGATCAGATCCTTTGGTTGTGGTGTTACTTAACTCTTTCTTTCACTTGCATCTTAGAATTACTTGTGAGCCAAGAAAATATGTTTTATACCTTCACCAGGATGCTGTTTCATTTTCAGCTATGCCTGGAATGTTTAGGTTGAGAGTGCACATGTGCACCACTCTCTCAGCACTCAACATTTTCATTGTTTGCTGCCCTACCTGGTTTTTCTTGCTAGCACTAAGACCACTAGCATTAAGTGAGCTTCGAGTGAGTTGTGGAGTTGACAAAACTTGAGTTCAAAGAGAGGACAGTGAACCAGCCCCACACCCAGCCAACTATGAGGTAAAGTTGATAATAGAGAGAAAGGTTAAGCCAAGGGCAACCATCTGACCATGCTCCTACCTGCCTGGAAAATTCATATCACTGCATTCTCAAAAATTGATCCACAACAGTCCACTGCTCAGGGAGCTTTAGTCATTCCCTGGACTAGACCCCAACAGGAAAATAGATTATCTCAAAAGTCCAGGATTCCACTTCCAGCTCTCTTTGCTGCTGGGTTGGAAAAATTGCAAATGATAAGACCTAAAATGCGATCTTACAAAGTGTTCCACAATAATTATTGTCTGAATCTTGACCAGAGTTAATTTGGTACGTGGAGACCACTGTTATCACAAAGCTAGCTGAGAAAAAAGCTGAATAGCTATCAAAACTATTAATGTAATTCTATAAAAGAAATGAACTAGATAGTTTTATTGCGCATGGTTTTGAAATAACAGGTCAAAGGTCAATTGATGTCACATTCAGAAAAGAAATATAACCCTGAAAATAACTTTGCTAGAGTTAGAAATAGAAAGCAGAAGAGTATAACTATGACCGTATGTAGCATACCAACCATAGCTATCTGGCTCATCTAGATTGATATGCTCTCTGGGGAAGAATTTTATTGTTCTGATTTGAACTAATGGCACAGAAAGTGTAGATTAAATTGCATTCTTGTATTAATGTTTTTGTCTCTAATAGGATGATCCATTGTGGAGTGCCAGAATATTGAAAACTAATCCACAGGCAATCAAAGATGTGCACACAAGGTAATAAGAAGTAGCTATTTTTGTTTGGAGATTTTTTTTTGCTTTTTTGGATACTTTGTTCTGTAGCTCAATATTAGAAATAGAGCTAAGTTTAGTTGTTGACTAGACTGCTTTCCATTGTTGGGATTGTGAACTTGAAAAGGACCTGACATTTAACAGACATCTGCACACCTTTCAAGTATTATGATGTACTTGATACACATGCTTTAGGCTTGCTTACTGTCACCTTCAATGTGTTTATTTTATCAAACTTTTATTTTCGCAAAATAACACTTGTTTTCACTTCCTTTTTTGTGGCATTGTTGTGGCAATCTTTGAAGCAGTACAATGAGGGAAATTTGTAATTTCTTTAAAGTGCATCAGGAATCTGCATTTGTTTTTAATGATGCTTGTAAAGGCTCTTTAATAGTTTGTTAGTTGGTTGGATTGGATTTGTCCTGTTTGAAACTTCGATTTAATATATTGATTGTGGAATCGGTTAGCTTAATCCACTGTACATAAGTGGGTAGGAGAATGTTAAACATGAGGTGCCATTATCCACAAAAAAAGCAGCTTCCGGGAACATAAAACAAAAATGGACCATGTTGGAAACTCTTAGCAGAGCTGTCAGAATCTGTGGAGATAGGTGAGTTTCAGTAGCGCTTCATGAATCACCATTGGCAGGATGTATTTGTCTGTGGTCATGTTTATTTCTCAGTGAGCGCTCCTGTGTCCAAAAAGCATTTCTTGAGAACTAGTGTGCAGAGAGTTTATTTGATCCATCAGTTATGCTGTATTTCCATTAAGGGTTATATCGCAGTCTTGGTAGCTTTTGAATTGCTTTTGGCCTGGTTATGTAGTGCATCAGTACCAGCTATCGTGAGTGCTAATTGTATTACTATTGATATCTTGTAACACCCTCCTGCCTAGCTGTTGTTTTGTTTTCATTGCAATCTCTTTTAGCTCACATTTTAATTGCTATGATAAATGCCCTATTCCTCTCAATTTCTGCTTGTTTTGATTCAGCCAGTCTTAGAAGACCTTAAATCCACAATGAAGGTTTTGTTTCTTCTTCTGGAGGAGCTGACTGGTGCTGGGCTTTGATTCTGTAGCTGCAATATAGAATTCAACAACCCCAGCTAGGTGCTATACTTTGTGTGTTGCTGTTAGGTATTTCTGCCCAGACAGTGAATGTTGGCGTGCTGCATTTAGATCACACCTGAGCTAAATCACTAAGCACCCTCAGAGGGACACTTTTTATTTTGTGTAAATCAGCAAGAAAGTACATGCATTTATATAGAACCATAGAATATAAGATGTTTATATAATCATGTGGTGCATGGATAGGGTGAATGGCCAAGGTCTTAGCCCAAAGGGGTGTCGAGAGGCCAAAACCAGAGGGTATAGGTTTAAGGTGAGAGGGGAAAGATTTAAGAAGAACCGGAGGAGTAATTTTTTCACACAGATGGTGGTGCATGCATGGAATGAGCTGCCAGAAGAAGAGGTGGAGGCTGGTACAATGATAACATTTAAGGCATCTGGATGGGTATGTGAATAGGAAGAATTTAGAGGGATATGGCCCAAATGCTGGCAAATGGGACTAGTTCTGTTATCTGAAGTGATTGTAGACCTTTTGTTTAGATTAGATTCCCTACAGTTTGTAATCCAGTGGCCCCTCAATTGTCAAAATTGTCCCAAGTTCAACATTGCTTGGTACAAAATTGGCAATACAACTCCAAAGACCCACAGCATAGATAATGGCCACGGTGGAATAATATCTCATAATTAGGGTTGTCATAAAGTTAGAGAGGTGCGAGACTTTTTAACGAAGTAAAACTCACTTTATTGTATGGTATATAAAAGTGCTGTTTAGGTATAGTAGAAATAAATTGTTGTCGAAAAGTAAAACTATCTTCTCAGTTCCTCCGTCTCTGTGTATGCTCAGATGAGGCCAACTTCAACAAGGAAGCCTGTGAAATGTCCATCTTCTTCATCATTCGAGGATTCCCCAGCACTGTTGTCTACAGGGCCCTCAGTCAGTTCCGACCCATCTCCTGCACTTCCGCCCTTGCCCCTTCTGGTCCCTCCAGCGACAGCGATAGGGCTCCCCTTGTTCTTGCATACCATCCCACCAGCATCCACATCCAGAAGATCATCAGGTGCCATTTTTGCCACCACCAGACACATGTTTCCCTCCCCTCCCTTGTCCACTTTCTGCAGGACCGTTCCCACTGGGACACCCTGGTCCATACTTCCTTCACCCCCAACAGCCCTACAACACCTTCCCCTGTAACCAGCGAAGGTGCAACACCTGCCCATTTACCTTCTCCCATCCAGTATCCAAGGGCCCAAACATACATTCCAGGTGAAGCAACGCTTAACTTGCACTTCCCAGAATCTAGTCTACTGCATCTGCTGCTCACAATGTAGTCTTCTCTACACTGAGCAAATGAAACGTAGACTGGGTGACTGCTTCGCAGAACATCTATGTTCTGCTCACAAAAAAGATCCTGAACTACCTGCTGCCTGCCACTTTAATGCACCACCCTGTTCCCTGACCAACATCTCTGTCTCTGGCTTGCTGCAGTGTTCCATGAAACTCAATGCAAGCTGGAAGAACAACATCTCATTTTCTGCTTGGGGACCCTGCAGCTGTCCAGACTCAATACTGAGTTCAATAATTTTAAGGCCTAAACTCTCTCATGTTCCAGCACCCCACCCCAGACACCAGGCCTTTTATTAAATAGCCTGCCATTACACACCACCTGTTGTTAGTCACTAACAATCCCCATTAACAACTATTCACCCTCCCAGCCTGATTGTTACCAACTCTTTGTCTGTCCTACTGCTCTTCTCTGTCTTTCAGCTCTATCCTATCGTTTACTCCTTACCCCATCCCGCTCCCTTGTTTTCTGCATATAAACTGACGTTTCCCCAGCTACCATCAGTTCTGAAGAAGGATCATTGGACCTGAAACGTTAACTCTGTTTTTTCCATCTCAGACGCTGCCGGAGCTTTTACAGCATCTGCATTCGTTTTGTTTTTAATCTTTAATTTGACCTATGTACAAATGGACTGGGATCCTAGATAGGGTTGACTTCAGGCATACAGCTAGCACCCCAATTACTAGGGATGATGCAACAGAGAGAGTGCAGAAGCAATTTACAAGAATGGCACTAAAAAGTTCGGACAGTTCTCCTTGGAAGGGAGATCTGATGGAGGTTTTCAAATTCATGCACAGACTGGACAGAGCCGATGTAGAGAATCTGTTCACACTCATAAAAGGAACAAGAATGAGAGGACATAAATTCGAAATGATGTGGAAACAAAGCAAAGGTGATGTGAGAAAATGCTTTTTCACATGACGAGTAGTTATGGTATGAAATGAAATACTTGGGAATGTGGTGTAGGCAGGTTCAGTTGAGAGATGTTGGATAGAAGTAGTGTGCAAGGGTTTGGGTGGAAAGCAGGACACTGGCACGAGGTAGTGATGCTCGTTTGAAGAGTTGGTGCAGGCACAATGGGCTGAATGGCCTCTCTGTGCTGCAACAATTCAGTGATTCTGCAATCTGTGATTAGAAAATTATGGTAAGCCTTTCTGTTGTATGTATCTCCCCTTGCTTTGGTAAACAGGAGTGCAAACAATGTGGATCAGGCACTTATCTACTTGAAGGATAGGCAACATGAAATGGAAAGGATGGCTAACAACTTCCACCCTACCCTTTATCTATCCAGTACTGTCCCCATTTCTATTAATATTTTGTACGCATACCTTGTCTCAGTAAACACCATTACAACAAATTTATTCCAATCTTGCTCTGCACCACCAAACAAATATCACCTTCTTAACTCTGATATTTCTAATCGAAAATCTGTCATCTTGTGGTTAAATTGATGTGTCATTGCATGCAGATGATTCACATAGTACCTCTATATTTCAAAATAGTTTTCAAAATTATTTTTTCACTTCTAGGTATCTTTCGAGTGGTGCTGATATAATTACCACGGCCACATACCAGGCGACTCTGGCAGGATTTGTTAAATATCTTGGTTTGAAATCAGAGGAGGCAGCTCTGCTTTTACAGTCAGGTGTATACATTGCTAAAGAGGCTGTTGCTGAGTTTCTCTCAGAATCCAGAAGCTCAGGTAAATTTGCAGCTGTTGAGATTTTATTTTTAACAATATCGAGACTTGGCTTTCAGACTTCTTTCTTGAATAAATTGAGAAGCAAAATGTAAATCTGTACTTTCCAGTGAATGAAATGGCACTTTGAAATATTGAGTTTGCAAATTCCTTGTAGTCAGTGGGCAATGTTAGTGTGAAATTTTAGTCAATATTAATATCTGTGATTTTTGTCAAGTTCATAAATTTCTGTGTGTTGGCACAGACCAGAAGTATTGCAAACTTGAAAACTACTACTGTTCTCAAACGCTGTAAATGACAAGTATTCTAAAGGGGATGTGGGAATTGAGGGACCTTCAGGTATATGTGTAGCTAAAGAAGTGGTTAATAAAGCAAATGGGATCCTGGGTTTTCTAAAGAGGGTCATAGTGTTTGAATGTGGAAGTTATGATAAATTTTTAGAAACACAGATTTTTCCCTTAACTAGAGTATTACCTCCATTTCTGTGGGCCAAGACTTTAGGAAGTGAGATAAAAATGCATATGAAATGTTGTAAAGATTCTGGAGAATGGATCCAAAGACAAGAAACAACGAAACTGCACCTGTTCTTCTTGGAGAAAGTTGGAAAGAGATTTGATAGACCTATTCAAAATTCATGAAGGACCTGCACAGATGATAAAGGAAGGGACTGTTCCCATTGGTAGGAAAACTGAGAACTAAACAAGGCAGATTCAAAATGATTATCAAAAGAAGCAATGGCAACATGGAAAAAAGTGCCGCCGCCCACCCCCCCCCCAAAAAAAAATGAGTGGTTAGGATCTGGAAAGCACTGTCAGGGGGTGTGGTGGCAGATTGTGTCATGGCTTTCAAAAGAAAGCTGGATCATAATCTAATGAGGAAATGTTTGCAGGGCTACATGGAAAAATTGAACGAGTGGCATGAGATGCGTACTGTTGTAGAGAGCTTGTATGTTCGTAAGCAGAATGGCCTGTTTCTGTGCGTATACTTTTGACAGCTATCAAAAACAGAGGAGTGGGGAAATCATTACTTTATGAACACATTTTCTCATATTATTAGAAATAACTAATATTGATGCAATTTAGTGGAATCATGCCTTATTACGTGCAGTAAACATTTCCATGTTCCACTTTTTACTTTTTCACTCTTTCCAATTTTTCTCCTCCTCGCTTGAAAGCACTAATACAAACAGAAGCGTTGTGTAAAGAACATTTACGTTCCTTTCAGTACTTTGTTAAAATGATTCTTTGGTATGAGTTTTAACAGTGACTGTGAGCAGATTATTTGATTATGCAAAGCAACACAGCCAAGCCTGATCTTGTTTTAGCTCGGCGCCCACATGCCCATCTTAATAAGGGTCTCACAGTAATGTCAACGATTGGGAATAAAGGTTGTGTTTCCATAATGCCATCAAACTGTCTGTGTGTAATTAACATTTCCCAAGATGAGTTAAACCTATGAATTTACTGATCAGAATAGCTAAGTTCTTCACTAGATAGATTTGCTGGCCCCTTCTGAGTATTTTTATCTAGTGTAATTAATTTTACGTGTTCATGTTAACTTATCAATGATTTGATTAAAATATTTTGTGATTCTGAGAGAGGAGAAAACCTCTCATTGCAGGTTCCATTGGGCCTTATGGAGCTTTTCTGCATGATGGTTCCGAATACTCAGGAAATTATGTTGAATCGATGACTACTGAGGTATTGCATCAGATTGTGTATGATCTTATATGAATGACTGATAAAGTTACCTTATCTTAATGAGACATCTGTATCTGTATATTCTTTGACATATTCGTATGTAGTATCTTTAGATGTTTAAGTTTGGCTAAAAAGACATGGAATGATTATTTTGCTGGTCTAAAGGTTGAGAATTTTAGTAGGTTGAGAAATTGCATGTGGAAGTGAAACCTGATGTTCCTGTCCATGCCAGATGTTTGAATCTTGATAGCATCTCATGAATATGGGGAGGCAATGGCCCAGTGGTATTATCGCTCGTCTGTTAATCCAGAGACCCTGATAACATTCGGGGGACCCAGGTATAAATCCCACCGTGGCGGATAAAGTAAAATAACTGTTTTAACAATCAAATGATGACCATGAACCCCTTGTCAATTGTCAGAAAAACCTATCTGATTTGCTAATGTCCTTTAAGGAAGATAACTGCCATCCTTACCTGATCTGGCCTATGTGTGACTCCAGACCTACAAGAATGTGGTTGACTCTGAACAATTAGGGATGGGCAATAAATGCTACCTAGCATCAATGATGCCCTCATCCCGTGAATGAATTTAAAAAATACTTCATGCCAATGAAGTCAATAATTCCAGATTTCCAATATAACCAATGCCCCACAAACTTTTGTGAAAAGATAATCACTGTTTTGGATGGATTTTTTTTTCCAGGTTTTACAGTGGAAGGGACAATATCCAAGTTTTGAATAAAGTGTTCAACGTTCCCCAGGAAAGGAAAACTTGCTTTGTTAATGCCTCAATCATATCAACCTCAAGTAATTTAGTTGTATTTAGAGCAAGAGGATGCCTGCAGAAGAAACTAAGATGAATTGAAATGGAGACAGAGTGATGTGGTTTGGAATTGATTCATTTAGAATCTGATCCAGAGGTGAAAATGGTGTTTACTTTTATATCTTTTTTTATTCACCCTCTGTAGAAATACAAGGTATAAGTTGCTTCCCAAATATAGGGTGTGACCTAGTGACAACCTTGAGTTTGAGGAACAAGGTGGGGGTTCAATCAGAACTTAAGTGTCGCAAGATGACAAAGAAGATAACTGATTAGTTAGTGAGTGTTTACTGTTTTAATTTTAATCAGTGTAAGTATAGCTTTTATTGAAATAAGAATCTACTGAAACACAATAATTCATTAGTAAGGCCTCAGTGGAGTGGTATGTTTTACTAGAAGTGGTAAAGCTTATTAGTATAAAGTATTGTAGGCTTTAATGTTTATGGATTAACTAAGGAAAATAACTTGACTAACATATAAAAATGGCAGGGCAGGTGATATGTTGTGGCTGCGTATGTGGAGTCTGGTGGAAGCCACTGTGATCCCCATAAATACAACTGCAATAAGTATCTGTGACTCAAGCAGCTTTGTCTCTTGAGTCAGAGAGCTGGAAGATGTTGTGATACATTGGGTTGGATGAAGTTATCTGGACACGTTGCAAAAGATAGTCACTCCCCTTGAGATATCATTTTGTGATTTGTCAGGGACTGGAGGGTGTGACTACAAGTAAGGAACATAAACAGATAAAGTAGTAGGAAGTGGAAGACCCTCAGCCCTCACAGTTGACCAACAGGTTTGATGTTAGTGCAGCTTGTGTTGATGGAAGAGGGGTCTAAAAGGTGGATGAGCAGCCTGACCATTGTTCTACAGCACAAGAAGTAATTCAAGTGGGAGCAGCAAATAGGGATGTTGCGCCAGTAACGGACAGTGTAGTCGGAGTGATAAATACAGTTCTTTCTAGCAGAGAGAGAGTCCAGAAGGCTGTGCCTGCCTGTGCTAGGGGTCCAGACATCTGCTATGGGCTGGAGAGGAACTTGAGCATGAGGGAGAGTTTCCAGTTGATGTCGTCCATCTGATTACCAACTAGGATTCAGGATAGGTGGGTACATCAGGGCCTAGTAACTGAGACTTGCTTTGCTTGGGTTGGGAGTGTGGAAGCCAGGAGCAGCACCAGGCTGTTGATTTCTGTCCCTGCCCCTGGTACCAACAACTTGAATGGGACAAAAGAGGCTCTGCTTCAGGAGTACTAGCAGTGGCGGGCTAAATTTGCAAAGCAGGAGCTCCATACTTGAGTCACAATCAAGTTTGCATGGGGAAGATGTAGAATGATGAATGCATAATGTAAAAACTGATGTGGAGAAACGTGGGAAAATGTGAACTCGTCTACTTTAGTATGAAGAATAGAACAGCTAAGAGGTAAAATCACCACAGTCCTACTGGACCATAGGGCTGCTCTCTCACTAAAGAAAGACGACTGGTGGTGGTTTAACTTGAGGATCACCACACCTCGGGTGAGAGGAAGGGGTTGAGAAGGAGAGTCCTTCGTAATAACTTCAGCTTAGTGCACGAACTGAATGCATGCTGTTCGTGTCAGCCTGCATATGAGCCAGCCATCTTGCCAGCTGAGCAGGAACAGGCTGTTAAATTATCAGCTATGATCATAAAGAATGATGGAGCAGGCTTGATGGGTCGAATGGCCTACTCCTTTTTTTAATGTTTCTATGAATATTGGTTGCCAATGCTTGATTTAAATATCTAAAATATAAAAGTTCCTGGCCAGAAAGAGACATGGATGCTATTAGAATAGCCAGCTTCCCTTTGCATTTTACAGTTGCTGTGAAAACTGTTACTTATGTAAATAGAATTTTTTTTTCCCTTAAAGGATCAAGTCATTGTATTTGTTGTCCTTTAAAAAATTTGGAGGACTGGACTATTATTATGATGTTAAAAATACATAATTTTCTTTCCTAAAACATTAATAAAACTTAGAGTTCTGCAAAGTTAAATGTTTAGATCATCAGCTGTGAAAAATGGAAATCTAGTCAAGATTTTTTTCTGATTTTACTTCCTTAGAAAAGTATAGACTATTTGTATGGTGGTGTAAGACAAAATACCTTCTAAGAAGTGAATATCAGTTAAAATTGTATATAATTTTCAGATTTCACATTTCTTTAGTATTCACATGGATCATTTATGAAATAATTTTAAAATGCTACGTAATCTTTTGTTGGTTGTTGCAGGAATTAAAAACTTGGCATCGACCTCAGATGCAGTCTTTGATAACTGCAGGAGTGGATCTCATTGCTATGGAAACAATTCCTAGTCAGAAAGAAGGAGAAGCTCTGGTGGAACTTCTTCGGGAATTTCCTAATGCTAAAGCTTGGCTGTCATTTTCTGTCAAGGTACTTAGGTATAAGTTTGAATTATTAATGAAAGTTAGCTTTATTATTGAATTCTAAAATACTGTGTAGGCTTTAACAAATGGCTATGATTGGGCTTATGAGTGATGTCAAATTAAACAGTGCAAAAGATGGTAAAGGAATCTAGGAGTCATTGTAGACTGAATGCTGACCGTGTCTGGCTAATGTAAAGTTAACAAAGCAAATTGAATTCTGAGCTAAACTGCCAATTCAATAGGGTTACCATTCTGAGCTATATGTGCTAAAGTTGAATATGGTAAAAAGTTTTGGGTCCTGAAATTCCTGAGGTTGGAAAAGATGGAAAGCCTGATTTTTGCCAGAGAAGCAGGACTCGGAAATTTGTGACAGAATATAATTGTTGTTTCTCTACTGTATACATTGGTTTATGAGCCATAGAAAATATTTTATTTCTCTCCAAACAAGTGTTGGTGGAGCTTCTGGGCTTTCTCTTGAATTCTGATTACTATGACCTCTATGCAAAATGTGTTTGCCTTTGTATGTCCTGGCGACACCTTGGATAGAGTGAATGCAGGTTAAATAATTAGCTCATTTTCCAGCACACAGATTAGCATAAGCACCACTGAAGACTAGTCTTGGTTATATAGATGAGAGATAATGGGAACTGCAGATGCTGGAGGATCCAAGATAACAAAGTGTGAAGCTGGATGAACACAGCAGGCCAAGCAGCATCTCAGGAGCACATGTGCTCCTGAGATGCTGGTTCGCCTGTAGTGTTCATCCAGCTTCACATTTTGTTATCTTGGTTATATTGATGACCCAGTCTCGAGAACAGTTTTTGTAGCTTTGAGTTACAGTGGATTTATTTCTGCTCAGTGTAGTTCTAAATGGTCTGAACCCAAACAATTTAGTACATTGGACAAAAGTTCTGTAATGGATGCTGCCTTGGTTGTAGGCACACCCCCAAGTAAAACAGCTATGGATCCTGGAGTGAGGTAAGCCAAGGGGTTATTGAGCAGGAAGGTTTGCCTATCATATGGAAGAGGCAAGGGAGCTTGGATTGTGTCGTTTATGTTGATAGCAAGGTGATGCACTACCTTCTTGGTATGCCTTCAATGGGAAAAGGGAGCCTTCCAGAAATAGTACACCTCCCCTATGCCCCTTGCTATGTTAAGCATGAAAGGGAGAAAGAGGCAACCAGCTCCTGTTAAAGTGGGTTATTTGCATTTTTAACAAAACAGCACCAACCCTCACCACCCCCTCCCCTTCCTCAACCTTAGCAAGGGCATGTAATATCCAGCCAACTGTTACAAACTAGTAAAATTTAAGTTCAGAAATTATGTTACCAAGTATTTCTTCACATAAAAGTGATGTCTGTGATCGTGTGTAGGTCAGCAGTTAGGCAAACAGCTTGGACATTCAAAATTCAAACCCAGGGCTTGTGAGCCAGGGGTGAGAGAATGAGTGATGAATAACCTTGAGGTTTATAATTAGAAAAATTGTATCTTGGGATTGAAATTAAGTATTTAATGCTTTTCCTGGTTATGAATTTTCTTGGCATACTAAATGCCATTAGGATATTATTTAACAAAGCTTATTTTACACAGTGAAATTAAAAGTTTCTGTTGTAACATTGCATCTCTTGTAAAGAAAGAATAGAACAGATACAACTAAAGACTTTGTCATTATATCAAACCAAGGCAAATTGGGTTTCTTTTGAACAACTCGTACAGAAAAGGCCTTTCTACAATGACGCGTTTGAAAGGCAGTCTAAGACTTGTAAACTTTATTAGAAAATACCACTCTGAGATCAGCCAAAGTAAGGACTCCAAGGGGAATTATAATTCTCTCCACGTGATGGAGGAGCAGAATCAAAATAGTTCTCTCAATCAATAACCATCAACGAGATTTCCACCCCCCCTGCCCTCAGTCCCCAACCCTCCCACAAGATGTTCGTGTTGAATCTGGCCTGGAGGTGATCAGCTGCTCCACTGTCATTTAACAGTCAGTTTTCTGCTAATAGCTGAAGCTAGGATACCACCCCTCAGGATAAGTAGTATTGGCTCAGCGAACTCCTAGTTAATTGGGTGTCTGGCAGCTCTGTGGTTGCAGGAGCACCTTGCAGGAGTGCAGGTTATTGCTGGGACATCAGACTGTCCCCATTGGACGTCGTTTTTGGTGCAGACACTGAGGTAACTGAGTGGGGACTTTGTGAGCTTAAATCCAGTCCCATATTTCCTGAGGTCATTTGCAGTTTTAGTGACCCACAATGCAGCCAAATACCAGGGATGCTCAGCTCGGTAAAAATTGTTTGGCAACGGAGGGCATCATGGAAAGGTAAGTTTTAAAATAACATTGGTGGAGTCAGGACGATTGAGCAGTCTTGGGATCCGGAAGAATAATGAGGGCTGTTTCTGCTTGCTCCCACTCTGCTCAATTCCCAGCACCCCCCTCCTTGGCCTTTCTACTGGATGGACTGATCGTCCTGCGGGAATCTAAACAACATGGAGATGACGGTAACAATGGAAAAACTCATGTGGAAGATAAACTGCGCAAATATCAACTGGCTAGCAACTATCTATAGTTAAAGTACCTCCTTTAATCTCTATTTCACACACACATTGCAGTTTTATTCTTAGAATCACTGGGACTGAATATGGATCTGTAGTGTAATTTTTACCTTGGTTTTCTAATCTTTATTTCTATCTATATTCCAGGATGGGAAATGTATTTCCCATGGAGAGAACTTCGAAGATGCGGTGAAATTTGCAATTAAATCTAATCAGTTGATGGCTGTCGGATTAAACTGCTGCTCTCCTGATATAATTAGTCCACTCCTTTTTAGTGCCAATAAAGCCAGGGGACCAGAAATAGGATGGATTGTATATCCCAATAGTGGCGAAACATGGGATTCTGATACGCGGTGCGTAATTTATTCCAACAACTGTGGAAACATCTTGTATAAACAGTGTCTGTTTTTAAAACTAGGAAAACCTTAGGTCTCCTTCAACAAGTTAGACCTGTTTATTTACATTACATGGTGTGAAATATTAATTCATATTTGTTCTAAACTTTTCGCTTTAAGTTAGACTTTCAATTTAAGTGCTATGCAGATTCTCAACCTTCAGTTTCTCAATCATAGTAACCTCCCAGATATTGCAAAGATCAATAACCATTATGGCAAGTGATGTTCAATTGCAAGTATAATCAGCCATGAATGATTGAGAACGCTAGCTGAATTTTCAATGGTAAAGGTGGGTAAATGTGATCGTTCTTGGATCACAGCTAAAAATGTGTGCAAACAGAACTTGAACCGATGAAACAGTTCACTTTCATTTCACATCATGTTCTTCTATTCACTGTGAATGAAAAGCTTGTAGGTAGTCCAGTTGGTGTCTTGGCTTGTGTTAACTTGGTTCACTTTTGAGAATATGAGCACTTGCTACAGCAATCCTGACTAAAATGTGGGAAATAGGTGTAAACCAGTGAAAGCCAATTCTGCAAGACATGGGCAATCAAATAATCGAGGAGTGTAATTGATATCATTGAACCTCAGTAAATATTTAAACAACTCAAATTTAAATATTTTACAACAATTAATTTGGGATGAAATGGACAGAGAATTTATAGGAATTTACTTCTATATGAACTTGATGGGCCGAATGGCCTTACTTCCACTCCTATGTCTTATGGCACTATTGCTTTTGATCTCACTTATAGTTATGATTAATTAAGATATAATATTGATTCTGTTTTTTAAGACGCTTTCCAGAATTATTTGAGTGACTTTATATTTAGGAGACAATGGTTTAGATAAATGGTCTGCAATGAAACTAAAACAGAAGAACACTTTGTGCTGTTTTCTCTGTGTGCTGTATAACGCCTAGGCTATAGCTTTCTTCATGTTGTGTTTCCAATAAATTTATTTTCCCAGCTGGGGGAGAAAATCAGTCAATAACCAACTTGCAAAGTTTGCATTGGAATGGAAAGAACTTGGCACTAAATGGATTGGTAAGTTTTTAGAGTTTGTCTGGCTATGATCAAACAGACAGTAACAAAACAAATACAAACTAAATGCTGGAGATATGCAGAAGATTTGGCTGCATCCAAAGTGAGAGAAACTGAGTTAACTTTGTGCCAAATATGACACTTCTCCATGGAACCCAATTGGAAAAGTTTTATATTGGACTCAGTGTTAACTTTGTTTCTGTCTCCAAAGATGCTGTCAGACCTGCTGAGTTTCTCGAGCATTTTTTGTTTTAATTTCAGATCTTCAGCATCTTAAATACTTTGATTCAAATAAATGTTTTGTGTACTTACTAATCATTATTAAACAGTTGCCAAAGAAGATTCTTCATCTACAATGCTCGTCTGCAGGTGCAAGCTAAAAGTTCATATCCACTGATTACCGACAGTTCCACCTCTGTACAAATCTCTCAAGCCTTTAAACCTAAAGGAAACAATCCTTCAACACTACATAACCTCTTCACTGGACAGAGAGTCTGTACTTTCAAAACTAAGGCATTTGTATATCTGTTTATTTTATTTACGCCACTACCCTTTTGAGTATATAGCCTTTGGGATGGTTTGAAACATACTGAACATACAAGACTGAAATAACTGCTGACTCTCTATTTTAAGTAACTATGTGCCTTTAAATGTTGACTGTAACCATTTAACAAGGATTTTCATTTAAATAGCATTTTTAACATTGAAAAAGTGCCTCAAGATACTTCACAGAAATGTATTAAAACAAAAGTGGACACCAAGACAAATTGGGAAATATTTATGGTGGTTAAAACCTTGGTCAAAGGATGGATCTTACTCTGGGTCTTGAAGGAGAAGTAGGGAAGCAGAACACCTTGAGATCCAATAACATAAGTTCTGTCTTGCCCTTTTGCAACACAGCTTCCAATATCGACTAAAAGTTCACTCTGCAGATAATTAGGGATGGTCATGGGGCAGCCTAGTACCCAGTGGTTAGCACTGCTGCTGCAGAGGGCCAAGAACCCTAGTTCGATTTGTTTTTGTCATTTGTTTTGTAGGCATCTGTGGACGAAACTCCTTGGGTATCAGTTGTTAGTGAAAACTGTGTACGTGTTCGTCTTCCATTCTCCACACAAAATTAGAAGAAACCCACCAACTTGTCAACAACATCTCTGCAAACATAAATTTCACTGGAGAGGAAGAAAACAACAAACAGCTCCCATTCTTAGATGTAATGGTGGACAAAGTGACTAATGGCAAATTCTGGATCCAAGTATACAGGAAGGCCATGCACACACACCAGATCCTTCAACAGCAACCACCCCACCATACACAATCAGAGCTGCATCACATTGCAACACCCCAGAACTCCAGAGAATGGAAGAGGAACACCGACACAAAGTTTTCACCAACAACTGATACCCAAGAAGTTTAGTCCACAGATGCTCACAAAACAAACAACAGTCAGAGAACACGGTACAATAGAGATACTAGCAACGCTACCCTACATCAAAAATATAATCAGAAATAACTACCAGACTCCTGACCGCATGATTGCACACAAACCTACAGCAACACTGCATCAAATGTTTACAAAGACTAAAACCCTGATACCGACATTAGACAAGACCAACGTGATATACGGAATACCATGCAGTGAGTGCAATAAACATTACATTAGACAAACAGAGAAGAAACTGATGACCAGGATACATGAACACCTGCTGGCAGTAAAAACACACAACCAATATTCACTTGTTTCAATACACACGGATAATGAGGGCTATCAGTTTGACTGGGACAAAATGACCGTACTGGAATAAGTAAACACCAGACATGCAAGGGAATTTCTGGAAGCCTGGTTCTCAACACAGGACTCCATTAATACACACCTAGAAATAGACCCTGTATACAGATGCTGTTAGAACAACAGACTTGGAAGTGACAAGACCATCGCATCAGATCATATAAATCCAGCAGTAATCAGAACACCAGTGCTTCAATTAGAGGTGACACTGATGTTGTTGCCTGGAAAGGTAACTGTGGTCTGCACACCACAGAACAATTGGCTTAGTGAGCTAACAAACAACTGCATCTACAACCTGAGCTACAAATTTTCGCTATGACCTAAGACCTAAACTTGCCTTCCTTATGTGTAGAAGGAGGACGTTTTAAACAGGAACTCGTTGCTCTAATATGAACTGCCTTAGCTGTTATTTTCAGTATGTTTCAAATGCTGTACAGCACTTGACAATTACATTATCCTAAGCATAATTATTTGTAACATCTAGCACATCTATTAGTGACTAAATAGGTATATAATTAAGCTGGAAACTTTAAGAATTGGACAGCTGAGCTTTATTCATAGGTTGTGAAGTTAGATAAATTCTTCAGTATTAATAAAAATACCGATCTGTTATAGGTGGCTGTTGCAGAACCACTCCAACTGATATTGCAGAGCTACGACGTACCCTAACACTGAATGTGTCACATGATTGAGCTTCGAATATTGGCAAGAACTAATATGAATGCTATGGAATTCTATTGTTATCATCTTAGTTATTGCAGTTTTCTAAATTATTTTTCAGGCTAATGGTATTTGCAGTAAGTATTCAATAGATTGGTTTCTTGAGTTTACAGAATTCTTATGGCCCACTGTTCAACTTGAATTCAACTCTGATCTAACCTTCAAATGAATGAAGGCATACTTTGATCTTCCATTTGGAATGTCTCAAAAGATGATTTTTCCAGACTTTGTAAATAGCGTTTGATCAGCAGATAGGCTTCTTCAGTATAGCAATAATGTTACTGAAAAAGCTAGCTTCACACTCATTTTCTTAACATATTTCAACATCAGTAGTTCCATGGAACAGCATCAATTAGTATTTCATGATAAATTGAATTGGTGCAGGAAGACTTATGATTTTAAAATGAGTGAGGTGTCAATTTTAAATAATAGAAACCTGTTCAAAAACTAGTAACTTCATGTAACTTCCTGACCAGTCAAGGGGGACCTGATAGCTTTATTGTTTTCCTATTAATCCAGCGACCCAAGTAATGTTTTGGGGATCCAGGTTTAATTCTGGCATTGGCAAATGGTGGAATTTGAATTCAGTAACAATCTGGAATTAAGACTCTAACGATGACCAGGAAAACCATGGTTAATTGAGGAATATGGTGGCCTAATGGTAATGGCACTGGCACTGAACTCCTAATTAAGGGGCTAATGATCTGTGGACGCAGGTTCACACCACACCTGGCCAACTGGTAGAATTTAATAAAAAATAAAAGAAATTAGATTAATAAAAACTTTTGGGCAGCATGTTGGCTCAGTGGTTAGCACTGCTGCCTCACAATGCTCCGGACCTACATTTGATTCCACTCTTGAGCGACTGTCTGTGTGGAATTTGTGCGTTCTCCCTGTGTCGGTGTGGGTTTCCTCCCACAGTCCAAAAGATGTGCAGGTTAGGTGTGTTGGCCATGCTAAATTACTCAGTGGTCAGGGAAGTGTAGGTTAGATTTGTTAGCTGTGGGAAATACTGGGTAGGGGTCGGTGTGGATTTGTTGGGCCGGATGGCCGGTTTGCACACTGTAGGGACTCGGTCAAAAAAAACCCATCTGGCTAACTAATGTCTTTTAGGGAAGAAAACTGCATCCTTACCTGGTCTGGACTACATATGACGCATGACCCACAGCAATGTGGTTGACTTTCAAATCCAGTAATGATAGCCAATAAATATTGGCCAAGCCAGCAATACCCACATCCTGTGAATGAATTTTAAAATCTGGTGCCATCATCACTTTTAAGAATTTTCAGGGCCACCGTCAGTTGCTGTTTCACTCACAGCACAACATCTCAGCTCAGATCACTCAAAAAAGAATTGATACAAGGGGGAAGATGTTATTGTGGATTTGATTTGAGGAGGCATATTTAATGTCATATTTCCACAATATCAGTTGAAATTTTACCATTGTAGCAGCTAATTATGTCTCACCTTACTCCCAGTGTTGCAGTTTCAGTCATCCTTTAAAGCAGAATGTTCCAATGAAAATAAATATTTCTCTTTTTTTGGTCATAAATTCACCCTTCACAGTACCAGGCTTCTTTGTCTTCCTGCCTTGGTGTTTCTGGTAGTAGTGTACAGGGTTGGTTCAGCTGTTCCATTAAAGTATTTGATATCACAAAAATTGCTGGAAAATTTCACAGGTCTGGCAGCATCAGTGAAAAGAAGTCAGAGTTAACATTTCAGGTCCGGTGACTCTGCTTAAGAACTGGCTAGGAAAGTGTTGATCAAAATGCAGAAGATAGGGGGTAAGGAGTAAACAATAGTTGGGGATAGAGCCCAAAAAGAGACAGAAGAACAGGGACAGACAAAGGAATGGATAACAATCTAGCTAAGAGGGGGAACAGCAGTTAATGGAGACTGTTATTGGCTAACAATGAGTTGTGTGTAATAGCAGACTGAAAGGTAACTGTGTGTGAGTGTGGTGGCTGGGACATAGAAGAGTTCCAGCCCTGAAGTTATTGAATTTTTTGTTGAGCTCAGAAGGTTGCAGGGTCCCCAAGTGGAAAATCATGTGTTGTTCTTCCAGTTTATGCTGAGCTTCATTGAAGCAGAGCTTTTGACCAGGGAACAGGATGGTCTGTTGAAGTGGCAGGCCTACGGAAGCTCAAGGTCTTTTTTGCAAGCAGAATGTAGGTGTTCTACAAAGCAGACACTCCGACTACGCTTTGTTTCCCCAAGTAAAGCACTGCTTTACCTGGAAGATATGTTGAGCCTCTTGGATACTGCAGAGGGAGGAGGTAAATGGGCAAGCATTACATCTTCAGTGATTGTGGGAGAAGGTGCCTTGGGGCTTGTTGGGAGTGGAGGAAGAGTGGACCAGAGATCTAATGTATTTTATCTAATCCTAATTTGATAACTAATTCTTCATAGGTCTTCATTCTGACAGTTACTTTGTTCAAATGATTTTCTTTCTTTCCAAAAGAACTGACGTTTTGAGATGGGGTTGGGTCTCCCAACACTTTTGGGTTTTTGATGGTTTTCCGTGTTGTAACAGGCAGAGCACTCTAAAAAAAATTAATGACTGTTCTGGAGATTTCAATATAACTGATTTGAAAATAACATTTCAATTTATTCCGGTCTTGCATTACTCAGACATATCGAATGATGTTAATCATTGAGTCTACCAATCTCCCCCTAATTTTGGCTCCAAAATGCAAGACCAAGCAAATATCTCTAATAAAAGGATTATATTGTTCACTCATCTCAGGCATAAACCTTAATGGACTCTCTTTTGTCGGCTATTGTTTATTTTCCTTCTTGGAGATCTTGACTTGCAGGACCAGACATTAACTTATTTAAGTGCAAATATGCTGCAGCAGCAGTCGGTGCCATTGAAATACCTGCACAAAACATGAGAGAGAGAGCATCAACACTCTACCCAGGTAAGTTACAGAGTGGTCTCTGAAAACACTATGTAGATTAATGAAAGAGGGAGCCAGCCTCCTCAGGAAACCTCTGCCTACTGCACAGCAATACAAGGCTATCATGTTGAAAGAAGGTCCAACTGATGCAATGCATAATTGAGCAATATTGAAAAGTTTCTGCTTTACCTTTGCTTGGTAATCACTGTAACACTGCACTTGAGTCAGAAGATATTCACAGTGGGCCAAATGCCCTATTATTTTTGTTGCACATTCACTAACTGGTGTTTATAATCGACTGAATTTGAGCATAATGTAAGCTTACATCTTATTTTTAGTAATGCCACGATCAGTACTGAAGGTTGTTTTGTCTACTGTCATCTTGTTATAATTATAAAAATTATTTGACATTGTTCAATGCTGGAGGCAGAACAAGGTAACTCGGATATTGTACTGTTGAGTGTAAGGATTTTGTTCTGCAGTCTTTGACAGACTTTTTCTTTTTAAAATCTTATTACTATTTAAGTGGCCAACATAAACAATATTTTATCCCTTTACTTTGAGCACCATTCAATACAGTGTCTCCATGCCACTATATTTTGTGTGACCAATTAGATTTGTGTTTGCAAAGACATCAATCCACAACTTGAATCAATCATGAGTAGTTTATTAATTTTTAAAACCATCTCCAAAAAAGAGAGACACTTCTGTTTATCTCTAATGGTTTCTGGAACTCATTCTCTTTTAATAAAAATGCTATTGAAAAATGGAAAATAAAAACAGGACTTGTTTTTAACAATACCTCAATGTACTTATACTAATTAATCCCTACATTTACACAGTACTGCATACAGACTGGCCTATGAATTATTGATTTCAAAATTAAAACAGGTTTTCAAATTGACTTTTTGAAACACCTTTTACCATCACTGGAAAAACACTGCATATGTCACTGTAAGACTGATCAGTTTTTTCTCAATTTTTGGTAGACCACGCTTTATATTTGTATCTACCTAAATCTGAATCAAAAACATGCCCAAGTCATTTGGTGTCCCACCTATTCATATGCTAAGTACACTCAAGTATATACTAAAATCATTCAATACTTTCCTCTTCAGTGTCACTTTCAGGAGATCCACCATCTCTGTAATCATATGGACCTGCAACCTGCTTCCATTCAGATGTTTGCTGAAAACCATCATTGTCATTCACTGATTCATGATGATCATTTAAAATTCGTTCCAAACCAAGGGCAGAATTACTGGACTTGCAGTCTGATACCTTTGAACGTCTTTCGCACCTGAAATTTCCAATGCTCATCATCCATGTGCTTAATTTTTGCCAGTTCAGTTTTTGGAACATTATTATGCAATGCAAGTTTCCACCAACCTAGTTAGAGATCACATCAAATCATTATTAAGGCAAAGATCATAAAATGATACATAACAGAAGGCAGACCAGTACCAACTTTTATAAAACAGCTTTGCAATTAGTCGCACTCCTCTGCTCTTTTCTGCTAGTTTTTTTTCCTCTAAGTATTAAATCACTGTGCTTTTGAAAATGATTGATCTGCTTCCCCTTCAATTTCAGATAGTGCACTTCAAATCATGAGATGTTGCTTCTGGTACTTTTACTAATTATCTAGAATTGGCAGCCTCTGGTTATTGAAACCTCTGTCACCAAAAACAACTTCTTTCTTAGTCTGTCAAATGTTTCAACAATTTGAAGACCTTATATCATAGTCCCGTTTAACTCTTCTTTGCTTAGGAGTAATCCTAGATTCATCAGTCTTTCTGTATAACTGATGTCTTTCAGGTTTGGTACCATTCTAGTAAATGTCCTCTGCAGATTCTCCAAGGCTTGACCTCTTCCCTAAAATTTGGTGCTCAGAATTGGCCATGATGCCCCATTTAGCATCGAGCCAGTGATTTATAAAGATTTAATGCATCTAAATTTTTCTTTGGAGTAGCAGTTGGGAATGGACAATAAATGCTAGCTTAGCCTGCGACAGCCATAATTCATGAGCAATCAAGTGAGTTAAGTAAAATCTTTAGAATTCCAAGCAACAAACATTAGATGAGAGGACTTGGCAATCAATGTCTCTGTTTATAAAGGCAACAGTCAAATATTTAGAATTATCCATTGCTAAGACCCAAGTATATTTATGATCATTATATATAGTTTTCACCCAACAATGTGATTAATGTTAAATTCCTACAAATTAATCCAACAGTTTAAGTCTACAGTATTCAGTTTCTAAATGCTCAGCAAATGAATTTTGTCAGTTACCAATATGCTGCACAAACATGTCCTGAAAAGGAGGAAGTGCCAATGGGGGCATACTGATGTTTCTTGAAAACTTAAAATTTTTGCTAGAGAGAGGGAAATAAAAGGTGCGTGGAGTGCTTGTTCCATTACTGATAATCAAGTATAAATCTCAGATTTCGTGTTTCAAACTTGCCCAATTTTCCCACCAAAACTTGTTTTATATCACATAGGTGTTTGGGGAAAAAACACGAAACAGGGCAAGGATTACTCAAATTAATGAAATAATTGTTTTGTATCAAGCTGTGCTTAATTTCTTCCTCTGTATTATAGTGATTATTAACATATATGCATGGAATTTGACCACATAGTTAGAACTGGATATCTCTGTTCCAGATGGGCCATTCTTGTGCACATCCTTGCAGCACACAGCAGTGACTGTGACTTAGTTGGCACACGAATAGACAGTAGACAAAAAAGATAACCTCAACGTTTGTGGGGATAGAAAAGGTTTCCTTGAAAAAATGCTAAATTTGTATGGTAGGTTTAGACTATTAGACTAAATTCCAAATATAATTGTCACACATACAGACTTAAATTATCCCATGCCTTACATTGTGCAAATAACCAGGTCAGGTTGCTTTCAAGCAAATATTTGGTGAATTTTATTTTGCAAAGTCTATGTTCTTGCCCAGAAGTCTGGCATTGACTGCAGGACTCAGGATTCCCTAAATTCTGGGTCAACTAAATCTAAAATTTGATTCCGCATATTCAGGTACATCTTAATGGAAAACAACCTTGGAACATTTTATAATCAACAAATTCACTTTGAACTTAGTGTGGTGTTATAGTTAGCCCTCAAATTCTAGGTACACTAAAAATAGAAAAAAAAAGTTAACTCAAACAAAGCATGTCAAACCCTTATAAAGACAAGGGCTGACCCATTTTTGTGAGCAGCTGTTCTGAACAATGATTCTGGTGATCAGAGACACCGTTTTCCTTCAGAGCCAACCACTTGCCTGCTGACTCCATCCTGTTGTGTTGCTTGTTACTTGTTAATACTCCTATAATTCACAGCACAGGTGCAAAACTGAGATCAAACATTTATTCACTATATTACATAATCATCCAAAAAAAATCCAAAGTCTTCCATTGTTACCTTTTTTGTTTTTCTGTACTGTATACCTTTTTCAGGATTTCGAATATCAAGGTACTCAGGATTCTGAGTGTTGAGATCTATTACTATGTCTGCCCACCTGCAGTTAGAAATAAATCACTGTATTAAAAGGATATTATTGCAACACTAATTTGCATGAAACTAATCACACTTCAAATTATCTCAACATAACTGAAAGTGCCACAAAAAAATTTAGTATTGATAGAACAATTCTGTTTTTAAATTAAGTCAATAAATTCTTGCTCACTGATTCTAGTTACCACAGGCTTATATATGCAGTATTATTTATTCCAGCAAGATTTATTTTTGATAATATCTCAGATTTATATAGGAAATAGAATAATGGTTGATGGGTATTTTTCAGGCTGTAATGTTCCTCAGCTGTCAGTTTTGGGATCCTTGGGCTAGATCTTGGTGTAAAGGAAACAAGTTGCAAGTTTGCAATTGTGAAGTGTAGAACGTCAAAAGCACTGACAACTTGGTGAGCGGGCAGACAGGTTGCAGATAAAATTCAATGCAGAGAATTGTGAGGTGGTGCGCTTTGGTACAAAGAACATGGGAAAATAATATAAAATAAAGGGTATTATCCTAAATGGTGCACAGGAACCGAGAGGAGGTTTTACATTTACACATTTCCCTCCAAGGTGTTCTTGTTCCTTCTGATATGTAGAGATACACAGGTAAATACTAAGTGCAACTGAGATGGGGCGGGGGTGGGTGAATTCTCTATCTTCTCCAGCAGTACTGCAAAAGACAGGTTTACCAGAATATTGAAATGATGTGATTTTCTTGGATTTCTAAGCAATCTCTCTCCCTTTTTCTAAAAATGTATGCTTGAAAATTACCTGCCAATTATCTATTGTTTCCCAAGTACAAATCACAGGTGCAAATTAGTATAGATCTAATGACTGCACCATTCATGAAGGGAGGAATTTAATAATTCGTGGTGAGAAAGATATTTGGTTCTAGCCTCTGACAATCATCAGGTGGGGGCAAAATAGCCTCAAGGTTCTATGAAATCAATTCCAGAAACATCATTTCTAGAAAAGAATCTCCCTCTGTGGTCCTAAGTACAAAAGTGGACCCAGGTAGAAGATGAAACATGAACTATGTGGAACAGGAGTCAAACGTTATTTCATTCACTGCATACCCAAAAGCATGAAAACTGAGGTTTTTCCTGGGAGTTCAACAATAAACAACGAAATTGGATGAATGCTGAGGAAAGGTTATGCTTGGACTCTCGAACATGAGATTACTGTTTCAGATTTTGGTGTCTGCCATTTGAGGCAAAGGAGAAATTTCTGCAAAGAGTAGTGAACATTTGGAATTCACCACCCCAGAAATATAGTGGCTGCTCAGCGATTGAAAACTCGGTCAGATTCTTAGGTACCTGCACTAAGAAAATTTAAGCTTGGTATGAATGGTGCATAGAGGTGAAGTTGAAGTAGAGACTTTCCTTTTACTGCATGAAGGAGGGGACTGGTAAAACCAAATGACACACCCTAGCTCTTGCTCATTATGTTATAATGGGAAAGCATCTCGAGTCTCAGCACATTGTCTCAGGGTGCCACTAGTTTAAGAAAAAGTGCAAAATTGTCTGAATAATAATTTTGCTTTCAAGTATATAGTATGTATAGTTGAAATTAGATTTAGTTAAATTTAAAATGATTTCTTCATTGAAACGTCTACCAGTATTGAGGAATGCTTAATGTCAATGTGTACTTATTTGCCTTTAAAATGCTTGGTTGTCTCCAATGGCCCCTCACTTTCTTATCAATATTCTGTGTTAGCTTTTCTTTGTGGGAGTGCTTCTACAGGAGCCCTGTTATACATGTGATCATTCTGTTTTGGAGATCAGACAAAATATCAGGTGGCTCTTTTACTAAAGTTATCCTCAGTTTTGACCAATCCAGTCACCCTTTGATGGTAGTTTATGCATACAATTATTAGATAAAGACCTTAGATAGCTAGTTCAGTGTGGACCAGTGACTAATTATGGATATCTCTGGTGTAGCTACTCAGTTTCACTCAACTGTGTCATCAGAAGACCTTGAAATGTTGCTTATTATGTTAAACTTACTTCTTGCAGTGAATGGCTGGATGTTTCTTACTAGGTTCCCCTATTAAAATCCAAAACTCCATTTCATCAAGGGGGAGCTTCCCTCTGTAAGCAAAAGGGAAAACAAAATGCCTGCAATACGTAATTGGAAATTGAAAATTCTTCTCCTCACTTTGCAATTAGATATACAAGTATACTGTCATCTAATTTAGTAACAAAATATGAAAATGGTGCATCATAGGTTCATTTACTGTTATAAATAATTTGTTAAGCTAAATAGTGATGGTTTATTTCAATTAGTTGCAGATATCTGAAAAAACAAAGTGTGTGGAAACAGTTTAAAACAAGAATGATTAGAACATAGAATTCTCCACAAATTGCTGTCAAAGTAGAATCCATAATTTGGAGGTAAAATAATTGCTTACAATCTTTCACATATCTACGCTATTAGTAATAGAGTAATAACAATCTCAAAATAATTTACATTTGTCCACTTTCCTTTTGATTCGTACAGTAATTAAAAACCTTACATTTCATAATATGTACCCATTGGTTCCCTAATATTTAAAACCCATCTGTTTTTTATCTGTACTTTTTGAACTTGTAATTAATTGTTTACATTGGAAAAAGCAAGCTAATATTTAACTTTATTTTGGAAAATGCTGTAATGTTCCATTTCTCACAATTAAAATGAAACAGAATTCAAACTTTCTATCATTTAAATCCACATTTAAGCAACAGTATCATCAAGCTACCAAGGGAAGCGGTACAATTATACTTACTCACCGAAATGCTTTGGATGCCTTTACGGGGGTAGCCTCAAATCCAATAGGACAGAAATAATGATTTTGGCAATGGTAGATGAAAGCCATTGATTCATCCTTCAGTCCTTCAGTTAGCTTCATTAAAGCCCCTTCAGCTGGAATACAATCATAAGTAAGACTCCAACTATTTTACAAGATCCTTTATTCATCACGCAGTAAATTAAGCTGTTACCATTATGTTCCAACAATTTGTCATGACCAAAGTATCAAGACAAAATGATGGTTGTCAGATTAGCTGGAGTAGTAGAAGAACCACTAGTTTTGCCAAGTATGCTGGTTTGGGGAAACAGAGACAAAAATAAACAAAAATCTTTGAGTTCCCACTCCTGACCCAGCAACAAATTATTATTGGGACTGCAATCATCTTCATGTTTGCACAGAACAATAGAGTTTTGCCTGCGATATTCCTAACATTGTCATTAGTCGTAGTTAGGGAAGACACAACAGTGCGTATGGAATTCTACCCAGCAGAACTCGATACCGAGGGAAGTAGAGGAGAAGGAAAAAGTAGGCAGTGCTAAAACAGCCTCTAGGTATCTGGAGATGATAGTACTAAATTATCTACAATTTGCAGTTACTGACTGGCAGTTCAAATCTGAATAACTAGCATTGCCTGTTCTGTTTTCAATTTACTTGTTTGTATAAGTAAGTTTTACGACAGCAAAATACTGCGAATGCTGAAAATGCAAAATAAAAAAACAAGATGCTGAAAATACTTAGCAGTCTGGCAGACTGTGGAAACAGCAATATGCAACTGCTTGATAGTACAGAACTGAAACAGTGGTTAAAGAAGATGATGAAGTTGAATATTTTCGTCTTGCACTCACTCATCAGGACCAGGATGCCAGATTAGACTTAAAAAGGGACACAAATTTATACAGCATGAAGAAAAAATGCTATTTCCTTTATTTCTGTACCAAGGATGGCCCAAATAGCCCACTATTCTCATTCTATAAACTGGCATCTCTTTTCCAAAGCCCTTGTGTTCAAGTCCTGAAGAAAGAAAGATTTGATGTTTGAAGTTAACTACATCACAAAAACTCAGATAAGGCAAGGGATGCAGGTTCTGATCAACTAAAGGGGGTTTGAAAAAAAAAAATTGATCTGTCCGTAGGATTTCAGTGTCTCTAAACTTGTTAACTTGCATGCTTTTTATTTCCCTTCTTCTGTTCCTTTTATAGGAATCTCCTTCAACTTACCTTCACAACCACTGTCGCTGTCTCCAATTTATTCCACATGGATTCTAAATAAAATTCCACCTCCCATGTTTTGAATCCACCTATGCTAATAGAAAACTCGAAGAAATTCTGTATTGCTTGAACTGCTTTCCTTGCTGTATACCACTCTATTTCACAACCCTGAACCTTCTCTTCAGCAGCACCAACTCTGTCTCGAGGTTGTCATGGCTCAGACTTTCCTTTCATCTTTCCTCATCTGGCACTTCAACAAAGAACTTTTCCCCATTTAAAAGACTGCAAACTTCAACAGCTCGTGAGTACTTTGGATCCGAAGATCTTTACTTCCCTTTATTTGATCCTATCCCTCACTTCAATTTCATCTCTTTCTATGTACAGCATTATATATTGCTCACTCACTCCGGACAATCTGTCCTCAACAAAAACATTAGCTTCATCCCCTAGTATCCATACCTCAATTGAGCTTGGCAGTGTTGAACTCTTCTTTCATTGTATGTGTTTAGTTATTCAGATCAGCATCTTCTGAATTCTTCCTCCAATTTTGTGTGAAAACTACTGCTGTGATATCAGCTATCTCAATTTATCTGCTCCCCTCACTCACTTTAACCTCGTTCCCTTAAGCCAAATTCTAATATTGTCATCAAACCTTGACCACTGTTGTTGTTCAGTATACTGAGCTTTATCTAACAGTAGTTGGATGGGAACACCCTTCCTTCTACCTCTTCCTGAACCCACCAATGGACATCAAACCATCATTTCCAAGACCATCACTGATGCTCTCTCTCCATAGTCTCCAAGCTCTTTGATAAGTTTTGGGCCAATCTGCCTCTACATCCTTTCAGTTTCTTCCTGCTTTGCTGAACTAGGTTCACCTCATTTTGTCTTGTTTAATATATATCAATGATACTTTCAGTGAAGTTGCTTCTAACAATTTTCAGTTTCTTGGCCCCAGTTGTCTCCTTTTCATCATGAATATGTAATCTTTCTCCATCTTATTGTCCACCATTACAAGTCCGAAGACTCTGCTTCTTCATTTGTTATCCACCATTAATTTCCTCCACCTTTTTACCTTCACCAACCTCCTTTTCAAAGAAAAGGTTTTTCCTGCTGGAATCCATTGGTGTCTGCCTTTTTTTGGGATACCTGGAACATTATTTATTCCAGTCCTGTTTGAGTCCTCTGCTCTTTTCTGCTACACTGATTACAGTTACAATGCAATTTTCTGCTCTTTGCTTGACTGGATTTTGTTAAAAACCAATCTGCTGCTAATTTCTACTTTTCTCTAACCTTTATACGGTCCATCATTATCTAAGAATATAATTTTCTTAGTAACAATTCTAGAATTCTTTTTCACAGAGGACTGTTAAGGGTGGGACCTAAGTATACTCAAGATTGAGACAGACCAGAGTTCTGGTACGTGAGTCAAGAGAAAAACCAGGAAAGTGGATTAAGTTATCAAATCGGCTATGATCTCATTGAATGGGCTGAAGGGTCTACTTCTGCTATTGCATCTAATGACCCATAATATGACGGACAGGGTTCTCAACATCCAAACTGTATTTCACACCCTTCTCTAATGGCTTCCCATACTCCCAGAACCATGACAGGATTTCATTTGTCATTAGCCTCTGGTTTCCACGGATCATTCTCTTCTTCCCCATTTCCAGTGTGATGCCATCACCAAACACATTCTCTTCCCTCTTTCAGTATTTCACCATTCTCTCTACAACACTCCGGTCCACTCCTCAATCATTCAACAACTCTCCACTTCCAACAGTACCTTTCTAAGCAAGCACAAGAGATACACACTTACCTTTTTCCTCCTCCCTTCATACTGTTCAAAGCTCCAAATATTCCTTCCATGTGAAACTGTCATTTACTCCTTTCTATTTAATGTATTCACTGCTGAGGATATGCTATCCTGTGTATTCCAGGAAAGATTGAGGAACAACACCTCACTGGACACTAGACATCATTCTGGTCTCAACACCAAGTTTACATTGTAACAGGTGTCTTCGTGGTTTCCTTTTTTCTTAGTTCTCTGTATTTCAACCAATATCATGCTCATACTATAGGGAGATGATGGTCTAGTGGTATTACCACTGGATTATTAATTCAGAGAACCAGGTTAGAATCCCGCCATAGGTGATGGTGGAATTTGAATTCAATAAAAAAAAACTTAGAATTAAGAATCTAATGATGACCATGAACCCATTGACAATTGTCAGAAAAAGACATCTGGTTCACTAATGTCCTTGAGGGAGAGAAACTACCATCCTTACCCTGGTCTGGTCTCCATGTTACTCCAGACCCACAAATGTGGTTGACTCTGAACTGCCCTCCGGATAATTAGGGATGAGCAACAAATGCTGCCTAGCCAGCGATGCCCTCATCCCGTGAATGAATAAAGAAAAAAAGCCTTAGACATACATGGTGTTAAAGGCACAAAATATTTGTTTTGTGAAGACAATATCCCTTGTGATGAAAAATAGATGTGCGCGCTTTGGATATAAGCTGATTCATAGATGTTGCATCACATATGCATATTTGACAGTTTAAAATGTAGACAGGTCCATGCAATTGTTAACAGATTAATGTATTATTCATTCTAAGTACCAGTTTCTCCAGCTGTTCTATTTTTTCCATGTGGTTTGTACAGAACATTTGAACAGCCTCTCACATGAAAATGCTCATTCAGCTGTCTAAACCATCTGTGAAAAGCAGCAGAAAAGAAATATTTTAATATTCATTCAAATTTAAATGAAATAGTTTGGTTTTGATCCAAAGGATTTCAAGACTAATGGTAACATTTATCTGGAATTGGCCAGTTGGATTGCAATGGTCTTTTTCATCCTGCACGTTTGCTACAGGACAGATTCCAGATTCCATCACAGCAAATCGAAACTTTTATTACAACAGTCTTGTGCACTTTTTCTCAAATTACAACTATTCTGCCAAAGCTTTCATTAAACAAGGAAATTCCTTGGAATGTTTAAATATATTTGCATTTACACTTATCATAGCTCAGAAACCTCTTAAAATAACTTTATTCAGTTGTTATTTATGTACCAAAAGCAAACATCAACAGAAGAACAGTAAGCTCACTATCAAAAATGAATGAGTTCTGGTATTTCGAAGATGTTGGCAGAGATTTAACGTTCACAAATTTCTTATGACTAAAAGGGAACTTGAACATTCAATCACAAATGGCCCAATTCAGTGATGTCACCTGTGAACATATTACACAGCAAAGCCTCTTGAACTCATGTCCTCAATCCAGCCTTTTCTTTCACCCCCTCAATCTTCCTTTACAAGAAATGGGATAGAAACTGCCATGTCATTATAGGACTCCTGAGCCACCACTGTTGGATAAGGTAATCTTCCCAAAGGGTTATGTCAGATACTACTTTGAGCTCTACCAGTTTGCACATATAATATTGGCTTGTGTAGGGCTGAGGTAGAACATGTTAGGGTCCCAGGAAGCATAAACTGAAAACAGAAACAGGCCTCCTCATGGTTAGTACTAGTAATGCTGACTAATGTGACTTGTAGCTAGTTGCTACCATGCAATAAACTACATCTTGTTAAAGACAAAAAAATTCTTGTTAAAACTAAATTGTAGTTAATTCTCTATCAGTATAAACCAGGAGACTCTCTGAACCAGTCAAAAATAAGAGGATTGGTGGGAGTTTGCTTCTACCCACAAATGCCACAGCCATCCACAGCTCTTAGGCGACAAGCAGCTACTACTACATTGACTGTACCTCCATACACAATTAGTAATCAGATAGGAAACAGTTCTCTGGGAAATAATCATTATATGACTAACTGAATTCTATGTTAATTTTGAAAACACGCCAAGGAACTGATACAAAACCAATTATAAAAGTCATACCAATTAAATCAGGTTAAGGGAAAGTTAGCTGATGTCAGTTTAGGCTAAAAAGCTTAAAAATTCTCAATGAAAAGTCGAAATTTAAACAAAAATACTGCACTATATAATCACACTAGATAGGGAATTCTCACCAGGTGTCATTGGTTTAGATTGGTGACCTTCTCATAGGCTATGCTGTGAAGTGATTTCAGTCGAGAAAGAATCATCCAATAGTATAGCATAAGAGGAATGTGACCCATAATGTTAGGTGCAGTTCAACTGAACATAATGACTTTCTCCCATCACCAGTGACCCTTTTCTCTCAAATACAAAGATCCAGTTTTTAAATCACTGTTCAGCAACTCTGGTGGAAGTATCAATTTGCACACATTGGGCCAAACTACCTTGCCCCTTTGGTTATTTAAATTTCTGAGAAGTTTAATGTTGGAATAATACCTAAATGGGTAGTACCTGATGCCTTGGGAACATGCAAGATAATTGGGAAGTAAAACAAAAATAAATCACAAACACGATTATCATTCTAAAACCAAACTATATACTTTGTCTATTTTACGCACAAAAGTATATACATTTATAGTTTAAATTTATGGGTGTTAGGATGCAAATAAAACTACTTTAATCATAACTTTGCCTTTGAATTTCATGAATCCCATCTCTTTAATTACACTACAGTGTCATGCTATTCTCAAGAAACCAGAGAACCAATGTCAGACAATTTTAGCTAAGCTTCAATTTGACAAGCTTGAGAGACAAATTCCACCAACAGTCTATCTGCATCCTGAAAAAAAGTGACATTTGTATAGTTTATACCTGTTATAAAAAATGTTACAACACTTAAAATTATTACACATCAAGAAATAGGAAATGGAAAGGATAACAATTTATGGATCACTATATAATGGTCCAAGTACCAATGCACTGTTCACTTGAGCTTTTAGATTTAAGTTAAGAACAAATGTCTCAAATTTCCTAATTTTGAAAAAAAGGTGATGACCATCCTTTCTAGTTGATGTATGTGAATAATGAACAAATATCCATCAAGATGGAAAGAATATGGAGGAAATATTTTGGAATAATTTATAACGAGTACTGTAGATATCTGCAACCTTGGCTTTCTCTTAAAATTATAAACTAAAAATAACACTTTGTGAATGTGCTTCCAAAATATTATAAGAGTATGATAGCTGGCTTACCTTTTAATAAACATTATTTTGCCACCAGAAAATGTCAAAGAAAGGAACAGTAGTATGGCTGACAGCAGGGAGTACAGCCAGTAATTAAGTTATAATGACAAAAATGCTTGTGTCATCAAGTGAATTGCAATTTATTTTGTTACAATTCTAATGCAATAAAGTTCTGATTCACTTCAAAATACTTACCTCATTAATGTTGCATTTCCTGTAAAGGGCCCAAATCTGATGTCTTCATAGGGTTGGTGGAAACCCAAGATATGCAATGCTTCCTCCTGAGTAATTGGTGGAAGACTGTGGAAAATGTCACACTACAACTTTATGTTATCACAAACAGCAACAGCTTGCCCAAAAGATCACAATTGCCAATCTTGTTAGAACATAATGTTTTTTAATCTATGCAAAGTAGACTTAATTTCTATTGGCTATTGGCTTCTGCTATTCTGGTACGGTGATCATTCATAGAAATCCTGTTAACCTAATGTACATTTATCTGGTCAATTTTTACTTTACTTTCAACTATAAAATCATAATTTGACATAATGAAATATTAAAATGTATTTAAAATGTCACTTGTACTTTTTCTTCAGCCATTCTCCTGTATCATAGGACATTGGCTGTTTCACCATAATTTCCTTGCTTCCTCAGCTGTAACTATTCACACACTTTTTATTTCTCCAATTTCTCGCTATTTTTCTTACACTGTGTAAACTCCTCCCATCTTCTACTTGATTCCAGCCTATTTTTTCTTCCAGCCCCTTTTCCTGGATTGCTCCTCCCTTTAAGCTGATGACATTCAGCTATATTGCACCATTGCTTCTTTTGGCTACTCTAAATGTCTCTCGACACATTACATGTCACAGTACACATTCAACATCCAAAATCAAACGTAAATTTCTCCTAATTGTGGAACAATTGGAAGCTGTTGCCTTTAGATTCCACAACAAAATTTTATTCCCTAGCCATTGTTCACACCCCTGGCTTTCAGGCTGAGTCAGACTGTTCAAAGCTTTGGTCCTGCACTTGACAAAGATGTGCTTCAAACCACATTTCTGCTCAATCACCAAGACTACAGCGATGCCTCCATAATATCACCCACGCCATCGCACTTTGAGTCAGCTGCTGCTACAGGAAAGATGCAATCATGTCTGTGTTATCCCTAGCATTGATCATTCTAATGCTCTCCTGGTCGGTGCCTCCATTTCTATTCTGTATGAACGTGCACATTCAAAACGTTGTTGCCTGAACCTTAACTCTGAACAAGTCTTGTGATCCAGTGCAGCATGTTTGTTCACCTAGACTGACTCCCAGCCCAAGAATGACTCGATTTTAAAATCCACATTCTTGTTTTGAACCCTCCTTGGCATCCCCTATCTCTCACTTCATCCAATTAGACAAACAATTAAGATCTCAGTGTTCCTCCATTCTGGCCACTACCTCTGAAGTTCATCCTTAAATAGGCCGCTTTCCATTTTAGATGTTCTTTGAAACCTATATTTGATTAAGCATCTGCCACAATAGTAGATAACAAAGTGTGGAGCTGGATGAACACAGCAGGCCAAGCAGCATCTCAGGAGCACAAAAGCTGACGTTTCGGGCCTAGACACTTCTTCAGAGAGGGGGATGGGGAGAGGGAACTGGAATAAATAGGGAAAGGAGGGGAGGCGGATCGAAGATGGAGAGAAAAGAAGATAGGTAGAAGAGTATAGGTAAGGAGGTAGGGAGGGAACAGGTCAGTCCAGGGAAGACGGACAGGTCAAGGAGGTGGGATGAAGTGGTTGGTAGGAAATGGAGGTGCGGCTTGAGGTGGGAGGAAGGGATGGGTGAGAGGAAGAACAGGTTAGGGAAGCAGAGACAGGCTGGGTTGGTTTTGTGATGCAGTGGGGGGGGGGGAGAAGGGGAAGAACTGGGCTGGTTTTGGGATGCAGTGGGGGAAGGGGAGATTTTGAAGCTTGTGAAGTCCACATTGATACCATTGGGCTGCAGGGTTCCCAAGCGGAATATGAGTTGCTGTTCCTGCAACCTTCGGGTGGCATCACTGTGGCACTGCAGGAGGCCCATGATGGACTTGTCGTCTGAGGAATGGGAGGGGGAGTTGAAATGTTTCGCGACTGGGAGGTGCAGTTGTTTGTTGCTAACCGAGCGGAGGTGTTCTGCAAAGCGGTCACCAAGCCTCCGCTTGGTTTCCCAATGTAGTGGGAGCCACATCAGGTGCAATGGATACAATATACCACGTTGGCAGATGTGCAGGTGAACATCTGCTTGATATGGAAGGTCATCTTGGGGCCTGGGATAGGGGTGAGGGAGGAGGTGTGGGGGCAAGTGTAGCACTTCCTGCGGTTGCAGGGGAAGGTGCCAGGTGTGGTGGGGTTGGAGGGGAGCGTGGAGCGGACAAGGGAGTCGTTGAGAGAGTGGTCTCTCCGGAAGGCAGACAAGGGTGGGGATGGAAAAATGGCTTGGGTGGTGGGGTCGGATTGTAGACGGCACAGTGTCGAAGGATGATACGTTGTATCCGGAGGTTGGTGGGGTGGTATGTGAGAACAAGGGGGATCCTCTGGGGGCAGTTGTGGCGGGGGCGGAGTGTGAGGGATGTGTTGCGGGAGATGCGGTCAAGGGTGTTCTTGCCCACTGCGGGGGGCAAGTTGCAGTCCTTGAAGAACGTGGACATCTGGGATGTGCGGGATTGGAATGCCTCATCCTGGGAGCAGATGCGGCGGAGGTGGAGGAATTGGGAATAGGGGATGGAATTTTTGTAGGAGGGCGGGTGGGAGGAGGAGTATTCTAGGTAGCTGTGGGAGTCAGTGGGCTTGAAATGGACATCAGTTTCTAGCTGGTTACCTGAGATGGAGACAGAGGTCCAGGAAGGTGAGGGATGTTTTGGAGATGGGCGGTGGGAGTCAGTGGGCTTGAAATGGACATCTGTTTCTAGCTGAAACCTCCCTCCCTCCTGCAAAAATTCCATCCCCTATTTCCAATTACTCCGCATCTGCTCCAGGATGAGGCATTCCACTCCCGCACATCCCAGATGTCCACGTTCTTCAAGGACCGCAACTTTCCCCCCCACCGCAGTGGTCGAGAACGCCCTTGACCGCATCTCCCACAACACATCCCTCACACCCTGCCCCCGCCACAACCGCCCCCAGAGGATCCCCCACGTTCACACATACCACCCCACCAACCTCCGGATACAATGTATCATCCTCCGACACTTCCGCCATCTACAATCCGACCCCACCACCCAAGACATTTTTCCATCCCCACCCTTGTCTGCCTTCCAGAGAGACCACTCTCTCCGCGGCTCCCTTGTCCGCTCCACGCTCCCCTCCAACTCCACCACACCTGGCACCTTCCCCTGCAACCGCAGGAAGTGCTACACTTGCGCCCACACCTCCTCCCTCACCCCTATCCCAGGCCCCAAGATGACCTTCCATATCAAGCAGATGTTCACCTGCACATCTGCCAATGTGGTATATTGTATCAATTGCACCTGATGTGGTTCCCTCTACATTGGGGAAACCAAGCAGAGGCTTGGTGACCGCTTTGCAGAACACCTCCGCTTGGTTCGCAACAAACAACTGCACCTCCCAGTCATGAAACATTTCAACTCCCCCTCCCATTCCTCAGAAGACGTGTCCATCATGGGCCTCCTGCAGTGCCACAATGATGCCACCCGAAGGTTGCAGGAACAGCAACTCATATTCCGCTTGGGAACCCTGCAGCCCAATGTTATCAATGTGGACTTCACAAGCTTCAAAATCTCCCCCTCCCCCACTGCATCCCAAAACCAGCCCAGTTCGTCCCCTCCCCCGACTGCATCCCAAAACCAGCCCAGCCTGTCTCTGCTTCCCTAACCTGTTCTTCCTCTCAGCCATCCCTTCCTCCCACCTCAAGCCGCACCTCCATTTCCTACCTACCACCTCATCCCGCCTCCTTGACCTGTCCGTCTTCCCTCCCTACCTCCTCACCTATACTCTCCTCTCTACCTATCTTCTTTTCTCTCCACCTTCGGTCTGCCTCCCCGTCTCTCTCTATTTATTCCAGTTCCCTCTCCCCATCCCCCTCTCTGAAGAAGGGTCTAGGCCCAAAATGTCAGCTTTTGTGCTCCTGAGATGCTGCTTGGCCTGTGTTCATCCAGCTCCACACTTTGTTATCTTGGATTCTCCAGCATCTGCAGTTCCCATTATCTCTGCCATGACAGTATCTTGTTTAACTCCATGTCATATTTGACATGGCCATCGCTAAACAGCTCAAGACATTCTTCAATATAAACACACAATATAAATAGGTTTGTCAGTTTTCATCTCTACCATTCATCATGTTCTGATCAAATGCTATTATTCCTAACTATTAACAATACTTTCCCTCCACAGGTACCATCTGATCTAAATGAGCGTTCCCAGTATTCCATTTATGAAATCAGATTTTCAACATCTGCAACATTTATTTTTCAGAAATTTTAGTTCAGAGTTGCTATTTGCTGAACTGTAAAGTCTAATTATTACAGGATACAGCTTCCGTTGGTACCAATGACTTAGTGCAAGTTTCACTGTCATATCTACCAGATAAAGTTAGATTATGAAAACCTTTAATGTTCATTTTACCACAAAAAATTATTATTCTATTATAAGAAGTGCTGTTGTATCAAAATTTTCTGATGTAAAGTGCCAGTCACTGAATGCTATACATAAAGCAAGCAGAACAGTTCTTTCAAAATCAATGTTGTTGATACCAAGGCTTGGCATTTAAAAATAAACACAAGCCGTACCTTCCTGTTCCACATGTACTAAATAAATAATTCCAGCATGAAACTAAAGAGGAAATTCCACATGAAGTCTTGTACTGTGGACGACTGACGCAATACCTGAAAGAGGAAACAGGAGAATTAAGGATTAATGATAGTGTGGAGCTGGGGGAACACAGCAGGCCAGGCAGTCAGAGGAGTAAGAAAGTTGACATTTCAGGTCGGGAACATTTTTCATAAATGGGGGAGGGCGAAGGGAGCTCAGAAATAAATATAGAAGAGGGGTGGGGTTGGGGAAGGTAGGTAGCTGGGTTATAGTTGAGTGCAGGTGGAGATTGGTCAGTGAGGTGGGAGGGGCGGATAGGTGGGAGTAAAGATGGACAGCTAGTATCAGGTCAAGGAGGTGGGGGTGAAAGGGACAGTTGCTCATGGGATGAGGCAGGACGTGCCATGACCAATCCTCCCCTTATTCCCGCCTCCTTGACCTGATGCAACCTGTCCATCTTCACTCCCACCTCTCTGCCCCCTCACCTATAACCATCCCACCTACCTTCCCCAGCCCCACCTCTCTTATATTTATTTCTGTGTTCCCTTCCCCCTCCCCCATTTCTGAAGAAGGGTCCCGGCCCGCAACGTCAACTTTCCTGCTCCTCTGATGCTCTCTGGCCTGCTGTGTTCCCCAGCTCCACACTGCACTGTATCAGACTCTGGTAACTGCAACTCTTACTTTCTCCAATTATGGATTAATCAATCCTTTTCCATTTCTATTAATAGTATCCTGAAGGTTTCAGTTTTAAAAAGATGTAATTGGGGAAATGATATTAATGTTTTATTCAAATACACGTTCAAGGATGAGGTACGAATGGGGTCCTTTATAGATATACATAGATGAATAAAACAGAAGTTTCACACCCGGACAACATTAACCATCAATAGTTTGTGATGAAGTCATGTGGATTATAAGGTGAGCAAAAGTCAAATAATTTCCAGTACACTCATATTTCATAATTTATTGTTCACACAGCATACCAATAAACTGTACCCACTAACCCTCAGTCTTTCTGGCTCTAATCTTTTTCCTTTGTCTACTATTGACAGCACGCCTTCAAAGACATAGAAAATAGAACAACACAGCGCAGAACAGGCCCTTCAGCCCTCAATGTTGCACCGACCTGTGAACTAACCTAAGCCCATCCCCCTACACTATCCCATCATTATCCATATGCTTATCCAAGGACTGTTTAAATGCCCCTAATGTGGCTGAGTTAACTACATTGGCAGGCAGGGCATTCCACGCCATTACCACTCTTTGAGTAAAGAACCTGCCACTGACAGCTGTCTTAAATCAATCACCCCTCAATTTGTAGCTATGTTCCCTTGTACAAGCCAACGTCATCATCCTCGGAAAAGGACTCTCACTGCCCACCCTATCTAATCCTCTGATCATCTTGTGTGTCTCTATTAAATGCCCTTAGCCTCCTTCTCTCCAATGAGAACAGACCCAAGTCCCTCAGCCTTTCCTCATAAGACCTTCGCTCCAGACCAGGCAACATCCTGGTAAATCTCCTCTGCACCTTTTCCAATGCTTCCACATCCTTCCTACAATGGGGCGACCAGAACTGCATGCAATATTCCAAGTGAGGCCGCACTAGCGTTTTGTACAGTTGCAGCATGACATCATGGCTCCGGAACCCAATCCTTCTACCAATAAAACCTAACACACCGTAAGCCTTAACAGCACGATCAACCTGGGTGGCAACTTTCAGGGATCTATGTAGATGGACACCAAGATCCCTCTGCACATCCACACTACCAAGAATCTTTCCATTGACCCAGTACTCTGCCTTCCTATTATTCTTCCCAAAGTGAATCACCTCACATTTATCCTCATTGAACTCCATTTGCCACCTTTCAGCCCAATTCTGCAGTTTATCCAAGTCTCCCCGCAACATTCTTCCACACTGTCCACCACTCCACCGACTTTAGTGTCATCTGCAAACTTACTAACCCATCCACCAATGTCTATGTCCATGTCATTTATAAAAATGACAAACAGCAATGGTCCCAAAACAGATCCTTGAGGCAGACCGCTAGTAACCGGAATCCAGGCTGAATATTTTCCAGCAACCACCACTCGTTGCCTTCTTACAGAAAGCCAGTTTCTAATCCAAACTGCTAAATCTCCCTCAATCCCATGCGTCCGCATTTTCTCCAATAGCCTACCATGTGGAACCTTATCAAAGGCTTTAGTGAAGTCCACGTACACCACATCAACTGCCCTACCCTCATCCACATACTTGGTCATCTTCTCAAAAAACTCAATGAGGTTTGTGAGACACGACCTGCCCTTGACGAATCCATGTTGACTATCTCCAATAATATTTTTGCTTGCTAGATGATTATAAATCCTCTTGCATATAATCCTTTACAAAACTTTTCCTACAGAAGACATAAGACCACAGGATTCCTGAGACAAATGTCCTTCCCATACCCCTCTACCATGCTCTTTTCCTTAAATACCATTTTTTTTTGATCATGCCAGTTTCAGAAGTCTAAAAGTAACAGGGTACTTAAGGTAGGTGATTTCAACTTGCCTGATCGGAATGTGAAAGGTTTTGTGGGAGCTGAATTCTTAAAATGCATCCAGGAAAGCTTTTAAGCCAGAATCTACAAGGCCCTGAGATAACAAGGTGTGGAGCTGGATGAACACAGCAGGCCAAGCAGTATCTTAGGAGCCTGCTGTGTTCATCCAGCTCCACACCTTGTTATCCTGGATTCTCCAGCATCTGCAGTTCGTGTTATCTCATCTACAAGGCCCTGTAAGACAGGGGGCGGTCCTGGACTTAATTTTAGCTATTGATGCCACACAGTTGTTTTAATTATCAATCGGTGGCAGACAGCGATGATAACCCTATGAGATTCAATATTGTTACGGAAAAGGACTGGAATGGGTCTGAAATTAGGCTAAGGCCAATTTTAATACAACCAGGTACGATTTGTCCTGACTGTTTGGGGGCCTATAATATATTCCCAGCAACGTGATTGCTCCTTTTGTTTTTGAGAAGTTCTACCCATAGGCTTCATTTCAGCTATTACGGCTATAATTCATTCCCTGATCAATATTGCAACAACCCCTCCTCTCTCACCCCCTTCTCTGTCTCAACTGAAGACCCTAGATCCTGGAATATCTGAGGTACTAATCTTGCTCTTCTCCCAATCATGTCTCAGAGATAGCAATTACATTTTTACCATGTTTTAATTTGAGCCCTCAATTCAGCTGACTTGTTCACTAGACTCCTTGCATTAAAACAGACACCATCCAACCATGCCAAACTTCCTTGCACCTTTACTGGCTTATAATTTGTATGCCTTTTGCTTCCTTTGTTGAGTGTTCTAATTGTGGTTGTTCATTTTCTCATGCCAAACCCCTGCCAAGTTAATAAGATTAACACCAGTTGGGCATGCAGTAGGAAATAGAAAAATGCAATTACTTTTCCTGTGTTTGTGACAAAAATAATATCAGAAAATAAACAGAACAGGAATAACCATAGAACACACTAATCTATCATCACAAACAGATTGGAAAAAATTGCTGTTACTCTCATAATTTATGATGAAAGTAAGAAAACATAGTTCCTATAACTGATCTAATTGCGATATACTGACCTATAACAATTTTAAGAAGGTACAACTGAAGATATCATTAAACCTCTATGAATATATATGTGTATAAAAAAAAACATACATCTTGGTCATTTTAAGTCTTTAATTATACAACTTTCGTCTATACATTACTCCAAATTTGTCAAGTGGCCCAAGACAGGTAGGATTTTGGATAAATATAACTGATACATATAGACAAGTTTTATTAAAACACGCAGTGCCTAGTTAAAATTCAAATTATGATTACCAAAGATTCAATAAAACAAATTACTGGCAAAAATGAATAAAATACTGACCATCTCCTAAGATCTAAAACTTTGCGCTGTTTCATTTCTTCCAGAACTGTATATAGAGAGGAATCATTGTATTTTTTGTTGTGTTTTTCCAATGGTTTCATCTTTTTTGCAGCTTGTTTCTTTAAGCCACCTGCAAAGGTAAAATGTTAATCTTTCATGATTGTAACAAAGCTATTGAATTCAAACATATAAAGTTTAAACCAAACAAGTCTTTAAAGATTAATGGAACAGGGATTGCAACAGAATCAAGATTAAATGAGGCTATATGGGTAGAACCTGAAACCAAAAAAGGGGGTAATCACATTGTTGCTAGTATAGAGGCGTCCAAACATCTGGGGAGAGATAACTGCACAGATATGTTGGCAGATCTCTGAAGTGTAAAAATATTAGGGGACTGCAACTTCCCCAATACTTACTGGGATAGACAAAGTGTGAAGGGGGTGGGGATGGACATCTGTCAGAAAATCTGCAGAACAATGGGAGTTATTCAAAAACGAAACAAGAATGCAAGACCAACACATTCCCATAATGATGTACCATGGATGTCGTCAAGGGATGTATAGGATTAGATCAGTGAAAGGAAAAAAGATATCAAAGGGTCAAAACAGTGGATGCTCTAGAAAGTGCACAGCATTTCTTGAAAAGATAAATTCGGAAAATGAAAATGGGGCATGAAAAAGCAGTGTCATGTAAAATAAAAGAAAATCCAAAAGTGTTTTATAAGTTCAGTATATTTGGAGCAAAAGGATAACCAAGGAAAGAGTAGGCCTATGAGAGATCAAAATGGCAATGTGTCTGGAGGTGGAAGATGTAGCTAAGGTTTTAAACGAGTACTTTGCATCTGTTGTCACCATAGACAAGGACAAGTAGGTATAAAAATCAGATACAGGACTGTGATACACTTGAACAAATTAGCAGCTTTGGAAGTTGATAATCCCAAGACCCAAATGAGATGTATCTCAGGCTCATTTGGGTTTTAACATTAATTTTCAAATCCTCTCTGGCTACAGGAGCTACCAGAAAACTGAAAGACAGCCAAATGTTAATGATAAACCAAGAAACTACAGGCCAGAGAGTTTAACGTCAGTGGTGGGGAAACTACTGAAAAAACATCTGCGGGACGCAATTAATCTCCACTTGGAGAGGCCAAGGTTAATCAATGATAACATGGCTTTGTCTGGGGGTGATCATGTCTGAGTTTTGCCAGATGGTGAGCAATGTATGGATGAGGATAATGTAGTGGCAGGTAACGTAGTGCTTGCAATCAACATAGACTTCACTGAGGCTTTTGATAGGGTATCATATAAGATCCAGGGCAATTCAACAAATTGAAATCAAAACTGGCTTAGTGGCAGGATGCAGACAGTGATAGTCAAAGCAGGTTTTAATGTCAAAGCCTACGTCCAGTAGGCAAACCACAGAGGATTTGACACTAGGGTTCCAGTCTGTACTAGTTCTAGTTCTACATTAATGACCTAGAAACGAAGGAAAGAACATATGAGCAGTTAATTTATGAAAATTGTTAGTTTTGGTAAATGGGGAGGAGGAAAGCCTTCGACTACAGGATGATATAAATGGATTGGTCAGATAGGGAGAACAGTGACGAATGGAATTCAATCGTGAAAAATATGAGATTTGAGATAATGCATTTTGGGAGGACTAATAAGGCAAGGGAATAAATGAGGAATGGTAGGACAGCAGGAAGTACAGAGGTCAAGAGGGATCTTGGTCTGTATGTCTATAGATACCAGAGTACAGGACAGGAAAAATAGTAATAGGAATAATCCTTGAAATTACAGGCCTGCAAGTCTCACATTGGTGGTAGGGAAACTACTGGAAAGGATTCTTAGGGACAAGGTCTCTATGCATTTAGAAGCAAATGGACTTATTAGCAATAGACAGTATGGTTTTCTGTAGCAGAGTTTGTGTCTCACTAACTTGATCAAGTTTTTTGAGGAGCTGACAAAGATGATTGATGAGTGAAAAGCAGTTGATGCCGTCTACATGGACTTCAGTAAAGCCTCTGACAAGGTCCCACATGGCCGACTGGTACAAAAGGTGAAGTCACACGGCATCGGAGTGAGCTGGCAAGAAGGATGCAGAACTGGTTTCATCATAGGAGATAGAGGGTAGTGGTGGAAGGATGCTTTTTGGAATGGAGGATTGTGACTAGTGGTATTCCACAGGGATCAGTGCTGGGACCTCTGTTTGTGGTCTACATAGATGATTTAGAGGAAAACATAGCTAGTCTAATTAGTAAGTTTGCATACGATAAAGAGTGGTGGTGTTGGATATAATGAGGAGGATTATCAGAATGGAGTTTAATCTGGACAAACGTGAAGTGATGTATTTTGGAAGATCAGGTACAGGTGGAAATTATACTGTGAATGGCAGAACCCTTAGGAGTATTGAAATGCAGAGGGATCTGGATGTGCAGGTGCACAGATTACTGAAGACAGCAGCACAGGCAGATAAGGTAGTAAAAAAAGGCTTACAGCATGCTTGCCTTCACTGGAAGGGGCACTGAGTATAAGGATAGACAAGTTATACTGCAGTTTTGCAGAACTTTGGTTAGGCCACACTTGGAATGTTGTGTACAGTTCAGGTCACCAAACTACCAGAAGGATGTAGATGCTTTGGAGAGGGATAGAAAAGGTTTACCAGGATGTTGCCTGGTATGGAGAAAGGTTGGACAGACTGGATTTGTTCTCACTGGAACACAGGAGGTTGACAGACAACCTGATACGGGTTAAGAAGATTGTGAATGGCATGGATAGAATGGAGAGTATGAGGCTTTTTCTCACGAGGTAGGGGGTCATGTGTGTGTGTGTCCGTGTGTGCGCAATGCGCTACCGATGGTGGTGGTGGAAGCAGATACAATAGCAGCATTCAGGAAACACCTGGATGAGATCCTGCAAGCAAAGACCATTTTAGTATGGTGGGGCAAAATGTGTCAGCATAGGCCTGGAGGGCTGAAGGACCTGATCCTGTGCTGTACTGTTCTTTGCTCTGGGAAGATAGATTGTTAAGGTGGCATATGGGATACTTTCCTTTAGTCAAAGCATTGAATACAAGAACAAAGAGGTTATGATGGAGCTATATATCATATTCTTAGACCACAGCTGGAATAGCACGTGCAGTTTTCATCACCACAGTTTAGAAAGTGATTGCGGTAGAGTGAGCAGAGGAAATTAACAGGCGCTTTGCCTGGACTGCAGCATTTCAACTATGCAGAGACTTTATAGGCTGGAGTTGCTTTCCTTAGAGTGGAGAAGGCTGAGGGGGAAGACCTGATTGAGCTGAACAAAATTATGAGTGGCATAGATAGAAGGAGCTTTATCCTCCTAGCAGAGGGATGAATAACCAGGGGCAGGTGGTTTACAGGGGTTCTAAAGAAAAGTTTTCACCCAGAGTGTGGCAGATATCTGGAGAACACCACTGGAAAAGGCAGTAGAGAGGGGTACCCTGAAACATTTCAGTGCTATACAGATGGACACTGGCTATGCCTTAACATACAAGACTACAGGACAGTGCTGGACAATGGACTTATAGTCAATTGGTGCTTAATGACCAGCACAGACACATCAGGCTCTGTCTATGCTGTGAAACTATTAGTCAATGACTCTTAATAAGCGCATAGGAAAAAAGAAGAGCAACCAATCAGATACTAAACTTTAAGCATGTAATCTTACCTCAAAGTGGTCTTTTTGAGCAATTAAGCATACGAAAATATGAACTAAAATCATTCAGTCCCTTATTCCTGCTCCACCACTCAATAAGATACTGGCTGATCTGTTGGTCTTTCAAATTCCACATTCCCCAAAAACCCAGGTAATATTTGACTCCCAAGCCAAACAAGGATCTATTTAGTACCCTGTGTAAGTATTCAATGACCCCTTCCAGAGAGACATAGTTTTATAAGCCTCAGAACGGAGAAAAAAAAATCCACTGAACTCAAGTTTTAAAATTGAGTTCACCCTTTCAGGACAGTGTCAACTAGATCTGGATTCATTCGCAAGAAAAAAAAATCCTCTCCACATCCATGTTGTCAAGATCATTCGGGATATTATAGACTTAAATCAATCACCCTGCACTCTTCTAAACTCCAGAGGAAATTACCCCAACCTGTCGAGCCATAAAACACTCCAGAGATCAGAGATCAATCTAGTGAAGAGCCTCTGAACTGCCACCATCTCAAACACATCATTCTGTAAATGAAGAAATACTTATGTGATTAAGGGTCATGGTTGGGATATTACTGTTAGGAATTTATAGAGCTTGTGCATCTTTACTCTGGAGTACCTGCTCTTCTTCAATGCTAAGACCACAACTAAGTGCTGACACACTAATATTTTTCAATTTGCATTTCAATTCCCTTAGTTGGAATTATTTGCATGATACAGGAATCTCCCATTTGTACTGTACATCCTCACAAGGCCTTCCTTTGCAAGCCAATGTAGGAAACAGATGGTGTTTGTTCACTTTTCATTAGAGTCAATCACTCTCTACCCCTCTCCATTATATATCCCTACATTCCCCTCCCCAACAAAAAAAATGCCAAAGTGTCTTCTTCTTTCCTCCTGCATCCTCTTCAATCTCCCCATGACCATCAGTCTTTTCATTATCTCCATCAATGATGCTACTCTTCCCCTGACCCCTATGTCCAGCCTTGGACTTCAGTTAGCGTGGCTGTCCCACCTAGGCAGGCTTCTTAATTTGATCAAACTCGTAACATTATTCACAGTCAGCATTTAAGAACAACAAACAAAAGTACACATAACAAAGATTATCTTTCAGAGATAATGGGAACTGCAGATGCTGGAGAATTCCAGGATAATAAAATGTGAGGCTGGATGAACACAGCAGGCCAAGCAGCATCTCAGGAGCACAAAAGCTGACGTTTCGGGCCTAGACCCTTCATCAGAGAGGGGGATGGGGCGAGGGTTCTGGAATAAATAGGGAGAGAGGGGGAGGCGGACCGAAGATGGAGAGAAAAGAAGATAGGTGGAGAGAGTATAGGTGGGGAGGTAGGGAGGGGATAGGTCAGTCCAGGGAAGACGGACAGGTCAAGGAGGTGGGATGAGGTTAGTAGGTAGATGGGGGTGCGAGGAAGGGATGGGTGGGAGGAAGAACAGGTTAGGGAGGCAGAGACAGGTTGGACTGGTTTTGGGATGCAGTGAGTGGAGGGGAAGAGCTGGGCTGGTTGTGTGGTGCAGTGGGGGGAGGGGACGAACTGGGCTGGTTTAGGGATGCAGTTGGGGAAGGGGAGATTTTGAAACTGAAAGATTATCTTTCAGCTTGTTGATTTGGTCAGTCTTCACAATTTACACTAGGGTTTTGTGCAAAGGTACAGCTTGTTTAAAAAAGGACCCAGTTTGTGCTCACTGAAGCTTGGAGGAAAAAGTCTATACTGACGGGGTCCTACACATAGCTGGGTTTGTAAACTCAAGCATTTCCCGTTTATGCCCAACAAGACCGCACCTAATTCCAGTGGGTTGTGGATTAATAAGTACATATAGCATCCTAATATGACTTGCCTGAAAGATTGCAAGAATTTAATAATTACAACTAATCTGCTATTAGAAAACTGATTTTTGTTTTGTTTTGCACCCTACCTAACTAAATTCTGCCATTCATCCTTCTAAAAGGGTGATTCTGACCCTTAGATCAGTTTTACATTTCACAGATGCTAATAGATCAGCTGAGTTTGCCAGTACTTTGTTAATGTCGGATTAACTGAAACATAAATACATGAAATCAAAACAATCTGGCCTTTTGATATGAATGTCAAGGTTCATTGAAATTTCAATACAAGCAATTAGAGGGGAGACCAGCTTGGTGAAATCATGTCTTCTATGTTAGCATTCCTCTCCCTAATTAAAGTATCATAAAATAGTCCTCAACCATTTTAAACATCTATGCAATTAGATATGTTGACAGCTTTGATTCTATAAGTAAAATGTAATCCGAGAACTTGCAATTCCTGTGTACCCACACGATAAAATTTAATCACTTACATTAATACAAGCTCATGATCAGGTTTGGAAAAGGGAATAAAAGACAACTTTAAATTGGCTTAAGGTCAAAAGGATGCTAGGGCACTCAACTGGCGTATATTCAAATCAGCACACGGTGGACTGAGGAAAGGGATAATATTGAAACGTATTTTTACCAAAAGGTAACTTTTTCACATGGTACGTTTAGAAATTAATTGCAGTGAGAGCGACCAATTTCATGTTTACTATTCAGTAACTGAAATTTTCAAATTCGCAAAGAAATAGGAGATCACGGAATTTGGTTGATGTATGAAAAAAGGTGATAAGTATAATCATGATTCGAAAATGAGGGAACAGTCTAAGGTAACAAATTTGACAATTTTGGTCAGATGGACACATTTAAACAAAAAATCTCAATCTGTGTAAAAAACAAGAATAAAAATAAAGATTCTTTACATGAGAATTATGATATATGAAACATCATTGAATGATAGCAATACCATAAAAATGAAAGAATAAAAGACAGAAGTAAGAAGCCAGATATTTCGTCAGATCATAAGATTTGAAAAAGTATTTTGTCCAAATTAGAAATAGCTCCATTGTACCACTTTATCTTTGGTTAAGAACTAAACTAACAAGAAGTTAGAAATTTACTGTTTGTGGGATTTTCTCACCTGTTCTACTTTTCATTTTAGATGTTATTACATCAGTTTTTAATGTATCTATTTCCCAGGCAAGCAGCTGTTTCCCACTGCTGACAGGTATAGCAACCAATTGTGCATTACCTCTATGGGTTACATCCGGAGGATCAACGTCAATGTCAACATAACTTGAATCATGTGCTGGACAACCAAGTGATGAAGTTCCATCTTGTACTGGAGCTGGATCACTGGAACTACATGGCGTATTGGCAATAACAGTGGCCTTATTTAGTAAGCCATAATCTGAGCAGACATTGTAAAACACTTCCCGCGCCCGGACCACAGGAAACATCCACAGGCCACGTCCTGTTGCACGAGAACTTAGACTGAAAGATGGAGTACCATAGCAGGAGAACAGATTTGAATTAGAAGTTCCTAGTGAATCACCAGCAGCAAGTTCATCAATGACACCGATACTTTGTGTGTTTCCGGGAGGCTTTGGTAACTGATTTTCTACAGAGTTGGGCATTGAAAGTTGCTTTAAGGTATCTTGTCTTTGGTAGACTGAAGCGGCCTTCCTCAAGCAATTGTAATTGACTCAATACTTGATTAAACAATTCGCGCATTTCAAGTTATTCATGCCTCCAACAGCAATTGAATCTAAAAGAAAATAGTATGGATAAGAAGTAATTTAGAATACAATAAAAGAACAAGATACTTATATTTTAATATATGTCCATGATGCAAATACAAAAGAAACATTGTAAAAATACATTCATTAAAAAAATGTACATATCATTCCAACATCCAATGACTATTAGCTTTGCTGCATCCTGTTCAAATCAACAAAAGGTGACAGCATTATTGACTGACTTTGGGCAATTTTTGCTTGAATTAACCAAACTAGTAAATTTTACAATGCAACCATTCTTTACAGATGGAGCAATTATTTATTCCCATTAAAATGTACTGGAAAATTTGGAAGCTAATCCTTTTTCACAAGGTCAGACATTTGTTTGAAAATTATGTCTGGGTAACATTAAAAAATATAGTGTTCGCCAGGATGATCAACATGTGAGATCTCCAGAACAATGGCCATACTAAATTTTCTTGTAAAAGCAAGTACCTTCCAGTTTGCAATATACAGCCTTTTTTTCTAAAATGCTGCAGAAATTTGAAATCTGACGTAAAAACTGAAAATCTGGAAATACTCGAAGTCAGGCAACATCCGTACAGAGAAATATGGATTCAACATTTCAGGATGTAAACTTTCATGAAAAACTTTAATGGTCCATGGCTTTAAGTGATGTCAAGGATTGGATTCTGAAAGTAATATTTTCATCTTTTTTCAGTCTGAAAGCAGCAGTTAGTTTTAAAATTACGTTGTCCATTTTAGTTTTGAATGCACAACTTAATCTCAGAAACCCTCTAGTCAGGTTTCTACCATTGCTGTAGTAACAAAACAACCCGACCAAAGTAATCAATATCATCCTTTATTCAGGGGAAATCGTTCCTTCCTGCCCTGTTTGCAGTCTTCAGCAGTTGACCTCCAACATTTTTCCTCTGCTTCCTCATTTAGTTACATTCCTTTATAGTCATAGCCAGAACATCACTTGACGACTTATCCCACTCCCATATCGTTACCCTTGAAATTTCTCCGAGGATCTATTGTTGGATCACTCATTTCTCATCAACATGCTGACCTTTCATCAAGACGTGTATGCTGAAGACACTTGGCTCCAACTTACCATCACCTCCCTCAACCACTTCACTGGCTTTCCACCCATGTGTCTCTGATTTGTTACGTTACTTATTGGACATCAAGTTCTGGATGAACAGAGATTTTCTTTAGACCAAAGCCATTGTCTTCAACCCCACTACAAACCTAGACAACAACTCCATTCCTCTCCTTAGTAGATATCAGGAGGTTGAACCAGATTATTGACATATGCCATCCTATTTGAGGCTGAGCTTTTCTTCAGACCCCATATTCTTGCCATCACCACAATCACTGACTTCAATCTCCATAACTTCACCAATATTCACCTCACCACCTGGTTACTGCTGAAACCTTGATCCGGAAATTGTTTTCAACTCAATTATTCCAATGCTGTCTTGGTTGGTCTTATGTTTGTCATCCACCATAAAGTTGGTTATTTAAAATTCGCTGCCTGTGTTCACCCACCTTTTCAGTTTGCAGACTTAAATATGTATTGCAAATTTCAAATTAAGTTTTCAAAATTCTCTTCCATGTTTTCAAGTTCCCTTTATAGTCTTATTCCTATCGCTGTAACCTTCTGCAGTCTTACAACCCCTCAAAATCTCTCTAATATTTAATTCCAAGTGCTTACAAGTCCTCGATTTTCAAAAATCAGAATCTCTTAGTGCAAACAGAGGCTGTTCAGCCCATTGAGTCCTCAATGACCCTCTGAAGAGCACCCTACCCTATCCTTGTAACCCTGCAACCTCACATCAACCATGGCCATGGTTGCACATTTTTGCACTCTGGGTGGAAACTGGATTACCTGAAAGAAACTCACACAGACACAGGGAGACTGTGCAGACTCCACACTGACAGTCACCCAGGGTGGCACTGACAGACCATAGTGTTAATCACTGCTACCAGGCCACCCAAGCCTAGATTCTAAACTCTGGAATTATCACCATGAACACGTCTACCCAAGTATCCCTTGACCTTTAAAGGTGCACTTCAAAATCTGTGCCTATGACCATGATTTTTACTCACCTGCTCTAAAGTTATATGTATCATAGTCCGAAGGTTTGTCTGACAATGTCCCAATGGGGCATTGTGGGACGCCTGCCACGTTAAAGACACCATAAAAACTAAAACAAAACGAAGAATTGAAGATGCTGGAATACCGAGCTTAAACCTGAAAATTGCCGGTAAAAAAACCCAGCCAGTCTGATAGCTTCTGTGGTGAAGTAACATTTCTAGTCCACTGCAGATGCTGGAGATTCCAAGATAAACCTGAGATGCTGCTTGGCCTGCTGTGTTCATCCAGCCTCACATTTTATTTTCTAGTCCACTGACGCTTCTTCAGTACTGCTCCTTCCGAACTTATAACAAATCAACACATAATTGTAGAACAAAAAGTTGTGGGTTATTTCATTAAAATTAGCTTGTAAATAAATTATAATGGAAAGAAATAACAACACACTTGAAGCAAAGGCTGGTAAAACGCAGTCTAGATTTAGACCTGGGAGTGGGAACAAAAAAAAGGGATAGTTTGTCAAAGAACAATTTTCAGTTCTGAAGATTGGACTCGAAACGTTAACTGTTGTTTCTCTCCCCACAGATGCTGCCAGACCTGCTTCTGGTGAAGGAAAACTATATTCGTTATTGTGCTCACTCCGTACTTGTAGCTCGTTTGACAAGAATTGCCGTTAGTCCCTCAGGATAAAATAAACATTTTATATAAAAAAAGGGAGAGAGACATGAAGAGAACAGACTCTCCAGTTCTCTCGGCCCGGAACATTAACTCTGTATCTCTCTCTCTCTCTCTCTCCTCAGATGCCGGCGGACTTGCTGAGTTTCTCCAGTAATTTGTATTCGTGTTATAATATTTGCAGCGCCCGCGGTTCCAGGGACATTCCCGTCGGCGTCGCTGAGGGAACGGGACTGGAGGCTGTAAAATGAAGGCTACCTGGTGCCAAGGGGTTCGGTTCGGCTCCATTCTCTCAGCACCAATCCTCCGGCTCGGCTCTGCCGGCTAATCCCAATCCCCGGTGGTAAAACACCGCGTTCATTGCCGAGGGAGCGCCGCGGCTTTAACCCGAGACAGCGGCAGCCGCCGGTTGTTCCCGCTCCGACCGCGGCCTAGGCCTGCACTTGGTGCCCACAGACCACTTCCCCGATCCGCACGGCAGGCCAGGGATACTATTCTCTGTCAAACATAACGAATTCAGCCCTCAGAGCGCTAACGTCGCCCCCATGATGTGACCCCCCGGGCGGCCGCCGTTTTCTCCCCCGCCAATAAAACGACCTTCGTTCACGCCGTCGCCAGCGGCGGAAAAAAACTACACTTCCCAGCAAGCATTGTGCGACCACGCAAGCGCCGTGCCGATATTGTCGCAGGCTTTTGTCGTCAGGTGGTGGGTTTTTCCTCCCTCTGTAGACATGGTGGAGGTGGAGGATGGGCAGCTTTGTGTGTTGTGGGGTTTAATCTCTTTTCTGTAAATATTTTCACAAGTTAGATTTCAGGATGGTGCTGACTAAAGTCATAACCACTTTATCGAGATTTAACGTAGTTTTAATCGGGTCAAAATTTACAAATATTAATTGAATCTAAAGGGTCACCGTTTTCAGTCTGGATTTGTAAACCAAACCTCTTAAGTTTTAGGTCAACTAACGTCGATTTATTTTTTTTAAATTCAGCTGCTTACAATCTATAAGATAACTGTTTTAAAACAATGTCAGAAAGTTGGTTACTTGTTACTTTCTTTTTTATTGCAATAACGAACTTTGTAGTTGAAAGTACATTCACAGTAAGTCAAAGGAGAAGTTTAGTTTGGGGACCGGGATTGGAGGCAAACATAGTTCTTCCAGCTCGATATTTCTATATTCAGGCAGTAACAGAGGACAATGTCAAGTAAGTAAAGCATGCTTTACATTTTTACTTGTAAAGCAATTTATATTTAGGATGAAGTGGCAATTTATCAAGACTACTCAAGGAAACCACTACTACTGTGATTTTTTTTGGAAAACTTCACCCCGTTGAACTGTTTGAAAATCTAAATGATAGTGAAAATTCAACAGTCTTCTGAAAAAAAAAGGCCAATATCTAATATAACATCAGAGATAATGGGAACTGCAGATGCTGGAGATTCCAAGATAATAAAATGTGAGGCTGGATGAACACAGCAGGCCAAGCAGCATCTCAGGAGCACAAAAGCTGACGTTTCGGGCCTAGACCCTTCATCAGAGAGGGGGATGGGGGGAGGGGGGAGGGAACTGGAATAAATAGGGAGAGAGGGGGAGGCGGACCGAAGATGGAGAGTAAAGAAGATAGGTGAAGAGAGTGTAGGTGGGGAGGTAGGGAGGGGATAGGTCAGTCCAGGGAAGACGGACAGGTCAAGGAGGTGGGATGAGGTTAGTAGGTAGCGGGGGGTGCGGCTTGGGGTGGGAGGAAGGGATGGGTGAGAGGAAGAACCGGTTAGGGAGGCAGAGACAGGTTGGACTGGTTTTGGGATGCAGTGGGTGGGTGGGGGGGAAGAGCTGGGCTGGTTGTGTGGTGCAGTGGGGGGAGGGGATGAACTGGGCTGGTTTAGGGATGCAGTAGGGGAAGGGGAGATTTTGAAACTGGTGAAGTCCACATTGATACCATATGGCTGCAGGGTTCCCAGGCGGAATATGAGTTGCTGTTCCTGCAACCTTCGGGTGGCATCATTGTGGCAGTGCAGGAGGCCCATGATGGACATGTCATCAAGAGAATGGGAGGGGGAGTGGAAATGGTTAGCGACTGGGAGGTGCAGTTGTTTGTTGCGAACTGAGCGGAGGTGTTCTGCAAAGCGGTCTCCAAGCCTCCGCTTGGTTTCCCCAATGTAGAGGAAGCCGCACCGGGTACAGTGGATGCAGTATACCACATTGGCAGATGTGCAGGTGAACCTCTGCTTGATGTGGAATGTCATCTTGGGGCCTGGGATGGGGGTGAGGGAGGAGGTGTGGGGACAAGTGTAGCATTTCCTGCGGTTGCAGGGGAAGGTGCCGGGTGTGGTGGGGTTGGAGGGCAGTGTGGAGCGAACAAGGGAGTCACGGAGAGAGTGGTCTCTCCGGAAAGCAGACAGGGGTGGGGACGGAAAAATGTCTTGGGTGGTGGGGTCGGATTGTAAATGGCGGAAGTGTCGGAGGATAATGCGTTGTATCCGGAGGTTGGTGGGGTGGTGTGTGAGAACGAGGGGGATCCTCTTGGGGCGGTTGTGGCGGGGGCGGGGTGTGAGGGATGTGTCGCGGGAAATGCGGGAGACGCGGTCAAGGGCATTCTCGATCACCGTGGGGGGAAAGTTGCGGTCCTTAAAGAACGTGGACATCTGGGACGTGCGGGAGTGGAATGTCTTATCGTGGGAGCAGATGCGGCGGAGGCGGAGGAATTGGGAATAGGGGATGGAATTTTTGCAGGAGGGTGGGTGGGAGGAGGTGTATTCTAGGTAGCTGTGGGAGTCGGTGGGCTTGAAATGGACATCAGTTACAAGCTGGTTGCCTGAGATGGAGACTGAGAGGTCCAAGAAGGTGAGGGATGTGCTGGAGATGGCCCAGGTGAACTGAAGGTTGGGGTGGAAGGTGTTGGTGAAGTGGATGAACTGTTCGAGCTCCTCTGGGGAGCAAGAGGCGGCGCCGATACAGTCATCAATGTACCGGAGGAAGAGGTGGGGTTTGGGGCCTGTGTAGGTGCGGAAGAGGGACTGTTCCACGTAACCTACAAAGAGGCAGGCATAGCTGGGGCCCATGCGGGTGCCCATGGCCACCCCCTTAGTCTGTGGGAAGTGGGAGGAGTCAAAAGAGAAGTTGTTGAGTGTGAGGACGAGTTCAGCTAGGCGGATGAGAGTGTCGGTGGAGGGGGACTGGTCGGGCCAGCGGGACAGGAAGAAGCGGAGGGCCTTGAGGCCATCTCCATGCGGAATGCAGGTGTACAGGGACTGGACGTCCATGGTGAATATGAGGTGTTGGGGGCCAGGGAATTGGAAGTCCTGGAGGAGGTGGAGGGCGTGGGTGGTGTCACGGACGTAGGTGGGGAGTTCCTGGACCAAAGGGGAGAAAATGGAGTCCAGATAGGTGGAGATGAGTTCGGTGGGGCAGGAGCAGGCTGAGACGATGGGTCGACCAGGGCAGGCAGGTTTGTGGATTTTGGGAAGGAGATAGAAACGGGCCGTGCGGGGTTGGGGAACAATGAGGTTGGAGGCTGTGGGTGGGAGGTCCCCTGAGGTGATGAGGTCGTGAATGGTGTTGGAGATGATGGTTTGGTGCTCGGGTGTGGGGTCATGATCGAGGAGGCGGTAGGAGGTGGTGTCGGAGAGTTGGCGTCTGGCCTCGGCGATGTAGAGGTCAGTGCGCCATACTACTACTGCGCTATTTATTCCAGTTCCCTCCCCCCATCCCCCTCTCTGATGAAGGGTCTAGGCCCGAAACGTCAGCTTTTGTGCTCCTGAGATGCTGCTTGGCCTGCTGTGTTCATCCAGCCTCACATTTTATTATCTAATATAACATCATACTGTTTTCTGGGTTAATTCTGATACACAATACCCAAAGTGAAGAAATTATGTTTCATATTTTGATTTTGCCTTTTTAGAACTATTTTCTCCTTTTTCAAACCCTTTTATAAGTTTAGCCTTTCTTTTTCCTGAGATGACAACATGTGATTAGTTCTAAGGTATTATCCATAAAGTGTGTCAAATCAACTTGCTGTTTGATTTTACTCTCCCATTGGTGAGGTGTCTTATTTGCTCTAAGTACCAGATATCAAATCACATGATGGTATCCATATTCATCATAATGCACTATATGAACCCGTAATCCATCTTACTTCAGATTTGGGGAAAAAATGTTTTTGTTTCACACACTGCAATAAATGCAAAATCATTAACTTGCTCTGAAACAGCTGTCATATTTCTTGGAGTAATTTCATTCAAATAAAGTTTACTTTTTGGTTAAATCTTATGTACATTTAAACATATGCAATCTCTTCTTCTCTGTGTCTGTGTCTGTCTCTGTCTGTCTCTCTGTGTGTCTCTCTCTCTCTCTCTCTCACACACACATGCATACACACACACACTGAAGTAAACGCACATTCAGCCATCCCTAATCTACATATAATGTGTATTTTAGCAATTTTTTTGCAGACACAACACTAAACATTATAATGACATAAACAGCACTTTAAGAGTCAGACTAAATATTTTGATTTGCAAAAAGGAAAAACAATGTGTAAATAACATTTAGAATGATGTTTAACTTGATCAATGGCACATAATTAGCCAAAGAATGCTACAGTGTAATTTACAATCATAGTTTATATTAGATTAACAACCCACTGAATGAAGATCAATCAATTTGAGTGTATACTTCCAATATATAATTTATGCAATAACCTAGGGATAATTATTGCCAAGAATGGACCTCGAAGCTTTGGAGCAAATTAAAATGCCCAACACTCACTGGTACAAATGTTTGAAGTTTTGTTTGTTATCTGGTGAGTGGATCTCAAAACAGTTAAAGATCTCCGTGCATATAAGTGTTAAGTTCAAATCAGGGAGTTGATTTGCATCTAGCCAAGATCCCTTAAAAAACTTTATTTTACCAAACCTGTAAAACTTTTATTGCATGCCAGTATCAAATAGTAGCGAGTTTTGGGAAGATTTGTAGCTCAGGTTGAGGTTACGGATGTGAGTTTGCTCGCTGAGCTGGAAGGTTCATTTTCAGATGGCTTGTCACCATTCTAGGTAACATCATCAGTGAGCCTCCAGCGAAGTGCTGGTGTTATGTCCCGCTTTCTATTGATGTGTTTAGCTTTCCTTGGGTTGGTGATGTCATTTCCTGTTCTTTTTCTCAGAGGGTGGTAGATGGGCTCCAAACCAATGTGTTTGTTGATGGAGTTCCAGTTGGAATGCCATGCTTCTAGGAATTCTCGTGTGTGTCTTTGTTTGGCTTGTCCTAGGATGGATGTGTTGTCCCAATCAAAGTGGTGTCCTTCCTCATCTGTATGTAAGGATACGAGTGATAGTGGGCCATGTCTTTTTGTGGCTAGTTGATGTTCATGTATCCTGGTGGCTAGCTTTCTGCCTGTTTGTCCAATGTCATGTTTGTCACAGTTCTTGCAAGGTATTTTGTAAATGACGTTCGTTTTGCTTGTTGTCTGTATAGGGTCTTTTAAGTTCATTAGCTGCTGTTTTAGTGTGTCGGTGGGTTTGTGGGCTACCCTGATGCCAAGAGGCCTGAGTAGTCTGGCAGTCATTTCCGAAATGTCTTCGATGTAGGGGAGAGTGGTTATGGTTTCTGGGCACATTTTGTCTGTTTGTTTGGGTTTGTTGCTGAGAAATCGGCGGACTGTGTTCGTTGGGTACCTGTTCTTTTTGAATATGCTGTACAGGTGATTTTCTTCTGCTCTTTGTAGTTCCTCTGTGCTGCAGTGTGTGGTGGCTCGTTGGAATAATGTTCTGATGCAGCTGTTCATCAATGTTCGAACAGTCAATGGGGAACTTCAAACCGCGTCTACAGGAAAACAACACATACGGACCAAATACTGAACTACAGGAGCAACCATCCCAACACCCACAAACGAAGCTGCATTAGAACATTATTCCAATGAGCCACCACACACTGCAGCACAGAGGAACTACACAGAGCAGAGGAAAATCACCTATACAGCATATTCAAAAAGAACAGGTACCCAATGAACACAGTCCGCCGATTTCTCAGCAACAAACTCAAACAAACAGACAAAACGTGCCCAGAAACCATAACCACTCTGCCCTACATCAAAGACATCTTGGAAATGACTGCCAGACTACTCAAACCCTCTTGGCATCAGGGTAGCCCACAAACCCACCAACACACTAAAACAGCAGCTAATGAACTTAAGACAACAGACAACAAACAAAACGATCTCTCAGTCCCCATCTCAGGCAACCAGCTTGTAACTGATGTCCATTTCAAGCCCACCGACTCCCACAGCTACCTAGAATACACCTCCTCCCACCCACCCTCCTGCAAAAATTCCATCCCCTATTCCCAATTCCTCCGCCTCCGCCGCATCTGCTCCCACGATGAGGCATTTCACTCCCGCACCTCCCAGATGTCCAAGTTCTTCAAAGACCGCAACTTTCCCCCCACAGTGGTCGAGAACGCCCTTGACCGCGTCTCCTGCATTTCCCGCAACACATCCCTCACACCCCGCCCCCGCCATAACCCCCCAAAGAGGAACCCCTCGTTCTCACACACCACCCCACCAACCTCCGGATACAACGCAACATCCTCCGACACTTCTGCCATCTACAATCTGACCCCACCACCCAAGACATTTTTCCATCCCCACCCCTGTCTGCTTTCTGGAGAGACCACTCTCTCCGCGACTCCCTTGTTCACTCCACACTGCCCTCCAACCCCACCACACCCGGCACCTTCCCCTGCAACCGCAGGAAGTGCTACACTTGCCCCCACACCTCCTCCCTCACCCCTATCCCAGGCCCCAAGATGACATTCCACATGAAGCAGAGGTTCACCTGCACATCTGCCAATGTGGTATACTGCATCCATTGTACCCGGTGTAGCTTCCCCTACATTGGGGAAACCAAGCGGAGGCTTGGAGACCGCTTTGCAGAACACCTCCGCTCGGTTCGCAATAAACAACTGCACCTCCCAGTCGCAAACCATTTCCACTCCCCCTCCCGTTCTTTAGATGACGTGTCCATCATGGGTCTCCTGCAGTGCCACAATGATGCCACCCGAAGGTTGCAGGAACAGCAACTCATATTCCGCTTGGGAACCCTGCAGCCATATGGTATCAATGTGGACTTCACCAGCTTCAAAATCTCCCCTTCCCCCACCGCATCCCAAAACCAGCCCAGTTTGTCCCCTCCCTCCACTGCACCACACAACCAGCCCAGCTCTTCCCCTCCACCTACTGCATCCCAAAACCAGTCCAACCTGTCTCTGCCTCCCTAACCTTTTCTTCTTCTCACCCATCCCTTCCTCCCACCCCAAGCCGCACCGCCATCTCCTACCTACTAACCTCATCCCACCTCCTTGACCTGTCCGTCTTCCCTGGACTGACCTATCCTCTCCCTACCTCCCCACCTATACTCTCCTCTCCACCTATCTTCTTTTCTCTCCATCTTCGGTCCGCCTTCCCCTCTCTCCCTATTTATTCCAGAACCCTCACCCCATCCCCCTCTCTGATGAAGGGTCTAGGCCCGAAACATCAGCTTTTGTGCTCCTGAGATGCTGCTGGGCCTACTGTGTTCATCCAGCCTCACATTAACAAACAAAACGAACGTCATTTACAAAATACCTAGCAAGAACTGTGACAAACACTACATTGGACAAACAGGCAGAAAGCTATCCACCAGGATACATGAACATCAACTAGCCTCAAAACGACATGACCCACTATCACTCGTATCCTTACATACAGATGAGGAAGGACACCACGTTGATTGGGACAACACATCCATCCTAGGACAAGCCAAACAGACACGCACGAGAATTCCTAGAAGCATGGCATTCCAACCGGAACTCCATCAACAAACACATTGATTTGGAGCCCATCTACCATCCCCTGAGAAAAAGAACAGGAAATGACATCACCAACCCAAGGAAACCTAACCAGATAAATAGAAAGCGGGACATAACACCAGCGCTTCACCGGAGGCTCACTGATGATGTTACCTAGAATGGTGACGAAACGTCTGAAAACTAACCTTCCAGCTCAGCGAGCAAACTCACATCCAGAATATCAAATTCATCTGAGTAAAGATCAAGGTCTGTCAAATCAAGCAAAGTTCAGTTCCATAGTCGTGGGGTAGTATGAAGAACAAGTGGGATTGATTATTCACTGGACGAGAGGGAACATTGAATATGTATTTTCATACCTTAAATGGTCCATGCTCTCAATTAGGTTGAGGAAGCCCAAGAAGAGGACAGGACTGAAAATTTAGAACAGATAAGAAAAAGTCACAAATCTCAATCTTAAAAATAAATTCAGGACTTGTACTGAAACGAACTCAACTAAATTCAGGTATGTACAAATGTAATGCTGTTGAGGAGAGGACATCAGTGATCAGATTCTAGTCAAAAACAACTGCAGAAAAACATAAAGTTTATTTACAAGGTAAGGAACATAATAATTAGTAAAGAATTTAAATTTAAAGCAAAACATGTCTTTCAACATTTGGGTCACCATATCATTCCAAAGCTTCTCTTCCTTTGTCTACTCCCCCTTCTGTTTTTAAAAGTTGTTGACAGATGCTAGGAGTCAGGTCCAAACCTCCAACACTTTTCCCAAGTCAAGAAAGAGTTTACATTTGAATAGCTTCATGATTTCAAGAGAGCCCAGAGCACTTAATAGCAAATACATTCCTTCTAAAGTAAAGTCAATGTTGTACGGCAATGCGACAACCACCTGCTCCTCAGTAACGAGCTTCTACAAAAGTGAATTTAGTGATATTGGTTGAGAAGTAAATACTGACTAAGACACTATCAGTGCTTCTGTGCTTTCAACAGATGGAATACGTTTCTTTCTGTCTACCTGAGAAAGCAAACTGGACTTGTGTTAATACTGTGGCCAAGAGCACATTGCAGTACTCCCTCAGAAATGTGCTGGATATTTAAAAAAAAATCATTCATAGGATTAGGACATTGCCAGCCAGGGTAGCATTTATTTCCCAGAAGGGGCTTAAGAGTCAACCACATGGGTCAGCAGTCACATGTAGGGGTAAGGACATCAATTTCTTTCCCGAACAGGGCATTCGTGAACTAGATAGAGTTCACCCCCACCCCACAACAATCAGCAATGGATTCATGGTCACCATCAGATGGTTTAACTCCAGATTTTTATCGCATTCAAATTCCACTATCTGCCTTGGCAGGATTTGAACCTGGGTCCCCAGAACATCACCTGGGTCTCTGGATTAATAGCTCAGTGATAATATCACTAGGCCATTACCTCCCAAAAATCACAACAGAGTTTATCTACTAAAGTCCTGGAGTGGGATTTGAATCTTGACCTTCAGGCATGAATGGTGGGAGTTGTATCAGTGAGCTAAGACTGACACAGGATATCAAGTCCTTTACTTCTGTTAACAGACAAAAATCTAAATGGATTTGTGTAGGCTTTTATCTTTGGGGAATGGTGCATCATTGTTTTTCTGTAATTATAAAATAGATGATTTGTTAACTAATGAACATTGTCACAAAAATATTATGATTTTTCTGTGAATATACAATTCTTGAATATAAAATGATGTTTTTTTCCCAATCTACTACAGTACATAATATTAAACACACCAGGTAAAAATTTTATTGTAATTATTAATTTCATTGTATAGGCATTGTTTTTGCAATTGCCATTAATATGTTATTCTACATAGGTTTTTTAAATACATAAAAATGGTGTTGTGTGCTAAAATTTTAGTATTCAAAACGGAGGACGGAAACATTGTAGTAATTACGACTTGTACACTAATTTTGGAGTTTTTTTATATCAAAATTATGTTTCGCAACATCAAGAAATTGATCTGGAGTTGTGTTGTTTTAATTTTGTATTTGTCTGTGAATCTATCAAAAACCTGTCCTGGCCTAGATACCTTTTAAATGTATCAGAGATAATGGGAACTGCAGATGCTGGAAATTCCAAGATAATAAAATGTGAGGCTGGATGAACACAGCAGGCCAAGCAGCATCTCAGGAGCACAAAAGCTGACGTTTCGGGCCTAGACCCTTCATCAGAGAGGGGGATGGGGGGAGGGAACTGGAATAAATAGGGAGAGAGGGGGAGGCGGACCGAAGATGGAGAGTAAAGAAGATAGGTGGAGAAGAGATTACAAGAGAGTTGCAATGGGAGAGAGATTCCCTGAGGTTGGTCCGGAGGGAGGAGGGTAACTTCTTCAGGTTAGGCATCCCTGGAAGAGGCTTCACAGTGAGGTTAAAATAGTATCAGAGATAATGGGAACTGCAGATGCTGGAGATTCCAAGATAATAAAATGTGAGGCTGGATGAACACAGCAGGCCAAGCAGCATCTCAGGAGCACAAAAGCTGACGTTTCGGGCCTAGACCCTTCATCAGAGAGGGGGATGGGGGGAGGGAACTGGAATAAATAGGGAGAGAGGGGGAGGCGGACCGAAGATGGAGAGTAAAGAAGATAGGTGGAGAAGAGATTACAAGAGATGTGCTCTTTACAATGAATTATATTCATTTGCATTGTTGCTTTTGTTAATGATACTCCTTTTCCAACAGCTTTACTTCTTCACCAGGTGAAAATACATTTGCAGTACATATTTATTCACCTGGCGAACAATTCACTAGGATTTGGACACAAGTGTTGGACCTGAAAGATGGATCGTTTCTTGTCAGATACCGAATGTATTCAAGCTACAGAGGTTTGGTAATTGAGGTTAAGTTCCAAGATGAACATGTTGCTCAGTCACCATATGTTTTAAAAGGTATTTATGATTTTTCTGTATAATTAACATGAAAGAGCACAGTGATGTAATACATTGGAATATAAATATACTGGGCAAAATCTTGCTGGAGCAGAAGAATTGCAGTATTTGCTGTTTGACCTCACTTTTTCTTTATCCTTTCTTGGTACATTACTGTGAAAATCAGCTTTTGTTGCCCACTCTTTGCCCACAATTCCATGGTATCTTTGCCTGAAACTCCCTTTTCTTGCATGGTACTTGCTTCGTACTGCTCCCAAATGTAATGTTGCAGCATTATTCTTGGGGAAGGTAGTTGTTGAGCGCAGGAGCTTTCCTAACAAGAGTGATGAGTTGTTGGAGAATCAGATATTTATCATATCATATGTCTTAAAAATTACGTTTAGGAGCTTGCTTAACCTGAGGGTGGAATATTTGTGACTTGCTCACCTGCCATATCAATGACAGAATTGCCATTATAGGATGTTGTTGGTGCAATTTTTTTTCGCATAGACTTTAAAAGCAAGATATTAAGGACATTTTTTTACAATGTTGTATATTTTAGTAAGTTAGCTGTAAATGATGTGTACCAGTTCTAATATACTTCAAATGAAATGTTTCCCATACGGTGTAAAATTTTGCCAGTCAGTCAATCTTATGGCTGTAAGGTTTTTCAGCTCCGACGAGTTTTCTGTGATTTGAGTTCAAGTTTACATACAATAATATTAAAACTTTCTATTCACAAGTCAGACATAGAATAATAAGGGCTGACTGATACAATTGTTACTTTGGTGATTTTTGATTTTCTGTAAAGATTTTAATTGGGAGATTAATGGCAACAGTGAATGCGATTTGCCTTTGTAGGTCATGTGTACCATGAATCATGTGACTGTCCACAAGAAGATGGAACCAGGTGGTACAAGGACATGCACTGTCCACACTCTTTTTCACAGATAGAACGAGATTTGGCCAATTTTCCTTTTGTAGATCCAGACAGAATTTCCACAGAAATTGAGAAAAGATTTGGACAAAGGCAAAGTCTGTGCCATTACACGATAAAAGACAATAAGGTAATTTTGTTTAATTTTTGTCTACAGATTTAACAAACATTAAATATATAATTATGGAAAGAGATTCAGAAAGATGTTCCAGATTTTATTCAAAACGATGTTCTGACACTGTATTAATATAGTCTGTTGCCTGGAAATCTGCATCATACCCTGGACATGCTGAATGTAACATGAAGTCAGTTCTAACTATTTCCAATGTGAAAATATTTTATGCAAAAATTGTGCCATAAATTTACTGAAGTTCAGTGTTCTTTTTTAAAGTGAACCTTTACAGAGAGAAATCTATTCTTTCTCTTTTCCTGAAAAATGTGTCTATGTTTATATGTTTTGAGTTGCTTACAGGGACAAACATTTATACTTGCATATTAGCCAATTACTGCAACTTTATCAAATAAGATTTGTTTAATATACAAATAATTGTGTCTGATACTCCTTTCTATTTAAAATTTGTATAATTAAGTTATTAATTTGGTCATCTATTTAAAAAGTATTTTTATTCAGTTTTGACTTATGACGTAGTATGAGTAGAGTGAAACTAGACTACAGCCTCGAGCCTTAGCCATAACATCTGTCATCTTCTGGGGCATTCACTGATGTTTCTCTTGTTCACCACAGCTCTGTTTCTTGGCCATTGATAGCTTTTGTGGTTCCATAATCCTTTTTTTGGTCTGTTTGCTACCTTCTCTTGCACCTTGCCATACTTTCTGTCTAATTAGATCCGTGTCTCCTTCTGTTTATTTTTTCTTCCTTTCTCCTTCACTGTTATATTCTTCTTCTGTATCTGGACCTTGTCTCCATTTTTGTCTTTTTCAAAAATGATCCATTTGCTTTCCTGTCTGTCTCCCTATCCGTTTCTTTAATTTGAGTTCAAAATCCAATCATGCTGTTCCAGTGTGGCTTCCTCTACACCTGGGAAACCAAGTGGAGGCTTGGGGACCGCTTTGCAGAACACCTACAATTGGTTCGCAATAAACAACTGCACCTCCCTGTTGGATGCATTTCAACTCCCCCTCTCATTCTTTAGATGACATGTCCACCCTGGGCCTCCTGCAGTGCCACAATGATGCCACCCGCAGGTTGCAGGAACAGCAACTCGTATTCTGCTTGGGAACCCTGCAGCCCAATGGTATTAATGTGGATGTCACAAGCTTCAAAATCTCCCCTCCCCCTGCCGCATCCCAAAACCAGCCCAGCTTGTCCCTGCCTCCCTAACCTGTCCTTCTTCCCACCTATCGCCTCCTCCCACATCAAGTCCCACCCCCATCTCCTACCTATTAGCCTCATCCCACCCCCTTGACCTGTCTGTCCTCCCTGCACTGACCTATCCCCTCCTTAACTCCCCACCAACACTCACCTTTACTGGCTCCATCCCTGCTTCTTTGACCTGTCTGTCTCCTCTCCACTCGTCTTCTCCTCTATCCACCTTCTATCCGCCTCCCCCCCTCCCTATTTATTTCAGAACCCCCTTCTCCTCCCCCATTTCTGAAGAAGGGTCGAGGCCCAAAACGTCAGCTTTCCTGCTCCTCTGATGCTGCTTGGCCTGCTGTGTTCATTCAGCTCTACACCTTGTTATCTCAGATTTTCCAGCATCTACAGTTCTCTGATGCAATATTGCTCTTTGTCTCTCTGTCCTTCCACTATATTTTTAAACTCTATCAAATTTTTCTGTTCCATCTTCTCATTTTTTTGTTTATCCCTGAAATTTTTAAACACAATGTATTTCTTAGAAAAAAGCTGCCCAGTTTACTATAACACATGCACCACTCATTGTACAAGCCAGATTGTACTTACTGATTTACAGAAAAACGCTGAAACAGAACAACATCACAGAAATGAAGAGACACTTACTGTACAATATATTGTTCGAAGTACCAGCGTCATATCATCAGGCATCATAAACTGATTAGTTCGCTTCCCCACTACTATATGGAAATACATCAACACCTTGCACTAGTCTGGGATAAAATGGGGGTCAGTTCACACAGAGATTTAGGGGAGTTGCTTGAAGACTAATTTGAGGACACATGCTCCATGGGGACTTTTTAAAGAAAAACCAAGCAGTTCAGGGATAGTGTTCCAGAAAGTCTCACCAAGTTAACTGAAATACCGACCATTGGAACCTACAGTAAACGTGAAGACAGAGCACAAAGGCCTGGGTGTAATGACAATCAGCCTCATGTTTCGTAGCTTTTTAAACTTCCTAATATGCATTATATTCAAGGATTATTTGATTTAATAATGCGTTAATTGCATTTTAAAAATTCTTTTAGGTTTATGTAAAAACATTCGGAGAACATGTTGGCTTCCGAATATTCATGGATTCTATTTTGCTGTCTCTGACCCGAAAGGTAAGATACCTTGCTTGTATTTAAGCAGGTTTGATAAATATGAGCAGGGGCTCCTAAAACCTGTTTTACTATTCAGTGACATCATGGCCGATGTAACATTAGTAAATCCTTGTTCCACATCCCATGATAAGTTTGTGTTAACAAAATTCTTTGTATACCAGATTTAATATTAACACGTTTAGTGTTAAATTCGCGAAATAGTTTGTTGGAAGCATAGATTTTTTAATTCACTCACAAGATGAGGGTGCTGCTGGCGAGGCAGCATTTATTGCCCATCTCTAATTGCCCAGAGGGCAGTTAGGAGTCAGCCACATTGCTGTGGGTCTGGAGTCACGTGTAGACTGGAGTAGTGAACCAGGTGGGTTTTTCTAACAATCGACAATGGATGTGTGGTCATTATTAGGAACTCATTCAAATTCCACCATCTGCTATGGCAGGACACTAACTGGGTCTCCAGAATAACAGCCCTGCAATAATGTAACTGGGCCATTGCCTCGCCTATCAAGATTGCACTGAGGTGTAGATTGTTCACTCTTTTTGGACACTCTGAAAATTTATGAATATGGTAATAAAGTCAGAAAGTGGAGCTGAGGTGAAAGATGATCCATGGTTGGATTCAATCATGCAGCATGCTTGAAATGTCGGATGGCCTATTTCAGTTTCTGTTTTACTACGTTTCTGTTCTCTCAACTGAGTCAAAATGACGCTGAGCCTCCAACAACAGAAGCCTTAGGAATAATATTCCCTTTGAGCTGCCACTACCTCTGGAGGTAACTACAGACGCAATGTCTTATGCTTAGGTCTGGGATGCTCAGAAACCAGCAGCTCTTTTCATTTATTTTGTTGCGGTGTCACTGAACTCAGAGCTGCTTACATTTCGCTGTGGAGAATATATAAAACTATGCCCTATTTCCTGCTTATTTTCCATTCAGACAATGAATGAGTAGTTGATTCAAAAGTAGAAGTACATTAATTGCTTTGTACACAATGTAATTACAAAGTATTCTAACAAGTGATTGTACTCATGGGAGCTCATTTATTTCTCATCTGATGCAACAGAATATTAGCCAGGAGCACCAACAAAAGTGCTGTTTGGAAGAAATTTTATTTGAGAAGTTGATTTTGTTTCCAAATATTTTGCCAGTATTAAATTTCAGGGTGCTAAATACAAGGGCAGAAGCATTTGCAGTTACAAATACTACCCTATTGGTTATCGTAATCATTTTCAAAAGAAGTCTAGAGACTTCAGTAGCATGGTGATTTAGATCTCCCGTTTGCTGAAGTACAGAGTAAGACGATGCATATTTGCACCAATAATGTATAATTCTCCCATTGTCACGTGCTAAGCTGAGGGACAACTTTTTCCACACAGGGGACAGTACGTATATGGAAAGACCTGCCAGAGGAAGTAGTAGATGCAGGTATAGTTGCAACTTTTAAAAGACATTTGGACCGATGCATGAATAGGAGCAGTTAAGAGAATTCTGGGCTAAATGCAAGTGAATGAGACTAGTTTAGTTTGAGCAACTGGCTGGTCAGCATGATGACTTGGACCAACAGTCTGTTTCTGTGCTGTATGACTCTATGACAATAATTGACTGAGCATCAATTGCCGTTTGTGGGTGACTTCCAAATATCTAACAATCTTTATGTATGGAAGTGTTTCATAAGTTCACTGCTTAAAGGTCTAGCTCTTGTCTTTAGATTGTGTCCCCTAATCCTAGACTTCTGAATCAGCAGAAATAAGTTCTCTCTATTTATTCTACCATCTGCTGTTAATATCTTGAAAGCCTGTATCAAATCACCCCTCAAATTCCAAATTCTAGGGAATACAGTTTGAGTTGTTTGAATAGTATATCCTCATTTAAAAAAAAAACTATTAATAGTCTAGATGTACCCATACAGTAGTCCTTCCAAGGTTGACATATCCTTCCCAGTCTAGGACTGCCAGTAGTGGTCCAGGTCTAGTGTATCTGGGCTTTCAAAATTAGATGCAAGCAGTGTTATGACTTCTATTGCCTTGTGTTTTAATCCTCTAGAGATAAAAGCCAGGATTCCACAAGCCTTTTTGTACCATTTTCATTTCATTTTAACGTTCAGTGTATTGCACTTCAATCCACAAGTATCTTTGAACTTCCAGTGTTTCAGTTTTACACAATTTATAAAATCACCTCAGCATTTTTAAGCCCAAAGTGGATAGCCTCCAGTTTGCTTATAATGAATCCCATCTGCCACAGTTTTGCCTATACACTTATTCGGTTAAGAACCTTTGTAATTTTACGCTCCCATGTATCGTGCTTGCACTGCCACCTATCTTGTTATTGGCAAATGTGTATATGAGCTTTCTATTCCATTATCTAATTTATTAATAAATATAGTGAATAGTTTAAGTCCCCAGGATCTTTTTGAATTATCATAATTTGGTATTTGGTTTAGCTATAACAAAATCTCAGTAAAATGGAAGAACTGCCAACAGAATACTAACAAAAATGAGTTTTCAATAAAGCATTGATACAGTGTTCATATTAATATATTTTACTTTTAGGTAAAAATGCAAGATGTAGAGTTCTTTGTAAATCTTGGAGACTGGCCTTTAGAAAAGAGAAAAACTACCGAGAAGCTTCACCCTATTTTTTCCTGGTGTGGGTCAGATAACACAAGAGATATTGTAATGCCAACATACGACATTACTGATTCGGTTCTAGAAACTATGGGACGGTAAGATGTTACTTACTATTGCAGTGTTTAACATTAACTTTAATTGAAATAATTAACCAATAAACAGAGGTTGGACTTGTGGATTTAATTGTAGAGACTTGGGAAGTGCTGTAGAGTAGAGGGACCTAGGAGCTCAGGTACATAATTCTTTGAAGTTTGCATCACACATAGACATGATGGTTAAAAAGGTGTTTAGCATGCCTGTCTTCATTGCTCAGACCTTTGACTGTGGAAATTGAGAAGTCATTGTACAGGACATTGGTGAAGTCCCTTCTGGAATACTATCTCCAGTTATAGTCGCCCAGTTGTAGGAAGGGTATTATTAAGCTGGAGAGAGTTCGTAAGAGATTTACCAGAATGTTGCTGCAAATGGAAGATTTGAGTTATGATGAAAGGCTGGAATTTTTTCACTGGTGTACAGGAGGTTGAGAAGTGACCTTGTAGAAATTTGTAAAATCATTAAGGTATATAAAGGGTTAATGGTTGATGGTAGTTGTCTTTTTTCTGTATTTGGGGGATTTCGAGACTAGGGGGCACATTTTTTAAAGTGAGAGGAGAAAGATTTAAAAAAGATATGTGGGGCAAATCATTCACACAGAAGGTAGTTTGCATGTCGAATAAACTTCCTGAGTTAGTGGTGGATGTGGGCACAATTACACTTTAAAAGTCATTTGGATAAGTACATGAACGGGAGAGGTTTGGAGGGATATGGACCAGAAGCAGGCAGATGGGACTAGTTTAGTTTGAGATTATGTTCAACATGGACTGGTTGGATCGAAACATCTATTTCCATGCAAGATGACTCTATGACTCCATAATCAGAGCGTTAAGACAAATTATATACTTCAATTTTGCCTTAATCCTTCATTGCCCACTTAACCTGGGCTTCAGTATGCAAAAAAATGATGACTCAGATGGCAGTAGGAATACAAATGACTTTGGCTAGCTTTACAGAAAAACAAGATTTACCATGGACGTCCAGTCCGTATACACCTGTGTTCCCCATGCAGATGGCTTAAAGGCCCTCCGCTTCTTCCTGTCCTGCAGGCTTGACCAGTCCCCCCTCCACTGACACCCTCATCCGCTTAGCCGAAGTCGTCCTCACCCTCAACAACTTCTCTTTCGATTCCTCCCACTTCCTACAGACAAAGGGACTGGCCTTGGGCACCCGCATGGGCCCAAGCTATGCCTGCCTCTTTGTAGGTTACTCGGAACAATCCCTCTTCTGTAGCTACACTGGCCCTAAATCCCACCTCTTCCTCAGTTACGTTGATGACTATACTGGCGCCACCTCGTGTTCCCACGAGGAGCTTGAACAGTTCATCCACTTCACCAACACCTTCCACACCAATCTTAAGTTCACCTGGGCCATCTCTAATATCTTTCTTTCCTTCCTGGACCTCTCTGTTTCCATCTCTGGCAACCACCTGAAACCGATATCCATTTCAACCCCACCAACTCCCACAGCTACCTAGAATACATCTCCTCCCACCCACCTTCCTGCAAAAATTCCATCCCCTATTCCCAATTCCTTCGCCTCCACCGCATTTGCTCCCAGGATGAGACATTCCACTCCTGATCATCTCAGATGTCCTCATTTTTCAAGGACCACAACTTCCCCTCTCAGTGGTCGAGAACACCCTCGATTAAGTCTCCTGCATTTCGCGCAACTCATCCCTCACACCCCGCCCCTGGAATAACACCCAAAACAGAATCCCCCTTGTCCTCATGTACCACCCCACCAACCTCCGGATCCAACGCATCATCGTCCAACACTTTCGTCATCTGCAATCTGACCCCATCACCAAAGACATTTCTCTGACCCCACCCTTATCTGTTTTCCGGAGGGACCACTCTCTCCTGACTCCCTTGTCCACTCCACACTCCCCTACATCCCCATCACACCCAGCACTTATCCCTGCAATCGCAGAAAGTGCTAACCTGACCCCACACCACCTCCCTCATCTCATCGCAGGCCCCAAGAAAACTTTTCGCAACAAGCAGATCGACCTGCACATCTGCCAATGTGGTATACTGCATTCGCTGATCCTGTTGTGGCCTCCTCTACGTTGGGGAAACTGAGCAGAGGCTTGAGGACTGCTTTGCAGAACACCTACACTCGGTTCACACTAAACAACTGCACCTCCCAGTCGCGAACCATTTCAACTCCCACTCCCATTCCTCAAACGACATGTCCATCCTGGGCCTCCTACAGTGCCACAGCAATGCCACCCGAAAGTTGCAGTAACAGTAACTCATATTCCACTTGGGAACCCTGCAGCCCAATGGCATCAATGTGGACTTACCAAGATTCAAAGTCTCCCCTCCCCCACCACATCAACCAGCCCAACCTGTCCTTCCTCCCACCTATTCTCTCCTCCCACCTTAAGCCCCACCCCCATTTCCTTCCTACTAACGTCATCCCACCCCCTTGACCTGTCCGTCCTCCCTGGACTGACCTGTCCCCTCCCTACCTCGCCACTTACACTCACTTTCACTGGCTCTAACCCTGCCTCTTTGGCCTGTCTGTCTCCTCTGCACCTATCTTCTCCTTTATCCATCTTCGATCTGCCTCCCCCTCTCTCCCTATTTATTTCAGAACCCCCTTCCCCTCCCCCCTTTCTGAAGAAGTGTTTTGGCCCGAAACGTCCGCTTTCCTGCTCCTCTGATGCTGCTTGGCCTGCTGTGTTCATCCAGCTCTACATCATGTTATCTTCAGTCAGCATTAGTTCTGTTTAGGATATAACATTTTAGCTGGCTGATACAAATCTGAATAGAAGCATCTAGTATCAATTCAACCCATTTAATTACAGACAATACCCATGTTTCAGGAGCTTAAAGGAAGTTACCCAATAATGTTGCCAAATCATCTGAAATACTCTAAAAGTGAGAAGTCTCTATCCCTATTATGATTTCTGCAAGGAGCAATCAATTGTTCAAATGTAAGAATAATTTATTGCAAAGAACACCAACCAACATTTTCAGTAAATCTCATGACGTACATATGAAAATTTCTGTAACAGATAAAGATGCTCAAAATGTTAGCAGTTAATCATCAGACATGCCATTTTTGTGCTCCGATGTGGAAATGCTGGTATTAGGCTGGAGTGGACATTGCGAAAAGTCACCAGGTTATAACCCAACAGGTTTATTTAAAGACACAAGACCAAGTTTTTGCAGATCTGCTGGAGCCTTGGCCTGAGGATCTAGGAGTGGGGCAAAGACTAAGAGCAAGGGCAAAGGTGGCACAAGTAGCACCAGCCAATGAGCAGAGCAATTGGGCAGCTCTGTGTGGTAGTTAGGAGAAATGGCAGGTCCGGCCTGAACATGGACTTGCCAGGTGGAGGGAGTGCTGACAGCACCAAAAACATTGTCTCTGCCTGCCACGCTGTAGCTGGCGCTTCTCTGAATGAGTAAAGGCTGGCTAAATAGACTGTCCTTCCTGTTGGCAGACAGCTCTGCCCAATGCTGGCTAGTGATGCTGCACAGCTAGTTAGTCTTTCGGTGCCTGTATACTCCTTGCAATACCTGGAGGTGGTGTTCTTATCACACGACCTGACTCTAACCCCTTATTATATGTCAGCTTCAATGCTAAAAAAAACTTCACTTTCCTGTATGTTGTGTTTCGCTTATATTAATCTGATATAAGTAAATATTTGTACAAATTTAATGACATCAAGAAGTTTACTACTACAATAATTTAAGTCATAGAAAGTAAATAAGTTACAGTTCATGTTTATACTTCAGATTTACTGCAAGCTGCTGAAGCAGCCTTTAACTCCAGATAATTGGCACAGTGTCAATTCTTTTAGTGTCATTAAACCTAGGCAGCATGCAGTTTTTTTGTGTAACGCTTCAATTGCAGTGTACATTGAACTGTTCAATGGATAACGTTGGTCATTTTAACATGGAACATGCTAAATATCACAAGTAATAGACTTTTGATATTTTGAAAGAATGCCTTATTTTATACTACTGTGGTATTTTGTAACTTTTGAAGTCTTCATGTTCGACTTAAGATCTTCAAATCATCTTCTTTTTGTTTTCACAGAAGTAGCACACTTACAATTAATTTATTCTGAATGTTCTTATCAACAAATTCATCCTACTCTTTCCAATATGTAGACAGCCCAACGAGGAAGGGTGCTGTACTGGACCTGGTTTTGGGGAACGAGCCCATCTAGGTGATCAAAGTTCCAATGGGGGAGCATTTTGGGAATAGTGACCATAATTCCCTAACTTTTTGGATACATATCTGGATAAGGGCAAAATTTGACCTTGGATGAAGATGTTAATTTGGGGCAAGGTAAACTATAACAAAATTAGGTAAGAATTGGAGAATGTGGATTGGGAGTAGCTGCCTGGGGATGAAACTACATCTCACATGTGGGTGCCTTTCAAAGACGAGTTGATTAGAGTGCAGGACAGGCATATTCCTGTGAAAATGAAGGACAGGAATGGCAGGATTTGGGAACCTTGGGTGACAGGGCAAATTATCAGTTTAGTCAACAAAAAAGAAACATTCCTAAGGCCCAGGCAACTAGAAACAGACAAAGTCCTTGAAGAATATAGAGAAAGTAGGAAGGAGCTCGAAAAGGGAATTCGGAGGGCTAAAAGGGGCCTTGAAATGCCCTTGGCCCGCAGGGTTAAGGATTAGGAGCAAGAAGATAGCTAGGGAAATAATAGGCCCACTTGAGGATAAAGGAGGACAGTTTTGTGTGGAGCCAGAGGAGATGGTTCAGATCCTTAATGAATACTTTACATTGGTATTCACCCAAGAGAGGGACATGATGGATGTTGAGGTAAGGGAAAGGCGTGTGAATACTCTCGGGCTGGTCAAATGAAGGAGCAAGTTTTGGATGTCTCAATGCATTAGACAAGTTCCCAGGTCCACATGAGATCTATCTATCTATACTGTGGGAGGCAAGTGAGGAAATTACTGGAAATAGCTTTGCCTCCTCTTTGTCCTCAGACAAGGTTCCAAAAGGATGGAGAGTGGCCTGTGTTGTTCGTTTGTTTAAGAAGGAAACAGAGAGAGTCCAGGTAATTACAGGATGGTGAGCCTGACATCAGTGGTGGGGAAGATATTGAGAGAAAGGATTTATTTAGAAGCAATTGGACTTGTTAGTGATAGGCAGCCTGGGTTTGTGCAGGAAGATAATGTTTCACCAACTTGATTGAGTTTTTTGAGGACATGACAAGAATGATTGATGAGACAAGGGCAGTAGATGTTGTCTACAGGGACTTTAATAACACATTTGATAAGGTACCTCATTGCAGGCTGATACAGAAGGTAGACTCTCGTGGGATCTGGGGTGAACGGGCTAAATGGATACAAAACTGACTTGTCATGGAAGACAGAGTAGCAGTGGAAAGGTGCTTTTCACAATGAAAGTTAATAACTAGCAGTGTTCTTATGGAATCAGTGCTGGGACCTTTGTTGTTTGTGATATGTAGACCAGTGAGCCTTACCTCAGTTGTTGGTAAAGTGTTGGAAAAGGTTATAAGGGATAGGATTTATAATCATCTAGAAAAGAATAAATTGATTAGGGATAGTCAGCATGGCTTTGTGAAGGGAAGGTCGTGCCTCACAAACCTTATTGAGTTCTTTGAGAAGGTGACCAAACAGGTAGATGAGAGTAAACCAGTTGATGTGGTGTATATGGATTTCAGCAAGGCGTTCGATAAGGTTCCCCACAATAGGCTATTGTACAAAATGCAGAGGAATGGAATTGTGGGAGATATAGCAGTTTGGATCGGAAATTGGCTTGCTGAAAGAAGACAGAGGGTGGTAGTTGATGGGAAATGTTCATCCTGGAGACCAGTTACTAGTGGTGTACCGCAAGGGTCGGTGTTGGGTCCACTGCTGTTTGTCATTTTTCTAAACGACCTGGATGAGGGCGTAGAAGGATGGGTTAGTAAATTTGCAGACGACCCTAAGGTCGGTGGAGTTGTGGATAGTGATGAAGGATGCTGTACGTTGCAGAGAGACATAGATAAGTTGCAGAGCTGGGCTGAGAGGTTGCAAATGGAGTTTAATGCAGACAAGTGTGAGGTGATGCACTTTGGTAGGAGTAACCAGAAGGCAAAGTACTGGGCTAATGGTAAGATTCTTAGTAGTGTGGATGAGGAGAGAGATCTCGGTGTCCATGTACACAGATCCTTGCAAGTTGCCACCCAGGTTGACAGGGCTGTTAAGAAGGCATACAGTGTTTTAGGTTTTATTAATAGAGGGATCGAGTTCCGGAACCATGAGATTATGCTGCAGCTGTACAAAACTCTGGTGCGGCCGCATTTGGAGTATTGTGTACAGTTCTGGTCACCGCATTATAAGAAGGATGTGGAAGCTTTGGAAAGGGTGCAGAGGAGATTTACTAGGATGTTGCCTGGTATGGAGGGAAGGTCTTATGAGGAAAGGCTGAGGGACTTGAGGCTGTTTACATTAGAGAGAAGAGGTTGAGAGGTGACTTAATTGAAACATATAAAATAATCAGAGGGTTAGGTAGGGTGGATAGGGAGAGCCTTTTTCCTAGGATGGTGACGGCGAGCACGAGGCGGCATAGCTTTAAATTGAGGGGTGAAAGATATAGGACAGATGTCAGAGGTAGTTTCTTTACTCAGAGAGTAGTAAGGGAATGGAACGCTGTGCCTGCAACGGTAGTAGATTCGCCACCTTTAGGTACATTTAAGTCATCATTGGATGAGCATATGGACGTACATGGAATAGTGTAGGTTAGATGGGCTTGAGATCGGTATGACAGGTCGGCACAACATCGAGGGCCGAAGGGCCTGTACTGTGCTGTAATGTTCTATATGTAGATGGTCTGGGGAGGATATAGGTGACCTGATTAATAAGTTTGTGGATGATGCCAAAATTTGCAAAGTTGCAGATAATGAGGCTTGTCAATGGATACAGCGGGATATAGATAAATGGCAAGCTTGGGCAGAGATATGGCAAATGGAATTTAATCTGGAAAAATGCGAGCTGATGCATTTTGGAAGATCAATTTCAGATGTAAATTATTACAACAAATGGCAGAACATTTAGGAGCATTGACATACAGTGGGATCTGGGCATATATGCTCACGGATCCCTAAAAGTGGCAATACAGCTGGATGAGGTGGTCAAGAAGTTTGCCTTCATTGGCTAGGCCATCAAATATAAAAGTTGACAAGTTATGTTACAGCTGTATAAATTTTGGTTAGGCCGCTTTTGGAATTTTGCGTGCAGTTCTGGTTACCACACTACCAGAAGCACGTGGATGCTTTGGAGAGCATGTAGAGAAGGGTTACCAGGATATTGCCTGGTTTTGATGGCTTTAGTTTCTAGGAGAGTTTGGATAAACTCGGATTGTTTTCACTGGAAGATGGAGATTGAGGGCCAACCTGATAGAGGGCTGCAAATTTATGAGAGGCATAGGTAGGGTGGATAGTCAGAGGTTTTTTCCCAGGGTGGAAGGTCAACTACAAGAGGACAAAGGTTCAAGGTGAGAAGAGGGAGTTTAGGGGAGAAGTGCAGGGAAAATTTTTCACACAAAGTGGGGAGTACCTGAAACACACTGTCAGTAGAGGTGGTGGAAGCAGACATGTTGGTAATCTTTAAGGGAAGCCTAGATAGACACATGAACCGGAGTCAAGCAGAGGAATAGAAACCATGTATGGGCAATAAGTAGCCATCTAGGGAAGAATTATAAGTTGGCGTCAGCTTGGTGGGTTGAAGGGCCTGTTTCTGTGTAGTTGCGTGTTGTATTGAAATGACACCATTTAAGATTTTGTTATTACTCGTCTCAAATTCTGTTATATAAAACTTACTTTGTTGAATTTCTGTGCGCTCATGAATATTGTCATCTGAGTGTGATTGCTACGCCTCAGATAATCCACCTACATTCTGTACTGTGTGTAACAATATCTTGAAGAACAAATAAAGCAGCTTGTTAGACTTTGTTAGATTACATGCAGGTTTAATGACAGAATGATATTCTGTGAAACTGGTAGTATTTAAATTTCACAATAAGCTTCTAATGTTGAAAGCAGTTGTTAGCAATTTGTACAGAATACATTTAATTTTATTACTGAAGTTCAAGTAAGTTTCATAGGTCTTTGACATTGGATGAATAGCCCAACTGAGTGCCCTCATCATGATTTGCATGACAAGCAATAGCAGCTGAATCATAGAACCTCTCATAAAGTTAGTGACACATGGCAGATGCATACAGTACTTTCAGATTTCAACATCACTCATTATATACTCTGATTAAGCAACTTCACGCACTTCAGAAGTAAACATTTCCTGCTTTATAGTTTCTTCTTGGTAATTTAGTTTAATCTCAATATGCTTCACCAGTTCTGTTGCCAATAAGTTTTACACTGTTTTTAGGCAAACCTAGTTCTGATGCCAGTGCTGTTTGGTACTTCAGTATACCATTTAGAATTCAGTTAGATTTTGTTTTAATACATGAGCAAGTACAACAATACTACAACGTGTTACCACCCCATTATCCATTTGAAGAAGGAAAATGTTGTTGTTTTATAAAAATCAATAGAATGCTACAACTGCTGGGAATCTAAAATAAAATGCAGGAACAAGCAGCACATCTGTAAGGCCACATCTGTGAGAAAGAAGCAGAGTGTAAGTTTTATAGGTCATTGACCTTTCATCGGAATGGGAAAACGTGCGTGTTAGCAGGAAAAGAAGAGAGGTTGGAGAAAAAAGGATGAAATGCAAAGCATGAGGATGCCGCAAGGCAAAAGGGGGCAGTGTAGAACTGGTAAAGAAATGAAACATGGAAATGAATGTCGGGGTTAATTGGTATGTGGTGTTGGGTATTGTTGTGGGAACAAAATAAATATTGGTAATGACTCCTGGCTCCTCTTCTCTCACAAGTAATCAAGGTTTTGTGAAATCAGTAACACACTGATATTGGAGGAAAGTCTTGAAAGTAGACATGTTTTAAAAATAAATTATTCAATACTGGTTACTATGGCAAATGTTGAATTTTTGCACTAGATTTTCTTCCCTGTTCATTATTGTTGTTCACTATCATAAGTTGATTCTCTGTCTTGTACAAACTGAGTTGCAATAATTCTGTCTAGTATTCAGATAAATGGTAGCATGATGTGTAGATTATAACAGATAACCCTTGACCTCTTCTGTTTACTGGAATTTATCACCTGTTGCTATGTAAATTTTCTTTATAAATTATTAACTAGATAAATACAACTCATTTAAGGCATACACTCAGTAACAATTGTAGGTTTCCTTTCAGCGGAGTGCTATACGGCTTTACAGAGATCTAATTTATTTCCACTCCATGCTATATGAAATAGCAAAGATGCCACATTCTGTTTCCATGAAAATAATCTTAAGCTATACATTACTTAAGAACGTACAGTTGAAAGAAATAGGAATAGGAGTAAGCTATTTTGCTCCTTGAGCCTGCTTCACCATTCAGTAAGATGATGGCTGATCCGATACTCCTGACATCCATTTTTCTCCCCTTTCCCCATAATCTTTGATTCTCTGACTGGTAAAGAATCTATCTATTTCAGCCTTAAATATACAAAAGACCTCTGCCCCCCATGGCTCATGATAGTGAGGACTGTGATGGGGAAGTATTTCTTCTCTCAGCGTGTAAGTCTTCAAAACTGAAGAAAAGTCACTCAACCTGAAATGTGAACTCTACTTTCTGTCTCTACAGATGCTGCCAAACCTGCTGAGTTTCTCCAGCAATTTATGTATTTGAACTGTAAGTGGATGTCTGTTCCATAATTGACGTTGGAAGCTGTGGTTATGACCTTTGTTCCTTGAATGCTTCTATAACACATACAAGAGGAGTGCGCTGTTTCTGAGGTCCCACTGCTCCCTTGCTGAATAAGGTTGGCGGGGGGGTGGTTGGTGTGTGGTGGTAGCAGTGGCATAAGGGTATTTAAGCTTTCATGGAGCAGTCTGAGGGAGCATGGGATAATGTTTGGACAGTGGGATCAAATAAACTGAGGGTAGAGAGGTAACGTTCAGGCCCCACAGCTGTGTTGGAGAACTGAAAATCCTCATGCAATCCATTGCAGTTCACAAAATGCACTGCAAACCTGACCCCTTTTGGAAAAGACAGAAATTCCTCATACAGTCTCACATGGGTTAAATATGAATTTTGCGAATCAGAAGGCCAGAAGATACTGTCGCAAAATTAGGCCGTTTGGCCCATGGTTCTGCTCCACCATTCGATCATGGCTGATATGTTTTTCAATCCCACCTCTAGTGCCTCTTACCAATCGCAAATCTATCTATCTCTGCCTTAAAGACACACGAAGGCTTGGCTTCCACACAGTCATCACCCTCTGGCTGAAGAAGTTCCTCCTTGTCTCAGTTCTAAAGAGTCCTCCCTTCACTCTGAGGCTGAGCCCCCAGGTCCTAGTCTCGCCAGCTAAATGAAACATCTTCTCCGTGTCCACTCTATTCAGGCCTCTCGGTATTCTGTAAGTTTCAAACAGATCCCACGCCCTCTAACCCCCATCTTTCTAACCTCCATTGAGTACAGCCCCAAAATCCTCAACCGCTCCTAATATGACACGCCCTTCATCCTCAGGATCATTCTTGTAAATCTCCTCTGCATCTCTCCAAAACCAATACATCCTTCCTCTGATACGGGGCCTAAAACTGTTCAGAATATTCAATATGAAGTCTGACCAGACCCTGAAACAGCCTCAGCAGTACACCTCTATTCTTGTATTCTAGCCCTCTTGAAATGATTACTAACATTGCAGTTGCCTTCCTAACTGCCGACTGAATCTACATGTTAACCTCAGGAGAATCCTGAACTAAGATTGCCAGGTCCCTTTGTGCTTCAGATTTCCAAAGCCTTTCCCCATTTAGAAAATAGCCTACATCTCTATTCTTCCTACCAAAGTGCATAACCTCACACTTTACCATACAGTATTCCATTTGACACTTCTTTGCCCACTCTTCTAGCCTGTCCAAGTCCTTCTGTAGCCTCCTTGCCTCTTCAACGCTACCCTGTCCCACCACCTGCCTTTGCGTCATCTGCAAACATAGCAACAATGCTGTTAGTTCCTTCGACCAATTCATTAACATATAATGTGAGTAATTATGGTCCCCTGAATTGACCCCTGTGGAACTCCGCTAGTCACTGGCTGCCGTCCTGAATGAGACCCCTTTATCCCCACTGTCTGCCTTCTGCCAGATGGCTAATCCTCTATTCATGCCAGTGCCTTGCCCTTAACACCATAGACTTATTTTATTTAGCAGCGTCCTATGCGGCACCTTGTCAAAAACCTTCTAGAAATCCAAATAGATCACATTCCTTGCGTCTCCTTTGCCTAAGTTGCTCTCTACCTCCTAAAAGCATTCTAACAGATTTGTCAGGCATGACCTCCTCTTGATGAATCCATACTGACTTATCCCTATTTAGCCACGAGCTTCCAGTAATCTGTAATTTCATCCTTAATAATGGACTCTAAAATCTCGCCAGTGACCGAGGTCAGGCTAACGAGCCTGTAATTTCCTATCTACTGCCTCCCTCCCTTCTTAAACTGGTTGTTAAATTAGTTATTTTCCAGTCCTCCAGGACCCTTCCAGACTCCAGTGATTTGTGAAAGATAATCACCAATGTCTGTACAATATCCACAGTTATCTCCTTCAGAACTCCATAGTGTAGTCCATCTGGTTTGGGTGGTCAGTAAATACACAGGTCAGTTTCTCCCAGCCCAGAACAAATTTGACTCTTAATGTGCAAATTAGTAATGATTTACTGTTTTTAAAAGTCTTCTAAATAATAATTTGGAAGAAGATTTCGGGAATCGTATAACGAGTCTTGTACATTGTGCCTTTTATAATTCATATTAAAAGCTAAAATTATTGATTTCATATTGGGGTACAGTTTCATGTGTTATTGGGTTAGCTACCTAAGCAGCAATTATTCATGAATGAATAGAATGAATAGTGCAGTGTGGTGGAATGGAATGATCAATTTACTTCACAGATGAGAAATGTCTTTTAACTCACTTTGACATCTTGAATCGCAACATCTCTTATTTGTCAGCTAAGTTGTAACACGTTCATTTATTCTTGAATGCATCTTTGTGTAACTTAATTAGCTTTAATTTAATTCAGTGCACAAGTCAGAATTTGTCATTGAACTTATTAGTTTTTATCACATTTTATAGAATCATAGAGGTATATGATTTGTTAATTTTTTTAATTATTGTGAATCCTGATTTCCACAGAGTAAGTCTGGATATGATGTCTGTTCAGGCCAACACTGGCCCTTCTTGGGAAAACAAAAATTGTACAGCATTTTGGAGAGGACGTGACAGCCGAAAGGAGCGTCTAGAGCTTGTAAAACTCAGTATCAAACATCCTGATTTGATTGACGCTGCATTTACAAACTTTTTCTTTTTCCCTCATAATGAAAGTATTTATGGTCCAATTGTAAAACATGTCTCATTTTTTGATTTTTTCCAGGTATGTGTATCTAGTTTTGAAATGTAACCTACTTTATTGTATCGAGAATTTGGAAATATGTTGGTATGATTTATTAATTAGCTGCAACATAATTTGCATTAAAATAATTCAGTCTTACCAGTTAAGGCATTGAGGAAGGCAAATGCAGTGTTAGTATTCATTTCAAGAGGGCTAGAATAAAAGAGCAAGAGACGTTTTGTTGAGGCTGTATAACTCTCTCGTCAAATCCATTTGGAATATTGAGAGTTGCTTTGGGCCCCATATCTAAGGAAGGATGTACTGGCATTGGAGAGGGTCCACAGGAATGATCCCTGGAATTAACAGCTTATCATGTGAGAAGCATTTGAGGACTCTGGGTCTGTGTTCAGTGAAGTTTTGAAGGATGAGGGGGGATCTCATTGAAACTTATTTGAAACTCATTGAATACTGAGAGGCCTGGATAGAGTGGACATGGAGGAGATGTTTCCACTAGAAAGGGAGACCAGGACCCAAGGGCATAGCCTCACAGTGAAGGGAGGACCCTTTAGAACTGAGATGAGGGGGAATTTCTTCAGCCAGAGGATGGTGAATCTGTGGAACAGAAGCTGAAAAGACTGAGGAGGTCAAGTTGTTGAGTGTATTTTAGACAGAGACAGATAGGCTCTTGATTAGTAAGGGGGTGATAGGTTTCAGAGAGGAGGCAGGAGAATGAGATTGAGAAACATATCAGCCAAGATTGAATGGCAGAGCAGACTCAAAGGGCTGAATGGCTTAATTCTGCTTCTATATTTTATGGTTGTATGTTATTTCATTTAAAAGACTGAATAATGTAAGGTTACAGAACTTTACTGTATTAACTTGGAATGCATTTGTTCTTGATATCACTATATTACATCCTTGTTGATTGTATAAAGCACAACAGAGATATATTCCTTAATCACAATTTATTTGGGGTATTTTCTGTAATTAATTTTCTTCCGGTAAAATCAGGATGAAATTATACGTGAGTAACAAATTGGTTTATTTGGCGATATCTCTGATGATTGATCTATAAGAATGTATGTAAAATAAAGTACAGCAAACAAGAAATCATTATTATGAAAAACAAAAGCTAACATGAGGAAATTAGAAAACAAATGTATATTTTCACTTAGCAGTTTTACTGAATTCTTCCATTATAGCAGTTCAACTACTATTTTTTGAAGGAACGCTTGTTTTTCCAATTTGTTATTTGTAGTTTTCACAATCTGTTATCGCTGGCTCTGCTAATACCAAGTAACAGGTACCAAATTAAAGCAGTTCGGTGTTTTTCATGTGTGACCAAACTTGACATTGAACTGACTGTGCAGTAGATTTAGTTTTAGGTAGCTATTACTATTCGTATGTTAGATTTAAATTTTGAAGATGAAACCTAATATGTTAGCATAATTGAGTTTATGCTTCCAAAGGTTACAACAATTCATATTTTTAAAAATAATCTTTATTATTGAATTGTTGCATAATACAATTTTTTTCTCAAGTATCGTGTCTCAGCTTTAAAAGTTAAGGCAGTTCTCTGCGTTTTGCAAACAATTTACATTGTAGATAACAAATTGTGGAGCTGGATGAACACAGCAGGTCAAGCAGCATCTTAGGAGCACAAAAGCTGACGTTTTGGGCCTAGACCCTTCATCCAGCTCCACAGTTTGTTATGTCGGATTCTCCAGCATCTGCAGATCCCATTATCTGTGATCACAATTTACATTGTAGGTTAATTTTAAAGAGATACAGCCATTTCAAATTCATATATGACCTAAATGTGCTTTACTATTAAATGGAAAGATTACAGCTCATTTTGTTCTGATATAAATGCATATTTTCGTTGTTTTTGAAGCTGCTCATTCGTTCATGAAAGAAAGGAATCCCATGCTTTTTGACTCAGAGGTGCTAGCAATCCTGACACATTCACCTAACCATCAGCTGTAACATGAATAATTGCATGAATCATCAAAATTTAGACAGCTGAAACTAGTGCTGATACTATTCATAAACCAACTTTTAAAAGTAATGACTTTCTTCTTTTTTATTTCTAGATTTATAATTAGAATTGTAGTTCTTTAGTGCATTCAAGTCAATTACAAATATTGGAAGTTCATAAGGGCTAAATGTTAAATGAACTGGAAGCCTCCGCATTAATGTTAAAGTTTTGTTAACGTGTATCATTTTTCTTCTGTTTGCCTACCTGTTAATGTTGTGTGATGGCTGGGTATCCTTTAGATTTTACCTGAAAGACTATCAGTTCTAACTCAATGGCCTGAAGAGCTCTTGTGTACTACATGACTCTATGAATATAGAACAAATTATAGCCATTCCTCTGTTTTGATTGAAGGACTTAAGCTAGATCTGTGGAGCCAATGGAAAAAAACGTCTTGTGGCCCATAATTATGCTGTTTTCCTAATTAATCGCCATACACAGGTTTGAACAGGGATTAATATAAAAACTGTGAGAGATGCTGCAAATATGAAATAAAAACTAAATGCTAGGAAAATTAACAGGTCTGGCAGCATTGTAGAGAATGGAGTAGAGCTTGCATTAATATTGATGACTTTTCATTTACAGAAATTCTCTGATTTACTGACAAAATTGGAAACAACTAGAGACACAGTAGGTTAAAAGCAAGAAATGGGTCAGGGATTAAAGTCAAAAAGAAAAGGTCTGCAATAAAGTGAAAGACAGGAGAGGATAAGTGACAAAATGGATGATGCTGCAGGACAAAAAGGATGATAATGGGAAATGTGATCTCCGGATATAATGCAGCATCCTCCGACACTTCCGCCATCTACAATCCGACCCCACCACTCAAGACATTTTTCCGTCCCCACCCCTGTTGCTTTCCGGAGAGACCACTCTCTCCGTGACTCCCTTGTTCGCTCCACACTGCCCTCCAACCCCACCACACCCGGCACCTTCCCCTGCAACCGCAGGAAACGCTACACTTGCCCCCACACCTCCTCCCTCACCCCTATCCCAGGCCCCAAGATGACTTTCCACATTAAGCAGAGGTTCACCTGCACATCTGCCAATGTGGTATACTGCATCCACTGTACCCGGTGTGCCTTCCTCTACATTGGGAAAACCAAGCGGAGGCTTGGCGACCGCTTTGCAGAACACCTCCGCTCGGTTCGCAATAAACAACTGCACCTCCCAGTCGCAAACCATTTCCACTCCCCCTCCCATTCTTTAGATGACTTGTCCGTCATGGGCCTCCTGCAGTGCCACAATGATGCCACCCGAAGGTTGCAGGAACAGCAACTCATATTCCGCTTGGGAACCCTGCAGCCCAATGGTATCAATGTGGACTTCACCAGCTTCAAAATTCTCCCCTTCCCCCACCGCATCCCAAAACCAGCCCAGTTCGTCCCCTCCCCCCACTGCACCACACAACCAGCCCAGCTCTTCCCCTCCATCCACTGCATCCCAAAACCAGCCCAACCTGTCTCTGCCTCCCTAACCTGTTCTTTCTCTCACCCATCCCTTCCTCCCACCCCAAGCCGCACCTCCATCTCCTACCTACTAACCTCATCCCACCTCCTTGACCTGTCCATCTTCCCTGGACTGACCTATCCCCTCCCTACCTCCCCACCTATATTCTCCTCTCCACCTATCTACTTTTCTCTCCATCTTCGGTCCGCCTCCCCCACTCTTCCTATTTATTCCAGAACCCTCACCCCATCCCCCTCTCTGATGAAGGGTCTAGGCCCGAAATGTCAGCTTTTGTGCTCCTGAGATGCTGCTTGGCCTGCTGTGTTCATCCAGCCTCACATTTTATTATCTTGGATTCTCCAGCATCTGCAGTTCCCATTATCACTGATAATGGGAAATGTCAAGATATAAAAAGTGGGTCTAGAAGAGCTATAAATGACAACAGCTGAATCTTCACCTGAAATTGTTGTCCAAAACAAACGGGGCACTATTTATGATTTGCTATTGTTTCATGTAATGTTTAGACAAGAAGGTCATAAAATACCTAATTGAAAGATCTGGAGCTGTTCATTTTACCTCCCATTTCAATTTTGAATCCAATCTGTTCTCTTCCGAGCTTCCAATCTAATCTCTGTTCTCATCCTTCTCTAAGTCTAATAATGCTTAACAGAAGCTTTAGGAACAACACTTCACCTTTTGATGAGGCATTCTACATTTTTCCAGACTTCACATTGAGTTTAAAGGTTTCAGATTGAATGTGTTTCTCCCATTTTTACAGTAGCATGTTCAGTTAACTATATATATGTTGTTATTCAGAGCTTCTCTAGGTCATCTTTTGTTTTTGTTCTTGTTCAATTGTCATCTTTCTTTGCCAGGGCTCAGTATCTCGATTGGCATTAAATTATTGCGAGCTGCACTCTATCCATCCACGCTCCCCAACCTTTCACTACCGTTGTACACAGCTTATGTACAATCTGTTTCATCTTCAACTTTTTCCACCTATAATGAAAGGTTATTGACCTGAAACTTTAACTTATGTTTGTTTCTTTACATATGATACCTAATCTAGTAGGTATTTCTTGCTTTATTTTTTGTTTTTATTGTGGCAAGCACTAGCAAGGATCCCATTTTCCAACATTGCATCCAAACAATACTGTGTTACTTTAGAGATTACTGGGTGATGACAGAATAATGTAAAGTATTATTTGATAGTAAAAATTAACCTTTATTTCTATGGAATGGTGATCTTAGTTATCATCATTTGATAAATGACCTTGAGCTGAAAGTTGTAGCCATCATCTGCTGTAAAATTACAGGATAATAAACCACAGAATTACTTTTATAGACATTAGAAACTACACACCTCAAAAACCTTGAGGTTTGTTGGCATTACAGATGTAATAAAATTCAGTTACAGAGTGGAATTCTAACATGTCTGTTGATTGTAAGGTTGTCATAAAAACTCCAAATGAGACAGTGAAGATTGGAAAAAGACCTTTGCTCATCTCATTGATCCAAGTATGATAATGCTGTTTGAAATTCTAAGAAAAATATAAATTTGCTTTTACATATTGAGCAGGCTTTAAGACTAATAGTTATACTGAAAATCGAGTTCAGTGTACTTAGTCGGTTTCCAGTTGAAATTAATGTTTGGGGGTTATACTTCTAATAGAACTCTATTGCAATACTGATAGAAATGTTTCCCATCAACAAAGATTGTCCAGAGTTAAAAAGTATAATTTCTTAATACTAGGATAGTTCACAAGTTTTAGGTGGATAAAAAATTGATGCATTGAAATTGTCTGGTTTCAGTTAATTAGCATTAATTATATATAGTGGAAATTGAAAAAAATTAGAACTGTTACTGCACATTGCATCATTGGTCCTTATTTCTTGATTCCACTGAAAGAATTATTCACATAAAGATGAAATAATGTGATTTTTAAAATGAGCATGTGGTGGTGAGGTAGATAATTTAGATTGTTATGGCTTTTCTCAGAAAAAGAAAAATGTTTGTGTATCTTGCATAAAGTTCTATGATTTGAGCATATTGTATCAGATCCAAAAATCCTTTTGAAACTTTTGTTTTTGTAGTACAAGTATCAAATCAACATTGATGGCACTGTGGCAGCATATAGGATGCCTTATTTGCTCGCAGGTGCCGGTCTTATCCTAAAGCAAGATTCAGTCTACTATGAACATTTCTACAATGACCTGCAACCATGGGAGCATTATATTCCGTTTAAGAATGATTTAAGTGATCTTTTGGATAAAATTCTGTGGGCAAAATCTCATGATGAAGAGGTAATTTTCACTATGTTTTATTTCCTTAATTGCTGAGCTGAGCATTATTGTTGTAAGACCTTGTATATTTTTTTGTTTATCTAGCTGGCATGGGTAAATTGTTTAAGTATCATTTGAATTAAGCATACTTCTATCTTTGTGATCTTCAGATCCTGTAATTATGTGAATATAATATTGTAGTAGAATAAATGTTGTATTCTTTACTTTACTTTAAAACTTTGTAATTTTCTCTTGCAAAGCATATATTCTTGTTTATAAGTAAGAGTGTCATGTTTGAAAGTTGGTGGTTCACTGTGATTGAAAGACATAGCTTTGGATAAAGACATTTGGGAATGGCTTATATAAGTTACTTTGGTCATCTTGGCCCTAAACTGTGGAATTTCCTTCCTCAACTTCTCTGCCTCGTTATTTCCTTTGCTGGAGATATGCTGTCTAAAATAGCTCTGTTGCCAAGTCTTTGGTCATCGATCCCAGTGTCCCATGTAATGAAAACAGAAAATGCTGAAAATCCTCAGTATGTATGGCAGCCCCTATGGAGCGACAAACAGATCAATGACTTTTCATCAGAACAGAAAATGTATAGATAAGCAAACAAATGTCTTCTGCTCTAATCCAGTGTCAATTTTTGTTTGGTTACACTCCTGTGTGGGATGTTTCACGATATAAAGACACTGGCTGAATCTTTCCGGCCTCTGAACAATGTGGGCAGTGACAGGTCATTTGGGAAAATGTATCAAGATCAGAAGAATTAGATTTTTGACGATGAGAAAGAGTTAGGATTTTCTGTGCAAAGTTTGAACAGCAGAAACTATTTGTTTGCGTTAACATCTTATTACTTATTCCATCCTCCGTTAGGTGCAGTTCGTTACGTTCCTTCTCAAGAAACTGGAGAGTGACAATTCCTGACATGAAAGTTATAGTGGGATAGGCTCAGTGAGTGAACAAATGCATGATAGATGCAGTATAATGTGGATAAAAGTGAAGCTGTCCACTTTGATATCAAAAATAGGAAGACAAAATTATTATGTGAATGGGTGTAAATTGAGAGAGGGAAATGTTCAACAAGACCTGGGTATCCTTGTGCACCAATCGTGAAAAGTAAGTGCATTGGAGCAACAGGCAGTAAAGAAGGAAAACTGTGTATTGGCCTTCAGACCAAGAGGATTTGAATACAGGAACAAGAATGTTTTGCTATAATCATACAAGGTGTTGATAAGATCACACCTGGAATATTGTATGCAGTTTTGGTCTCTTTCTTTGAGAAAGGATGTTCTTGCTATAGAGAAGGTGCAGCAGTGATATCCCAGATCAATTCCTGGGATGGCAGGACAGACATAAGAGGAGGGATTGAGTCAGTTAGAATTGTATTCACTGGAGTTTAGAAGAATGAGGGGAGATCTCATAGAAATCTATTAAATTCCAACTGGACTAGACAAGTTAGTTGCAGGAAGGATGTTACCATTGGTAGGGGAGACCAGAACCAGAGCTCATAGCTTAAGGTTGGTGGTAAATATTTTAGAACTGAGATGAGAAATTTCTTCATCCAGAGTTGTGACCAGTGGAATTCACTAAGAAAGTGATTGAGGCCAAAACATCACGTGTTTTCAAGAGCAGATAGATATAGCTGTTGTGGCTAAAAAGTATCAAGGGAAATGGGGGCATGGGATTAGGGAATTGAGCTTCATGCTCAGCCACGATCATATTGAATGGTGGAGTAGGCTTGAGGGGTTGAATGGCCTGCTCTCGATCCTGCCTTCTATATTTCTCTATCTCTGTGAGTATGTGCCGGTTCCAATTTACTGCTTGCTGCTCCGAGCAAGCCTCCATCTTGGCCAGCAGATCTTGGCCACCCCAGGGCACAATCCATGAACATTGACTACACTATTCCCCTACTCCATTCACAGAGGATTTAGCATTGTAATGCTGCTGCCAGGCTACTTGACATATGGGGAGCAAACACCCTTCTCGTGGATTAGAGCAGGGTGCATCTCAGGGCTGTAAGCTTGTTCTCTTTGCACTCATTGACTTTGTGCCTGTTGGGATTCTCCTAATATCTCTGTCATGCCTTGCATTGGGATTTGCTGCCACATTCATTCCCAGTACTTCTGTTCTGCCTTGCCTTTTAGGGTAAACACAAAGGTAGATAGCCTGTCATGGTTGTCAGCAGCGATCAGTCAAGGGAGTGATCATGTTTCTGTGGGGCATTGTGGTATGTCAGTGTCACACCTGGAGCATGTGCCAGCAGCCCATATAGCAAAGGCATTGAATGTGCTTCAACTAAATGGCCATGTCTGGAGGTCTAAACTGAGCAATTCTTTGTCAAGTCTGCGAGGACTGTCTTCAGTCAGATGTTAGTGGCACAGTTAGTCAAGGGCATCTCAGCCCAGGGTGTCCAATGTCAGGGAGTCTGTACAGTTTGGGGACTAGGCCATACACTGACCTGCAGGTCCAGTGCAGTCAGCCAAGGGATTAGCGATAAGTCACTCGGATAGCTGCACAGAGATCAGTCAGTGGTGCGGTAGCTCATCATCAGGGCTACCTTTCCAATTTGGTCAGGGGGCCACGATCAGTACAGGGGAGAAAATTCAAGAGGGTCATCAGGGTTCAGTGCTTGATAATTATCATCCACTGCTGTTATTCAGGACTAGCTAAAATCATGAAGAACTTCTTTACATCTAAGTTCGCACTGGTATTTCTGTGGTTCTGTTTCCTGGCATGAAAGTAAAAAAAGTATTAAACACTTTTCTTGGAAATATATTTTCTTTTTATTTTCAAATTAATTCATAGGCCAAGATGATTGCAAAAGCTGGGCAGAACTATGCTAGAAACAAACTTATGGCAGATCACATCTTCTGCTACTATTATAAACTTTTCCAGGTAAGTAGAAGCATTTACAATGTGAAACACTCACATTTTAAACTGATGCTATACTCAAAGCTAATTAATAGAAATGTGGAATGATCTTATAACAAGTCTGTTGTTATAATGATCAGTTTATGAAGTTTTAATATTGGATGAAAATCTTTAGTATTTCAAAGGATTTTGTTATAATGCCCTAGGGCTTTGATATAATTTATGGAATTCATGTTTGCGGTTTACAAGTATTGAAATAATTTTTGTGTGACACTTGGGAATCTTCAAGCAATAATGCATTGTTGCCCAGGGTACAGTAAACAGTTGTGACTGCTATTCCTGGTTTTCAGCCAGATTATAAATGAGTTTCAATCGTTTCTTGTGGCAAATGGCCATTGGCAGAAAAAGACATCCAAACACTGAGCAGAAACTATTTTATTTGTTAGCCAAGCTATTAGTACTAAGCTATTGTATAAATGCTACAATTTTAAAAATCTGACATTGTTATATAATATCAGAAATTTGGAATCAGTCCATTGAAATTCACCCCTCGAGTAGATTAACTTTTCCACTGTATTTTCAATGAGCCCTGTATATTTCCAGACCTTTGGTTAGGTGTTGCAAACAATCACTGGGATATAATTCTTATAAGGAAATGGGGATACAAAAATGAAGACAAGTTTGTTAGTGCAGTAATCAACAATAATAATGACCATTTATAGAATAGTGACTAAAATTCAGAAAGATCTAATGTTGCAGATCCAACTGTAGAGAACCAGTTGGCTATTTCGTGAATGTGAGATTGTTAAGGACTTACCTTACCTTCTTCATTCAAGAATATAAGGAACTTCTCCGTCACATTTGAATATTGAAACCTGGAATCTTTATTTTACACCTTCGTTAAAGGGTGTGGTATAAATGTAATACGGTGTCCAATTTTTTTGCAGGAATGATTTCTCAATTCTGAGTGCATTCTTAAAGTACCTCTGTAAATTTTCCCACCCTGTCTCTGTAACTCTCTTCTTTATGCTGTTCCCCAACCCCTCAGCGAGCGCCTTTTATTCTTTAATCTGGGCCTTTTTTTGGGTACCCCCTTTCGACCCACTTGGTAGGAGGGGCTTCAGCTTCTTAGTCCCCCCTCTATAAAGCTTCTCCCAGGCTCATCCTTTATGTTCAGTCTTTTCAAAACCATCTTTTCTTGATGTCTTACTCCATGGTTAAATGTTAGTTTATATTCATGAAGTACCTTGGAACCATTAACCTATACAGAAATTATAACCAAGATTTCACTTTCTGTAAACTTTACCTTAATATAAATCTGAACCATCACAAATTGTATGTGAATTAACAAGCAAATGATATTTCAAATAAATTTCACTTTAAAACATTACACAATAATGTAACTTTATGCACGCAAGGACAAGGGAAACAAAGATAAATAATGAGGAGTGGAGAAAGAAATAAAACCAAAAAATGCTGGAGAAACTCAGCATGTCTGGCAACATACGTGGAAACAAAACATTTTCTGTTTTCTTTCATTCCTAACATCAACAGTATTTTATAGGAGTTAATCTGTAGCAAAATAATATGGTTTTAAAATGTTTTAAGATTTTAATAAAAATGGTAAATCGAGGAAACATTCCCTCTGAATGAAACTTTATTTGAGATGAATGAGATTAGATTAAGAATTTTTATTTACTAGTGGGATGACTGTGTCTACAGCAAGGCTTGCACTTATTACCCAAATCTAATTGCTCTAGAGAAAGTGTGGTGAGCCACTGTTTTAAACCGCTATAGTTTTTGGAAGATTATAAATGTTCACAGTTGCTTTGATAAAACAGTCTGGTTTGCTGGGCAAATTCAGAGGGCAGTTAAAAGTTAACCACTTTGCTCTGGGATTGAAGTCAAACATAGGCCACATTGAATGAGGAAGGCAAGTTTCCTTAATGGTATTAATGAACCAGTGAGTTTTCATGATAATTCTGTAATTTACTTATGTCTGTGGCAACGTGGGCTGAATTCTGCAGAGTAACTTTGAGGTTGCCATGAGACAGTGCGTTTTAAAAGGCTAGTAGTGATAACGAAATTTTTATTACAGATTTCAGTTATCTAATTAAAAGCAATTAATATTCAGAACCTAACACAACTCTGCCTTATTAGTCAAATAGCATAACCGCTACCTTTTTTTTAAAAACAGTGGCTGACTCAGAACTCGATCGTGGATAGACTTCTCTTTAAACTATGTCTTGAAATTTTCTCTTATTCTTCAACTATCAAAATGGTGCTGTGTTATGGCAACAAAAGAAAGCTTTTCACTTTATTTTGTTGTATTTTTCACTGTAAAATACACGTTACAATAAAATCATTCAAATCACAGAAAGTGGTAGGAGCCTGGAATGAGCTGCCAGTAGTGGAGGCAGATACGATGGGGGTGTTTAAAGGGCATTTAGATAAGCACATAATAGGCACGAAATGGAGGGATATGGACCATGGGCAGGCAGAAGGGATTAGTTTAGTTTGGCATCATGGGCTGTAGGGCCTGTTCCTTTGCGGTACTGTTCTGTAAATCAAATCAAATCATTCAAACATTTTGTAGTTCTCATGCTTTGAACATTCTTGGGCTGTGGGTGCCCTGAACTTGCTTCTAATGTTCATATTTTTATGATCTAATGTCTTCTACCAAGCAGCTTTCTCTGAAATAAAGCTAAATTACTTTGCACAAAACACTTTATTGGACTTTCTTTCATATCAAGGGAATTTCCTTACATTTCATCTGTGCACTTTTTTTCCAAATTAAACCTTAAGAAGATGATTATGGTTGTCTCTTTATTATCAGCTCTTTATCTTATGGTTTCTGTTTATCAGTTTCTCTATCTTATGAGATATGTTTGTTAAACTTTGGAATTTTGTAACCAAGAGAGGACTGTGACGCATACTTCAACAGTAGCTGAGTGATTATATTAGGGACAAACTAACTGATTAAAGAAATTGTCTTGACTCATGAACAGTTTACTCCTCGAGAAACGTTCTTTCAAATTTTTTTCCACAAAGACATAGTGTTAAAACTATGGCCATATGCTACCAATGTTAAGATCACAGTAGTCCCTATTACATTTATCTCAAATGATAAGAATTAATTCCCAAGGACTCAATTATCTGTTATCAAAAGGGAATTGGGGAACACAACTCAGTTTAATTTAATCTTATCAAATATGTAATATACTTTATTAATTAAGCACATTTCAGAAGAAAAAAACCTTTAACACAGATATCCTTACTAATTTTTCAATGAACTGAAACCTGAATCTTTACTCTCTGGTGAATTTGAGCTAAGATAGCTCCAAGTGAATTGCTGTGGAATGTGTGAGGTACCCATCATGTTCTCAAGGTAGCTAAGAGAACAGAATATACCACAGCATCAGGTCTTATTTTATATAGTGTAAAGTGTTGTTTTAAATTTCTTTACAAATAAAATTTCTCATAGAAACAAAATTAGGCAAAATACTGGGCAATGCAATTTTCAAGCTTCCAAACACCCCAATGCACTGTTTTAGACAGGCTTATAGATCTTCTAGCTCTAATTTGTAAACATCTGTAAACACTTCGTCCAGCATAATTTCTTGAGTGACACATAGGACATGCTTACAGAGCTTCATGGAAATACTGCCACCACACCCCCCACCCCACTCACTTATTCTCTCACACACAAAAAAAAATCAGGCCACAGCTCCTACCAACTTCCATCAGTATGAACTCCCATATTTACAGTAGAATGTAAACTTGTCACACTTTGTTCTTCTTCCCATCAGTGGTGTAACTATACTGTCAATGTTAATGGGAGATTTCAATTGTGAACTTAGGAATTCATATATTCACACAAGAAGGGATCAAATATTTGTAATATGATTCACATAAGTTTGTAGTTTGTATAGCCTTAGTCAGCTAATTACATGTATTTTGTAGACTTAAAGAATTTTAGTTGTTAAATTTGCTGTCACTGTTTTTGGGAATAACTCTTCCCTCAGAGCTTGAGATCTACTATATTGGTCTAAAAAAGTACATGTCACAGTGCAGTGTGTGGGTGAATATATAGCATAGAAAACACTAAATCTGCATGTAAGTTTTATTTTAATTTTATAAGTCTTTTCTGCAAAGTCAATTGAAGTTTAGTAATGGACAAAAAGACAGAGCAGAAGCACAGCTCTGCCAGCTGCTGGGATGCATAGAACACTACCATTGAAAAGAGTAGCAAAGTGAGATTAAAGTAGATTATACCAGCTTTATGAGCTGGGTAGTTTATTCTGTGCCAGTATTTCTTTATTGATGTCCTGATGCATGTCATGCCGTCCATTGGTAGGTGCCAATCAAAGGCGAAACCTGCTACATAGAATAGGACAAAATTAGAATGTAATCAAAAGCAACTGAGTCTTGACATAATAATTTGGTCAACTGATCTCTATAGTGATTACAGCATGTTCCGTAGTATGAAAAAATATATTTTAATTGGACAGAATTGAGCAAACAAAATGTAAAATGGACAGTGCAAACACACTGCCATGTATTGAATCTAATAAATCTGTGTTTTTAAATAGGAGTATGCTGATCTTCAGGTGAGTGAACCAAAGATAAGAGATGGTATGGAACCAGTGGACCAGCCAAAAGATGACCTTTTCCCTTGTGTATGTCAAAGAACAAAGGTACAGTATAGATTTTTTTAAAAACTTTGAAGAATCTTTACAGGCAATGAATTGGAGAACAATTTGAGATAAGCTGGTTAGAGTAAAATTGTAGGAATATTAATCATCTTCGGAACACAGAAGAAAGGAACAGAGATAGGCCACGTGAGCCCGTAAGCCCATTCTGACGTTTAGTGTGATCGTGCTGATTTACTCCACTTTCTGTCCACTCTTTCCATTCCTTTGTTCCCTGAGATATCAAAATTTATCTGTCTCAACCTTGAATCTGTTCAAAGATTCATAAACCACTTGAGTGAAGAAATTTCTCGGGTGGCACAGTGGCTCAGTGGTTAGCACTGCAGCCTCACAGTGCCAGGGACCCGGGTTCAATTCCAGCCTTGGGCAACTGTCTGTGTGGAGTTTGCACATTCTCCCTGTGTCTGCGTGGGTTTCCTCCGGGTGCTCCGGTTTCCTCCCACAGATGTGCAGGCTAGGTGGATTGGCCAGGCTAAATTGCCCGTAGTGTTCAGGGGTGTGTGGGTTATAGGGGGATGGGTCTGGGAGGGATGCTTCACTGGGCGGTGTGGACTTGTTGGGCCGAAGGGCCGTTTCCACACTGTAGGGAATCTAGTCTAATCATCATGGTTCTAAATGATCAACCCTTATCCTGAGATTGTTGAAGATTTCCAAACTACAGAAGTAACCTCTTGGTATCTAACTTTTACTTCCTTTATTCATTCATGGGATGAGTGCGTCACTGGCTATGCAGCATTTATTGCCCATCCCTGATTGCCCAGAGGGCAGTTCAGAGTCAACCACATTGCTGTGGGTCTGGAGTCACATGTAGGCCAGACCAGGTAAAGATGGCAGTTTCCTTCCCTAAAGAACATTAGTGAACCAAATGGTTTTTCCTGACAATCTTTATTCCAGATATTTACTGAATTCAGATCCTACCATCTGCCATGGCAGGATTTGAACTCGCATCCCCAGAACATTATCTGGGTTTCTGGATTAACAGTCCAGCGATAATACCACTAGGCCATCACCTCCCCATTGTCAAGTTCCTTCACAGTCTTGTATCTTTCAATTAGATCACTGCCTTGATTTCAAAGATGGTGGGGTAAATTTACACAGGCTGTCTCACAGGACAAATTTCTTGTCCATAAATTCATCTAAAAAATGAACCTTTACTGTTCTACACCTATGTCCAGTGTGTCTTTCTTTAGACATAAAGACCAAAACCGCCCACAGTATTGAAAGTGAGAGATAATGGGAACTGCAGATGCTGGAGAATCCAAGATAACAAAGTGTGAAGCTGGATGAACACAGCAGTAAAGGGAGCAGCTAAATAGGTTGGTGCTGTTTTCCCTGGAGCATCAGGGGCTGAGGGGTGACTTCATAGAGGTTCATAAGATCATGAGGGGCATAGATAGGGTGAATAGACAAGGTCTTTTCCCCAAGTAGGGGAGTCTAAAACTAGAGGGCATAGGTTTACATGCGAGGGGGGGAAAGATATAAAAGGAACCTATGGGGCAACATTTTCACACAGAGGGTGGTGCTTGTATGGAATGAACTGCCAGAGGAAGTGGTGGAGGCTGGTACAATGACAACATTTAATAGGCATCTGGATGAGTATATGAAGAGGAAGGGTTTAGAAGGAATTGGTCCAAATGCTGGCAAGTGGGACTAGATTAGTTTAGGATATCTGGTCAGCATGGACGAGTTGGACCAGTGAGTCTGTTTCCATGCTGCACAACCCAATGACTCTGAATCTACTGACAGCATTGTTGGGATTTGGAATGCGCTGCCTGGGGAGTGGCAGAGACCAATTCCATAGGAGGTTTCAAAAGACAACTGGATATATTTGAGGAGAAACTACTTATTGTTCAGTGCATTGTGTATAGGAGTTGGAAGGTTATGTTGCAGCTGTACAGGACATTGGTTTGGCCACTTTGAGAACAGTGTATGCAATTCTGGTCTCCCTGCTGTAGAAGGATATTGTGAAACCTGAAATGGATGAATTCAGAGGGCTACGGAGTTAGGGTTGGAGAATGGGACTACCTGGGTAGCTCTTTCTAGAGCTGGTACAGACATAATGGGTCGACTGGCCTCCTTCTGTACTGTAAAATTCTCTGATTCTGTGATCTAATGTGAACCATGTGTCACAAGACTTTATCTTAGATTGTAGGACTTAATTAAAATTATTATGCTCATGAATATTCATAGCCTACAAATACATTTAAAAGTCTGAGTTCACCACAGGTCATCTGATGTTTGGCACACCACACACATACTTTTACCTCTGCATCTCAATTCACTGTGTGAAATTGGAATTTCACATCGCACCTAATTAAAACATACTGCACTTTATGTTTCTTGCTCTTTCAGGCTCCATAAAATTTCCCGACATATATTCAGAAGATATGAAGCAAATCACCGATCCCTTCTAAATTACAGTGAAAAATATCAAATTCCAAACTTATTATTATCTTTATGAAGGACGCTCATGAATCTAAGCTGAAACTTTTACATACTTCTTTATGTAAAAATGGGGAACCTGGAACTGAATACTGTACTACAGCTACATGCTAATTAAGGTCTCAAGTCTTAGGTTTTGACAGTCAGATTTGACAGTTAGCTTTGGTGGTTCAACAGTCTAAATATCTAGTTCTTTTGAAAGTTGAGACAATGTTTAATATTCCTACCATTGCCTCACTGTACACAAGTTTTCTCCCTCACCAGAGTGACCTTAGTGTGATTGTTACTGAAAGAACTGCACAGAGGCCAGTATTCCCTGTGTTTGCTTGAGCACAGTACACTAGCTGTCGTCAGCGAGCTCAGAGTCAGTTCCCCGAACTGAGAGGATTCTAAATCCCCTGGTCATAGTGGTCAGCTAGGACTTCCTGATTGGCCCAGGTTATCAACCCCAATCAAGGACCTCATAGACAACAAGATCCACCTGGTTCCACTTGTTATTGTTGCTATCAACAGTAGCAGTGCTGATTGAAAGACTTATTTTGTATTTTGTTAGTCTGTCTCCCTTATAACCTGTTTAACTATTTGTGTAGCTTACCTGCATATTCTTCCTAGCTATTATGACTTGCACTTTTTTTTATCTGCTGTGAAAATACTAAATGCTTTTCTCTTAGTCATAATTTTATTATAATTTGCTTATTTGATCTTTGGAATCCAGACTTCAAAACAGATCCTCTGCTCTTGCTATAACGTGATTTAAGTAGAACATAGAACAGTATAGCACAGTACAGGCCCTTCAGCCCATGATGTTGTGCCAAAATTTTACCCTAAATCTAAGGTCTATCTAATATCCACCCCTACCTTATGCTATCATTCATACTATCTAATAGCTGCTAAATGCCCTTAATGAGGCCAACTCCACTACCCTCTCCGGCAATGCATTCCACGCCCCTACCACTCTCTGAGCAAAGAACCTACCTCTGACTTCTCCCCTATATCTACCTCCACTCATTTTAATACTATGCCCCCTTGTAATAGCTACCTCCAACCTAGGAAAAAGTCTCTGGCTGTCTACTCTATCTATACCTCTGATCATTTTGTACACCTCTGTCAAGTCACCTCTCATCCTTCATCGTTCCAAAGAGGAAAGCCCTGGCTCTTTCAACCTTTCCTAGTAAGACCTTCCCTTCATTTCAGGCAATATCCTGGTAAATCTCCTCTGCACCTTGTCCAACGCTTCCACATCTTTCTTGAAATGAGGTGACCAGAACTGTACACAATACTCCAGATGTGGCCAAACCAGGCTTTTGTATAGCTGGAGCATAACTTCACGGCTCTTGAACTCAATCCCTCTATTAATGAAAGCTAACACACCATACACTTTCTTAACAACTCTATCCATCCGGATGGCAGCTTTCAGGGAACTGTGGACATGAACTCCAAGATCCCTCTGCTGCTCCACACTGCCAAGAATCTTTCCGTTAACCCTGTATTCTGCTTTCAAATTTGTCCTTCCAAAATGAATCACCTCACACTTTTCAGGGTTAAACTCCATCTGCCACTTCTCAGCCCAGCTCTGCATCTTATTAGTGTCCCTTTATAACCTAGGACAGCCCTCCGCACTATCCACAACTCGACCCACCTTCATATCGTCAGCAAGCTTACTAATCTACCCTTCCACTCCTACATCTAAATCATTTACAAAAATCACAGATAGAAGCGGACCCAGAACTGATCCTTGTGGTACACCACTTGTAACTGAGCACCATGTTGAATATTTTTAGTCGACTACCACCCTTTGTCTTCTAACAGTCAGCCAATTCTGAATCCAGTCTGCCACATTTCCCCCTATCCCATGCCTCCTTACTTTCTGCATGAGCCTACCATGGGGAACCTTATCGAACACCTTACTTAAATCCATGTATACCACATCCACTGCTCTACCTTCATCCATGTTTTTGGTCACTTGTTCAAAGAATACAATAAGGTTTGTGAGGCATGATCTACCCCTCACAAATCCATGCTGACTATCGTGAATCAAACTGTGCCTATCCAAGTGATCATAAATCCTATCTCAGAGCCCTTTCCAATAACTTGCCCACCACTGACGTAAGACTAACTGGCCTATAATTTCTGGGGTTATCCCTATTCCCTCTTTTGAACAAGGGAATGATGTTTGCCACTCTCCAATCTTCTGGCACTATACCCGTGGACAGTGAGGGCGAAAAGATCATTGCCAAAGGCCCTGCCATCTCTTCCCTCGCTTCCTAGAGAATCTTTGGATAAATCCCATCAGGCTCGGGGGACTTGACTATCTTCAATTTCCTCAAAATTCCGCGTACATCTTCCTTACTAACATCCACATTCTCTAGCCTAGCACCCTGTTTCACACTGTCCTCCTCCACAACTAGTCCCTCTTAGTTTTGAATACCAAAGAAAAGTATTCATCAAGGACCTCTCCTATCTCTTTAGACTCCATGCACAAATTCCCTTTACCATCCTTGATCGGCCCTACTCTTTCTCTGGTCATTGTCTTATTCCTCACGTAAGTGTAAAACGCCTTGGAGTTTTCCTTGATCCTATCTGCCAAAGTTTTCTCATGCCCCCTTATAGCTCTTCTAAGCCCTTTCTTCAGCTCCTTCCTGTCTAACTTATATCCCTCTAGAGCCTTTTCAGATCCTTGTTTCCTAAATCTTACATAAGCATCCTTCTTCCTCTTAACCAGTCGTTCGACCTCTCTCAAGAAACAAGGCTCCCTCACTCGACTGCATCTTCCCTGCCTGCTAGGGACAAACATCTCGTGCACACGCTGTATGCATTCCTTAAACAATCTCCACATTTCAATAGTGCTCTTCCCTGACAGCATCTGTTCTTATTTTATGCTAACCAGTTCTTTCCTAACAGAATTATAGTTACCCTTCCCCCAATTATAAACCTTACCCTGCTGTATATATGTGTCCTTTTCCATGACTATTGTAAAAGTAACAGAGTTATGATTGCTACCACCAAAATGCTCTCCTACCAACAGATCCAACACTTGGCCCAGTTCATTACCAAGCACCAAATCCGAAGTGGCCTCTCCTTGTGTTGGTCTATCTACATACTGTGTCAGGAATCCTTCCTGAATGCTCTGGACAAAATCCGTTCCATCTAAACTATTACAACTAAAACGTTTCCAATCAATATTTCGAAAGTTGAAGTCACCCATGACTACAATCCTGTGACTTCTGCACCTTTCCCGTATCTGCCTCCCAATCCACTCCTCAACTTCTCTGCAACTATTAGAGGGCCTGTAAAAGAACCCCAACCAAGTGACTCCTCCTTTCTTGTTCCTGACCTCAACCCAAACTGACTCAGCAGACATATCATTCTCGAACTGCCTTTCAGTAGCTGTTATACTAGCTCTGACTAGCAATACCACTCTGTCGCCTCTTTTATCACCCTCCCTATTTCTTTTAAAACATTTAAATCCCAGAACTTCCAACAACCATTCCTGTCCCTGAGTTACCCAAGTTTCTGTAATGGCCACAACATCGTAGTTCCAAGTACTCTCCCATGCTCTAAGTTCATCCACCTTATTTCTGATACTTCTAGCATTGAAGTATGTACACTTCAAACCATCCCTGTGTCCACAATTATGCTCCATCGACTGCATTTCTTTATTAACAGCCTCACTCACTGTTGTGCCTGAGATAACAGGGTCTGGGCCCAAAACCTCAGCTTTCCTGCTGCTGTGATGCTGCTTGGCCTGCTGTGTTCATCCAGCTCTACACCTTGAGATCTCAGATTCTCCAGCATCTGCAGTTCCAACTGTCCCTGTTGTGTCTGTTGGAAGGCTGAATACCTCATCCTCTGAATTACAAATCTGGGTCCCCACCCACTGCCAGTCTAGTTTAAACCATCCCGTATAGCTGAAGCAAACCTCCCTCCCAGGATATTTGTACCCTTCTGGTTCAGGTGCAACCCGTCCTTACTGTCCAGGCCCCACCTTCCCCAGAATGTGCTCCAGTTATCCACGTAATGTAGCCACGTGTTTAGCTGCACCCTCTCCCTATTTCTTACCTCGTTATCACGTGGCACTGGTAGTAATCCAGAGATAACTTCTCTGTTTGTCGTGGACTTCAGCTTCCAACCTAACCTCCTAAATTCATTTTACACATTCTCAGTCCTTTTTCTACCTTTGTCTTTGGTACCGATGTGTACCACGACTGCTATATTTTACATCAGGTTGAATGTTTCCCGTTGTTAAACCATGCTTCCTTCTGCCAGTGGCACAGAGCAAAGGGGAATGAGTGTAAATTTAAATGACTTCTTTTCTCCTCTTAAGCCCAAGACAGTGAGGTACTGTTTGATTGAGTTCTTAGTCTTCTTTTCATTTTGCACTCTGACCATTGCACCAGTTATTTTGTTGCCTTTCACTGTAGGAGAGGCAATTGTGTTATGGTCGTTATTTCTGGGATATGTGTTTCAGCAACCTATTCCAGTTCATTAACCAGAACTATTTTTCTGTTTAATTTGAGGTTTTTGAGTTAGAATACTTCAGATTTCTTTGGTTTCGCAATTTTTCTGTTTCCTGTCTCAACATGCTGCCTATCTTCATTTTTCAATATCATCATTATCATCTTTGAATCATTTCACTTCTTCTGCCTGATTTCCTGTAAGTTGCTTTCCCTTCCAAATTGTAATTTCTGACTCTTTCTTTCCTTCCATCCCACCAGCTCCTCCCCCCAACCAACCACTTCCACCTACATCACCACCACCCTTCACCTATAATATTATTAAGTTCTCTCCCACATTTCTTGTTAATTCCTTTGAGGGTTTGGAACCCTTTTATGTTTATCTTAGAGCTAACAGGAACATTAAAGACAAGTTTCTGTTTGTGTGAAACAAATCATGAGACTATCATCACTTAATTGGCTGAATTTGTTAGCTGATTTGTATATTAATTATCGTTTCACTATTAGCAATTTAATTATTCATAGATTCAGCCTAATGTGTATATAGTTAAATACAAATATATCTGATGAAATTTATAATCAATTTATTTCACTCCAGCATAAAGGAACAATAAATCTTCATAAATATTTGTAGTCATTCAACCCAGCACATCTGCACCAGCTCCCGAAAGAGCTACCCAGCTAGTCCCGCTCTCCAGCCGTATCTCTATACCTTCTGACTTATCACTTTCAAATACATATCCAGCTCTCTCTTGAAACCTCCTCTGAAATTCACCTCCAGCACTCTCCCAGGCAGTTCGTTCCAAATCCTCATAACTCTCTGAGTAAAGAAATTTATCCTTTTTCACTCCTAGCTCTGTTGCTGATAATTTTTAAATTATACTTGCTGGTTCATGATATACCAACTAGTGGAAACAGAATATCTTTCTTTATCCTGTCAAATTGTTCATAATTTTTAACACCCCAATAAGGTTACCTCTTGTTCTTCTCTGCTGCAAGGAGAATAAACCCAATTTCTCTCATCTTTCTTTGTATCTAAAATCCCTCATTCCTGGTGTCATTCCAGATAATATCCTTTGATCCCTCTCTACAGCTTTAAGGTCCTTCCTTAAATAAGGTGTCCAGAACTGGACACAATGCTCCAAATGTGGTCTGACCAATGATTTGTAGACATGTAGCATCACTTCCTTGCTTTTATACTGTGTGCCTGTATTTATAAACTCAAGGATCCTATAAGCTTCCTAACAATTGTTTCATCCTGTTTGGCCATCTTCAGAGAATTACGCATTTGAACCCCGAGGTCCCTTTGCTCTTGGACTCCCCTCAAAGCTGTACCATTGAGCCTGTACTACCTCTGCATGTTTCTTCTACCAAAGTGCATTACCTCATATCCCTCTGAATTGAAATTCAACTGCCAGGTTCTGCCCACAGCCAACTTGTTAATGACCCTCTGAAGCTGCTCAGCATCATCTTCACAATCCACCATTAACCCTAGCTTTATATGTGCAAATTTAAGATATTTTGCCCTCAATACAAATGTCCAAGTCATTTATATAAATCAGAAAAAGCACACATCTCAACACCGATCCCTGTGGAACATCAACTCATGCCCAGTCTGAGAGTGCCTATCTAATACCTACTCTCTGTTTCCTAGCTTTTAGCCAACTTCAAATTCATGCTGCTATGGACCCATTGAACCCAAACATTTCTAATTTGAAAACCAACCTGTCATGGAGCACCATATCAAATGTTTTCTGAAAATTCAAATATGTAACATCCCCTACACTATCCTCATCCACTGCCTGTGTCACCTTATCAAAGGACTCATTAGTCAGACATGACCTATCCACTGACAAAGCTATGTTGACTGTCCAGTATTAATTTATTTTTCTTGAAGTATAGATTTATCTTTTCCCCTATTATGACTTCCATCAGTTTTCCCACTATTGATGTCAAGCTGACAGGGCTGTAGTTTCGTGAAATATCCTTTGCCTCATTCATGAACAGCGTCATGTCTGTAATTCTCTAGTCACCAGGAATAATCATGTGTTCAGAGAGGCCTTGAAACTTCATGTCCAGCTCTGTAATTTGCTCCCTTATCTCTCTCAGCAATCCTGTTCAAGCCTGGCAACTTCTCTACCTGGACCACAGCCAGCCTTTTTAGCACCTCTTCTTTGTCTGTCACTATACTGCTGAGTTGCTGAACACTGGGCCATTGTCATCATTTTCTAATTTGGCAAAGACAGAAACAGAGTATCAATTTAGTACCTCTGCCATACCCTTAGCTTCAGTGAGCAGTTTACCTTGTTTCTCCCTTATGGACCCTACTCTTATCTTCCCTAACCTTTTACTTGTAATACGTTTGAAGAACATTTTACTATTTGTTTTAGCAAAGCTTCTATCCTCTCCTCATCTTCTTCTTGGCCTTCTTTACTCTTTCTGTTACCCTTACCCTTTCTCTTGCCTTTGACATACTCTTCCTGATTTCTACTGCTGTTATTATTCCTGTATGCATCATATGCCTCCTTTTTCTTCCATATATTCTCATCAATATCCATAGTCATCAGAGTATTCTAACTTTGGATATCTGTATTTATTTCTCATGGGTATGAATCTAGCTTACACCCTGTTCATTTCTTTTTTGAAAGTCTCCCATTTTTCATTCATTGTTTTATCCACCAAATTGGTTTCCAATCAATGTGGACTGCCCTGCCTGTAACAGTAGTAGAGTCCCCATCTTTAAGGGCATTTAAATGGTCATTGGATAAACATATGGATGATAATGGAATAGTGTAGGTTAGATGGCCTTCCGATTAGTGTCACAGTTCGGCGCAACATCGAGAGCCGAAGGGCCTGTACTGCGCTGTTATGTTCTAACCTGTTCCAGTTCAACTTTTATACCCCTAAAATCTGCAGTTTTCCAGTTTGGGCTCTTAATCTTTGAGTAATTTTTATCCTTCTTTAATAGAACTTTATTATATTATGATCACTGTTTCCCAAATGCTCCCCACTCTCACATTCTCCACTTGGCCTGCCATATTTCCTAGGACCACTTCCAATACAACTCCCGCCCTAGAACTGGAAATGTACTGTTTCAGAAAGTTCTCCTACACACAATGCAGGAATTTCTTCTCTCTGTGCCCCGTACTGTTTTTTTTCTAGTCTATTGTAGGATAGTTGTCAAATATCTCAATCAGGAACATTCAAAATTTTATTTTCAGGCGAAAGATGAACTTTGACACCCTGTAAAGAAGAACTTGAGACCCCACAGCTGAAGGACCATGGAACAATATGGTGATGTAGATGTCAGTTTCCAGTTTAAACTGCATAAAGATACTGCAATTCTGGAATGCTTACAAGATCTTATGGGGGCTGCTGTGAAAACACCGTACAATTGAAGGGAGATGCCTTATTGACTGTAACTCAGCTGATTTATTTTTTATTAATACATCATGTAAAATTTTTAATTTTAAAAATTGCTCTATTTCAATGTTCATTAGATGTTGATTGAATGAATAGATATGCACTATGCCAAAACTAGTTCATGGATATGAAATAAGAAGCTATGCTTATTTTGTGGAACAACTTTAGGGCAATATTTTCCCATTTTCCTTTCAAAAACTCTATAATAACAACCTGGACCTGTTCACCATGTATCTATAAATTTAAAGTAAACAGCTGGATTGATATAAGACATTGGGATAGCAATTAGCCTCACTACAAGTAAATCATGATTAAATGGGGCATGTGTTTGTGTATGCAGCTGGGTACATTATGTCTTTGGAATGAACATTTTAAATTTATTCTGAAAAACTGATTTTAAACAGGATCGAAGAGAGAATAATGTAACAGTTGGTGCTATTTATAGTCATGAGCAATCAAATTGTCGACTTTTATCATTTTCAGTATATTTTCAAAATGTTTGATGTGAGCATTTATCTATTTTTCAATCCTTTTAAATTCAACTTTTTTTAATTTCTTGTACTACCAAATATTACCTCACTACACTGTACAGTTATGTCTAGGAATTCATCATGAACTGTTTTCAATATAAATTGACTTGTATGTTTAATATTAATATAGAAAGCCTAAATTTGAGTTAATTACCAAAACTCATTATAATGTGCTACCTTTTCAGAATGTCTCTGCAAAAGTTGATTTTAAAATGATTATAATCCAGCATTAATTATAGTGTATATATTGTGATTTGAAGATGGTGCAGATTGTGTTGAGGAAGTTTTTAGTATCATTTTAAAAAAGAACCAAAATGGTCTAGTTCATCATCAAGAATTAGAAGGAGACTCATTAACAGAAGAAATTGAAAGTTGTCACAGGGATATCCTCTGATCAGCTTTGGTTGTCTGGAATTGTTGAATAGATTACTGTCAAATGGAACTACAAGTGCGGTAGCAAAACTACCCTAGATTATGCATGCTGCTTAAATATCAATAATGAGATATTCACAATTTTCAAGTACTAGCAATGCTGTAATACACATTTATAGTATTAACACTTTTTATAGCTTATGTTGCATCACAAGAGACACTAATTATATTTTTAATATGTTTATGAAATTTTATAGGCTTTTATAACTAATACAAAGAAATGTTTTGGGGACAGGTGGTTTATTCTTTTTATTGGATTGCAATTTAATTTTATAGAAGGATAGTCTGGTGTTTTTTTAAATAATCTTATAGAAGGATAGTCTGGTGTTTTTTTAAATAATCGTTTTATACATATGCATTTTCATGAACTACAATAAAATAATCTGTGTATGACTTTCTAAGACTTTTAAAGTGCATTTTTGTTAAACCACTTTGTATGACATGTTTACTGAAAACTATACAAAAAAGTAAACGAGTACTTAAGTTTATGAAGGCAATATTAACAATTGTGTGAAAATAATATACAGACTAACACACCAGTGGAAAAATTATTTGAGTTTATGACAAATTTTGTTAACTTTTCTTCCAATTTCTAAATCACAAACTTTATTTTGAAACAAGCAGTGACCCTTCGCAACATTCAAGATCAGAGGCTGTAATTTTCTTGAATGGGTAAGACTTTGGGACCATTTGTGGGTTTCAAGCTCTCAAGGGTGGCCAGCAGGAATACAACAGCAAACTTCGTGACAGTAACTTCTTAATTGCCTGCCAATTAGTGGCAGTGGACTGGAAACTCATGCTGTAAATGAACCAACATATGTCAGTACAAATTTCCAGTATAAGTTTTGATTCTTGTAAAAATTCTCTGACTGGTAACTTTGATTCCTATGAGAAACTAATTCAGTTCTGATCAAGCTGTGTATTAGAGCTGTATAGTTACATGTTCTAATTAATATTTATAATTTGCTACATATTTTTGTGTCCTTTCACCAGCATCTTGATCTCAATTATTCGATATTTTGTATGTATATATTTAATTAGTGTCTCCAATGTCAGAATTCTTCGACATTGCTGCGAGCAATCCCCACGTCAATTTTGATCTGCAGTTTCAAATAAGCAACACAAATATATTTAGTGCCTCTCTCCCTATACTAATTATTTTAACAGCTAAAGTGTTGTATTTATGGAACATCTTTCACGACTTCACTGTGGCTTATCTGCTTCACAGCAAATGTATTTCTTTTGAGGTTCAGTCATTATTATATTAATAGTTGTTTAATGATACATAATGCAATCACATAATTATGTCAGATTTTCTTTCCAACTGGTGGAAGTAATAAATGTAAAATAATAGATTTACAAAACAGTACATTGGCAGAGCTGTTTAAATGTCTAAAAGATCATTCAGCTCTGATGACAACACAAAGTATGATCCAAAGAAGCAAAACTGTATTCGGTCAGTTTCAAGTAAATTGTGATTGTACGATGGCTTTAAGAGGTGTATTTTGTCCTTTTTAATGAAGAGGTTGAAACAAAGGTTCTAAATGATTTGTTCTAGGCTAATAAAGTAAACAGCTTGTGAGGCTTGTGTTTTTTAAAAGTTGAAACAATAAAAGCAGCATGAATGGATGGAGTCAGGCTCCCATAGATCTAGACTTTAGTTTAGCTTTAAAAGTTGTTGGGATTTGGAATGCTGGCTATGGGAGCCATCTCTTTCTATATGTTGTAGCACAAAGCTGGAGTTCTTTCTGCTGTTAGAATCACAAATGAGACAGTCAGTTTCACTGACTTTACCTTTGCCAAGGGTTTGTTCATGCAATATTACTATATTAGAACTGTTGTTGAGTAGTTAAATAATCTATTATTCTTAAAGCTGAGTTGTGTGACCAATCAAGTTACAGCTGGAACATACACTTGCTTTTAAATAAAATAAGGCTAAGGTGCTGACTCCTTGATATAATTGCAAGGGGTTTGGTATAGTCCACAACAAAGTTGAGAGTAGTTTTCTGAAAAGGCACATAGACTTGTATCATTGTGCTGTGACCATTCTATGGGAAAGGGGAGGATTAGCTCACTCCAAGTCTCGGGGTTCTCTCCCTCACTCACACATTTGTCACATACACTTACACCTCCTACTCACTTTCTCTCTTTCGCGCACTTCCCTCTTAGCTTTAGGAAAAAGATCCAGACTTCTCAAGTTTCTCTTCATAACTCTGACTCCTCATCCTTCATAGTATGCCAGTGAACCTATAATGCACTTTTTCTATTTCTATTATAACCTTTCTAATTGATCCAAAATTAAACTAGTAATCCCAAGTACAAACCAATTATGGTACTACAGAATTGCAGTGCTACCTCTACTTCTCCTGCTCTGGAACAATCAGATCTCGAGCACTAGAACTTTGCCATAGAGAGGCATGCCCATTATGGACTTGTCTGCAAACAAATTAAGGCCACTCAACAGACGGCTACCTGGGTTTGATTCCAGCCTCGTGCGGCTGTCAATGGAGTTTGCACATTCTCCGTGCCTGTGTGGGTTTTCCCCAGGAGCTCCGGTTTCCTCCCACAGTCCAAAGCAGGTTAGGTGGATTGGCTATGCTAAATTGCCCATAATGTTTAGTGTGAGAAACATAGGGATAGTGTAGGGGTGGATCTGGGTGGGATGCTCTTCGGAGGGTTGGTATGGATTAGATGGGCCACTGTGGATTCAATGGGTCGCATGGCCTGCTCCCACACTGGAGATTTTATGAAGAGAGGGCAGAGTAGCTAAAGGCCTGGTCTGGTGATTAGCAGTATCTGCACCCCCTGCTCCTCGGCCCTGATTATGATAATTCTATAAATTCTTACAATTTATTGCAAATTAGGTAACAAGCTAGCTCAGTGATTAGCACTGCTACTTCACAGTGCCAGGGACCTGGGTTCGATTCAGCCTTAGGCAACATGTCGACTTGGGTTTCCTCCCACAGTCCAAAATGGGATATGCATAGCTACAGGGATGAGGTAGGAGAGTGTATCAGAGATTGTAGGAACTGCAGTTCACATTATCTCTGATCACTTTAGATTACAGATTGTCATCATGCTTTGAGAGTACACACAGTAAGTTTGTTTGGCAGGGCAGTTGGAATGCAAAACTCTTGAAACTGGGGCAGTGTGTCAATGCTGCTGATTCTACAGGTAATTGGACGTGAGGAATATCGGAACAGCCTATTGAATGGTGAAGCAGGCTCAAGGGGCTGAACAAAATGTGAGGCTGGATGAACACAGCAGGCCAAGCAGCATCTCAGGAGCGCAAAAGCTGACGTTTCGGGCCTAGACCCTTCATCAGAGAGGGTCTCTCTCTGACGGGGCTGAACCGTCTACTCCTTATTTATTCTTAATATTTCAAGTCTTATTTTCAACATACTACATGTTTGTATTATCAATGTTACATATATTTTATACCATTTCATGAAAATATTGATTGGCGTGAGCTTGGCAAGCGTGAACATTTTATTGGACAACTCTACAGATGTGACATAAAAGCAATAAAAGTAAAGTTAGTGTCACACAGATTCAAATACCTAGTTGCTGTATCAAAATTTTGGAACTACCTCACTAACAGCATTGTGAATGTATTTGTACCAACGCCACATCGACTCTAGTAGTTCAAGGAAGCACCTCACCACCTGCTCTCAAGGATAGTTTTGATATGGATGTGCTGTCCGAGGGAAAAAAGTTCGATACTTTTACAGCGCTTTAAAAATGGCTCTGCAAAATGTTTAATTTAAATTGTTTATTTTTCTTCATTATTAACCAATTGGAAATGGAAGAAAATGAATGTCACGGATTACACACTAATTGTGATTGAAAATTGGTATTTTTCAACTGGATCAGACAATGAGTGACATCTAAGTTGGCGAATGACAGAACAACAGTTCATGTGCCGCTTTGCGTGGAGGTGGTACTTTCAGAAGATCTGAATTAATTGACCATGCACGCGTTGAAGGACTTGGCTTTACTCGAAACGGTGCGTTTCTTAATTGTTTTCAACATATTCTGAATATTTAGAACTGCTGTTCGTTTAGCCGTGGGTTTTCTGGAAGTTGTGAACTGAGACGGGGTTAGGTGATTACATTGTTCACTATCGGAATTTCAGTTTTGATATTTAACGTGCTGTAATTACTCTTATTTGCAAACTCCAAAGCTGTCCTTCGTTGTGACTGTTAAGATGATGCAGCTAGCGATTGATAACTGGAACTTATTTAACTGGCTCCAGCAAATACTGAAACTGAATTCCTCAGCCAAGCAGATTCGTAGAACTCAACGGGAAACAACCACGTGTTTGAGATAACAAGGTGGAGAGCTGGATGAACACGGCAGGCCAAGCAGCAAAGCTAACGTTTCGGGCCTAGATCCTTCTTCAGAAATGGGGGAGCGGGAGGGGGATTCTGAAATAAATAGGGAGAGAGGGGGAGATAATGCGAACTGCAGATGCTGGCGAATCCAAGATAATAAAGTGTGGGGCTGGATGAACACAGCAGCCAAGCAGCATCTCAGGAGCACAAAAGCTGACGTTTCGGGCCTAGACCCTTCATCAGAGAGGGGGATGGGGGGAGGGTTCTGGAATAAATAGGGAGAGAGGGGGAGAGAGACCGAAGATGGAGAGAAAAGAAGATAGGTGGAGAGGAGAATATAGGTGGGGAGGTAGGGAGGGGATAGGTCAGTCCAGGGAAGACGGCCAGGTCAAGGAGGTGGGATGAGGTTAGTAGGTAGGAGATGGGGGTGCGGCTTGGAGTGGGAGGAAGAACAGGTTAGGGAGGCAGAGACAGGCTGGGCTGGTTTTGGGATGCAGTGGGTGGAGGGGAAGAGCTGGGCTGGATGTGTGATGCAGTGGGGGGAGGGGACGAACTGGGCTGGTTGTGGGATGCGGTGGGGGAAGGGGAGATTTTGAAGCTTGTGAAGTCCACATTGATACCATTGGGCTGTAGGGTTCCCAAGCAGAATATGAGTTGCTGTTCCTGCAACCTTCAGCTGGCATCATTGTGGCACTGCAGGAGGCCCAGGATGGACATGTTGCCTCAGGAGTGGGAGGGGGAGTTGAAATGGTTTGCAACTGAGAGGTGCAATTGCTCAGTGCGAACTGAGTGTAGGTGTTCTGCAAAGCGGTCCCGAAGACTCTGCTTCGTTTCCCCGATGTAGAGGAGGCCACAATGGGTGTACCACATTAGCAGGTGAACATCTGATGTTACAGTCTTCTTGGGGCCTGGGATGGGGGTGAGGTGTAGGGGCAGGAATTGCACTTCCTGCAGTTGCAAGGAAAAAAGTGCTGGGCTGAGTGGGGTGGGCCTGGAAGGGAGTGTGGGAGAGACAAGGGAGTCACGGACAGAGTGGTCCCTCTGGAAAGCAGATAAGGGTGGGGTTGGATTGCATAAGTGTCGGAGGATGATGTGTTGGATATGGAGGTTGGTGGGGTGGTACGGGAGGATGAGGGGGATTCTGTTTTGGTTGTTATTTCAGGAAGGGGGTGTGAGGGATGAGTTATAGGAAATGTGGGAGCCACGGTTGAGGGCGTTCTTGACCACTGACGGGGATGGGGGGGGTTGTTGCAGTCCTTGAAAAACGAGGACATCTGAGATGTATGGGAGTGGAATGCCTCATCCTGGGAGCAGTTGTGATGGAGGTGAAGGAATTGGGAATGGGGATGGAAGGATGGTGGGTGGGAGTTGGTGGGCTTGAAGTGGATAGCGGTTGCTTGGTGGTTGCTGGAGATGAAGACAGAGGTCCAGAAAGGAGAAAGAGAGAGAGATATTAGATAATAAAATGTGAGGCTGGATTAGAGATGGTCCAAGTGAACTTAAGGTTTGGGTGGAAGGTGTTGGTGAAGTGGATGAACTGTTCAAGTTCCTCATGGGAGTATGAGGCGGCGCCAGTATAGTCATCAATGTAATGGAGGAAGAGGTGGGGTTTAGGGCCAGTGTAGGTACAGAAGAGGGATGGTTCCACGTCACCTACAAAGAGGCAGGCATAGCTTGGGCCCATGCAGGTACCCATGGCCACCCCCTTTGTCTGTAGGAAGTGGGAGGAATTGAAAGAGAAGTTGTTGAGGGTGAGGATGAGTTCGGATGAGGGTGTCAGTGGAGGGGGACTGGTTGGGCCTGAGAGACAGGAAGTAGCAGAGGGCCTTTAGGCCATCTGTATGGGGATTGCATGTGTTTAGGAACTGGACGTCCATGGTAAAGATGAGGTGTTGGGGACCGGGGAATTGGAAGTTCTGGAGGAGGTGGAGGGAGTGGGTCGTGTCGTGGACGTAGGTAGGGAGTTCCTGGACCAATGGGGAGAAAATGGAGTCCTGATAGGTGGAGATAAGATCGGTGAGGTAGGAGCAGGCAGAGACAATGGGTCAACCAGGGCAGTCAGGTTTGTGGATTTTGGGAAGGAGACAAAAGTGGGTGGTGCAGGGTTGGCGAACGATGAGGTTGGAAGCTGTGGGAGGGAGGTCACTTGAAGTGATGAGGTTGTGGATGGCTTAGAACATAGAACAATACAACATCGGCCCTCAATTTTGCGCTGACCTGTGAACTAATCTAAGCCCACCCCCCTACACTATCCCATCATCATCCATATGCTTATTCAAGGACTGTTTAAATGCCCCTAATGTGGCTGAGTTAACTACATTAGCAGGCAGGGCGTTCCACGCCCTTACCATTCTCTGAGTAAAGAACCTGCCTCTGACATCTGTCTTAAATCTATCACCCCTCAATTTGTAGCTGTGCCCCCTCATACAAGCTGACGTCATCATCCTTGGAAAAAGACTGTACTGTCCACCCTATCTAATCCACTAATCATTTTATATGTCTCTATTAAATCCCCTCCTTGCCTTCTTCACCCCCATGAAAACAGACGCAAGTTCCTCATTTGGGAGATGAGATCACAGCAGAGAGCAAGCTAACGTTTCGAGTGTAGATGACTCTTCATCAGAGCTTGGATGTTGTTTTCAGTACTAACTCCAGCAGCTGCAGCAATTTGCTCCTCCTTCGCAGTTCTTGAGTTTGTTTATTTGACCAACAAACGTTGAAATCTGTTAGATTTGACCTGTTGTAGATGAAGGCACAAATCAATATTGTAGTCAGCCAAGTGGTGCTGATGCCAAGCGTTACGAAGCTGGTCACTATTAGGGACTCATAAATTGCTACGTTTTAGGTATTTAAATTCCAGCAAAGTTTTAGGAGTCCTTGAAACAGTGCCCCCAAATAATTTCCATTGCAACTCCCTATTGATACTTGAAACCAAACCCATTCTTACTTTTAAAGCACTTTGTCAAAATGTTATTTTATGTTCCTGCCAATCCATTGGCTTCATCAGTGCCACTCCAATTCTTGGATTAGGAGCATTATTCCCTCATCCATCTTCTCATACTGTATTCCGCCTCTCTGACCCCAGCTACCACACATGAACACATACTACGTAATTAGCCCCTCACCCCACCCACACACACGGTAACACCCAATGAAGAGGTGCAGCAGTTCTGACAGCCCAAAGCCAAGGTGATGTGCTGTGGTGACATTGCATGAGACAAGTTTAAATCATTGTACAGAGAAGGTAGAAGATTCAATGAGAATTGATATTCCCCCTTAAGCAACTGGCTTATTTCACTTCAATAATCTAGCAAGTGAAGATCACAATGATGACTTAGGGTGACAGAGCTGATCAGAGCAGGGAAGGATTGGACACTGCCTTACCTTCATTGCCAGTGCGTATCAAAGTCAAAACAAAATGTCTAAGGCATTTCACGAAATGCCTTATCACCTGAATTTTCCAACAAACACCAAGACATAGCTTAGCTGGGAGTAAGGTGATAATTCCTGTGCAACCACATGCTATCCTCGAAGTACCTGGGGGGTGTCATGGTGGCCAGGCTACTGACTTACACGTTCTGGAATATGTCTTTGCAAGGGAAGCTTGGAGAAAGATGCAGTGATTTTTGTCAAGGTTTGTCCTGAGCAGCTCTGTGACACAGGACTCTGTTTGATGGGCTGTTCCCCAGGACTTGCACTGAAACAAACATCAACTGTGCTTGGAGGACCATAAACTCGGTGAAAGATGCTCTTTGGACTGCCCAAAACCTGTTGTTCTTCCAAAGCAAGGAGTTGACCTTGACCAAGTGTTGCAGACCAGCACATTCCAAGGTCCAGAACTGTGCTGAGGGATGTATTAAAGCTTGAAGCAGTTGCTTTTAAGGCACAATGGGTAAAGACCACTATCTAAGGTTTTTCTGCTGAAGTTAAATGGTGGTCCATTCAGTTATTGGATGCCCCTCCCCCAGTGTTTCAAATATACGTAAATATGGTCCTTAGTTTGTTTGTTGGATACAGTTAAACTCCAATGTTTGTTTGTGTCTCCTTATGCTGCTGTTCAGAACCAAACTGCTTTGGTGTAGATATGTATGTATATTTTTATGAATAAAATATATTTTTGAAACTTAAAGAAATACAGACTTGGCGTGGGGCAGTTCACTGTCCCATTTGCTACTTCTGTGACCCCAGTTGGAAATGACCCACAGTGTGGGAACTTACATTTATGTAAGTGGCATCTGTGACTTCGTTATGTGTGCACCGTATCAAGCAGAAATTTTTGAATACCTTTTTTAAGCATTGTTTTGGACTCTAACTTTAAGAAAAGCTAAGGGTTGTAATTTGCCATTGCTTTGGTGCTAAATAAGCAGTATTGGATTAGGTGTCCATAATAGCAGAACCTGATATTTAGTTTCTTTGCAGTCAATGGAATTAAATATCAGGCACTTTGCACAATGGAGGTTGATAATAATACCGCCAGTTTGACACTACCAGTTGTGACAAATTTTTACTTCGAAACATTGTGAAACAGCAGAATTTACAAACGGGCAATTTGATTTCAAGCAGTTTTGACAATATCTACAATTCTCTATTATTGTCATTATATTACAGTGACACTGAAAATTCTGTTCATAAAGGTTTCGTTATAAGAAAATAAAAATCCCATTCAAATTCATTTCAAAAAGCATTTGCATTGGATCATCTGATGTACACATCTGGAGGCAGGGGGGTATTAAGAATTAAATGAACATTGAACTAAAATCCATATGCTGTACAAAAGACAACTTTTGGAAAATATCTCTTCATTTCACTTTACTAAATTGAACTTGTTTGCTCATGTTTTCAATTCAAAAACAATAATATGCATTTTAAGAATATGTGCTGTTTGCATATTACATGATTTAGTGTATTATAATGAGATATTTTGTATGTAGTATGTCATAAGAAATTTATGTTCTGGATTTTTTTTAGGTTCACTTTAAAATACCATTTGGGGAAAATGCTCTAAATGCAATCTATACAGTACCAAATGCACCTTTCACCTATGGAGTAATTCTCACGCATGGTGCAGGCGGAGACATGAATTTCCATCAACTAATATCTATAACAAAATTTCTTGCATCTAATGGAATCTTATGTGTGAGATTCACATGCAAAAGCCTCAACCTAGACCACAGAATTAGAGCTTACAGGGCAGTGATGGTAAGATTAAGTATCTGTTAATAAAACTCCAATGTTTTGCACCTTTGTGTTTATCATTTCTCCTTCCTACTTAACAATGTTAAACTAATTTTAGGTGCTATCATGTGGCTCCTAAAACTCATTCTACTGTTCCATGTTCAAGTGTGTGCTTTGACAGTAGAGGTCAGCAGGCTAGCGATTGTGGGGTGACTAACCCATTGATGCTTTCATGCAATGTCCACACATATTGCACTGGTCACAGGAAATGAGCAAGAATGGAAACAGTGATTGAGAATTCCCTCCCTAATCCAGGGATGTCACAACTACTCTGGTTTAGATTGGCTAATTTGGTACAGATTGGTGATAAACTCTGGAGCGTTTGTAGTTTGCATGGCTTAACTATGCACTGAATTATTGGGGAATTCACTTAGATGTTTAGAAAATACAAGTTTTCCTCTCATTATGAATAACTATTCTACTTTATAAATGGTTTCTCAACAACAATTACTGCAGGAATATCTGAAATCATCTCCAGACTATGAAATAAAAAGATGGTTTCTAGGGGGTAAGTGAAAACTTTCCTTGTCATCAACATTGTTACCATTAACAATTTCTACATTGAATCGAATGTGTATGAAAAGTTGTAAAATCATCAGTAATAACTATATGTAAAACAGTCTTTATTTTTTAGGTCGATCCATGGGATCTAGAGCTGCTGCCTGTATTGTCCAGCAGTGTAAGAACACCCCTGATGAAGAATTTGTGCATGGTCTCATTTGCCTGTCATATCCACTGCACCCACCAAAGCAGTGGAGTAAACTTCGAACAGAAGATCTGCTTCTAGTACGCCACCCAGTCCTTCTAATTTCTGGATCAGCAGATGAAATGTGTGAGAAAGTAAGTTATAGAACATAGAACATGACAGCACAGTACAGGCCCTTCGGCCCTCGATGTTGTGCTGACCTGTCATACTAATCTGAAACCCATCTAACCTACACTATTCCACATACATCCATATGCTTGTTCAATGACGACTTAAATGTACTTAAAGTTACCGAATCTACTACCGTTGCAGGCAAAGCGTTCCATTCCCTTATTACTCTCTGAGTAAAGAAACTACCTCTGACATCTGTCCTATATCTTTCACCCCTCAATTTAAAGCTATGCCCCCATGTGCTCGCCGTCACCATCCTGGGAAAAAGGCTCTCCCTATCCACCCTATCTAACCCTCTAATTATTTTATATGTCTCAATTAAGTCAAATCTCAACCTTCTCTCTAATGAAAACAGCCTCAAGTCCCTCAGCCTTTCCTCATAAGACCTTCCCTCCATACCAGGCAACATCCTAGTAAATCTCCTCTGCACCCTTTCCAAAGCTTCCACATCCTTCTTATAATGCGGTGACCCGAACTGTACGCAATACTCCAAGTGCGGCCGCACCAGAGTTTTGTACAGCTGTAGCATAACCTCTTGGTTCCAGAACTCGATCCCTCTATTAATAAAAGCAAAAACACTGTATGCCTTCTTAACAGCCCTGTCAACCTGGGTGGCAACTTTCAAGGATCTGTGTACATGGACACCGAGATCTCTCTGCTCATCTACACTACCAAGAATCTTACCATTAGCCCAGTACTTTGCCTTCCGGTTACTCCTACCAAAGTGCCATCACCTCACACTTGTCTGCATTAAACTCCATTTGCCACCTCTCAGCCCAGCTCTGCAGCTTATCTACGTCTTTCTGCAACCTACAGCATCCTTCGTCACTATCCACAACTCCACCGACCTTAGTGTCGTCTGCAAATTTACTAACCCATCCTTCTACGCCCTCATCCAGGTCATTTATAAAAATGACAAACAGCAGTGGACCCAACACCGACCCTTACCTGAAACAATTTTCATGACTAATAGAAGTAGTGAAGATGTTACCAAACTGCTGTGGATTAATTTGATATCGATATAACTGGAGCAAATGTGCTTAAATTGTTGATCAATGTCTGAGAGGGAATAACATAAGTTGATTCAGCTTTTTAAGTAGCAATAAAGTTTAATGATGCTTTCTTTCTCTATTGTCTACAGTGTCTGGTGACATTTTACATTATGCCCTCAAAAAAGTAAATTTTTGATAGCTCTGGCATCCTTAATATCTGGAGCAGGTTCAGTCCCTTAACAAGAAATGTGTCTGGGGGTATAAGTGTCGTTACTAAGAGTAATCTGAAAAATGAGGGATGCTTATTTAGCCAACTGTCCTTAATAATCATTGAGAGAACCTGGTCGCTGCAGATTAAGTATTTTATAGAACAATTTCTTATAGTGAAAAGAGAAGCAATCACAAGAGTGTTTAAGTAATTGGAATGAAGGTTTCAGTAAAATATGCTAATTTTACTTACTGTATTATATCCATCAGACTGTTATTTTGAGCTAGTATCTGTATTTAATTATGAGTCTACACTTGTTGGTACATTTAGGATGTATTGGTTGGTGTGGTGAACCAAATGCCAGTGACTGTCAAAGTACACTGGGTTGAAGGAGCTAACCATGGAATGGAAGTTAAAGGAAGAACAAGAGAAGATATCATGGCTGAGATTAATACTGAGGTGCTTTCTTGGATTTGTGAAATAGTTCAAGAAAAATAAGATTTGTGTAGTTGTTTGCGAATGAGTAAAACTTTCAAAATATATTTCAGCAACTTTATCATTAAAATATTCACTCATGCATGTCATTAAATAATTCAATGCGAATGAGTTTGAACAACTTTAAAATTAGGTTCGGACCTCATGACAGTATGTCAAATCTGCCATTAGAAAAAGTAACCAATCAGAAACCAGTAGGAAAATAGAATTAAAAGCAACAATCCAGCTCCACCTAAGATGCTGCTTGGCCTGCTGTGTTCATCCAGCTCCACCTAAGATGCTGCTTGGCCTGCTCTGTTCATCCAACTCCACACTTTGTAATCTTAAAGGCAAGAAGCAATGTAGTTGACTTTTAACTGCCCTCTGAAATACCCTAGCAAACACTTCATTGTACAAAACCTGCTACAACATCTAATGAAAGGAATGAAACCACAATGGCACTAACCTGGGCACTGGAAGTCACAATAGCAAACTTAGCCCTACAAAGTCCTCCTTACTTTATCAAGGGACTTGTGACAAAATTGGGACAGATGTATTATATGTCAGTCTGTACATGACTAGTTTAATCATACCTCAAAAGAGAGTGTCTCAAGCTCCACCATTATCATCACTGGCTATGTCTTGTTCCACCAGCAAGACAGACCAAACGGAGGTGGTGGTATAACAATATTCTGTGTAGAGGAAATTGGTCTGGGAGTTCTCAATATTAACTTCAGACCCCATAATATCTCCATAATATCTTGACCACCTTGTTGAATTTCGTTAGAGAAAGCAATGAGGATGGTAAGGGTACAGAATGTCTGGATGGGAGGGGGATGGGGGGGAATGGCATTTACTGTCCGTCACTAAATGTGGCTGATTAGCTCCACAACTGACCAAGCTGGAAGAATCCTAAAGGACATATCAGCTTGACAGTTGTGCAGCAGGTGGTGAAGAAACCAACATAAGGAAAAAAAAACTTGTACTTTTCGGTCTACTTTTGTAGGTTATTTGTCCTTAACAATATCAGTAGGAATCATGATTGATTATTCATTCTGAAGATAGATCCCTTATTTACATCATGGATATCCTTCATCATGTTCTGTGGCACTATCACCATGCTAAATGGGATAGATTTGGAACAGATTTAGCAACTTAAGACTGGGCAATGATGGTCCATCAACAGCAGCAGAATTGTACTTCCACTCAATCTGCAATCTCATGGCCCAGCATATCTCCCACTCAACTATTACCATTAAGCCAGTGGATCAACACTGATTCAATGAAGAGTGCAGGAGGGCAAATCAGGAGCAGCCCCAAGCATTTCTGAAAAATGAGGTGTCAACTTAGTTAAGCTAAAATACAAGACTACTGCATATGAGAACGGTGGAAGTTGTACATAATAGACAGGGTAGAGCAATTCCACAACCAACAAATCAAATTCAAACTCCACAGTCCTACCAGTTCCAGTCATTCACAAGTAAACAAATAACATGAGGAGAAAGCTCTACAAATAACCCCATCCTCAGCAAGGAGAGGCCCAGCACATCAATGCAAAAGACAAAATAAAAGAATTTTCTCTTATCTTCCACCAAAAGTGCTGAGTGGATGGATCCACCTCAGCCTCCTTCTGAGGCCCCCAACATCACAGATGCCAGTTTTCAGCAATCCAGTTAATTCCAATCATATTATAGAAATGGCAGAAGGCATTGGATATTGCAAAGTCTATGGGCCCTGACAATATTCTGTTGACACCACTAAAGTTCTGCTCTAGAACTAACTGCGCCCCAAGATGAGTATTCCAGTATACATGCAACACTATTATCGACCTAGAAATGTGGAAAAATCCCCAAGAATATCCGCTTAACATGAAGCGGGTAAAATCTAACTAGGCCAATTACAACCTACTCTCCGTTACAAGTGATGGAATGGATTGGTGACAGTGCTATCAAATAGCAATTACAGAAGAATAACGTGCTTGCTGACACTCACTTTGTGTTCAGCCAGGGTCACTCATCCTCTAGCCTCATTGTGGCTTTACTTTAATCGTGGCAAAAAGAACACCAGAGATGGTTACAAGCTTTAATGACTAAATCCTGGACAAGGTTCCCCTTTTCATTAAAGTTTCAGATGCAGTGCTCCACACTATTATGTTCCCATGTGAGGGAAGATGAACTTTCATCAATCACCCATCCCATTGATTGGTTGGAACAAGGTAAACTTGAAAGACAGCACTCCCCCTGTGGACAGCTTTCTCCCAGGCCCAAAAGAACTTTTGCATTAAAAGGAGCTAATTGAATCAGGCTTTCTTGAATTAGCAAAAACAAGTGAGTTTATTAATTACTTAATCAACAAGAAACACTAATGGAACACGCATACTGATTAGAAATGAGAGTTGAAAAAGATATGTTACAAAAAGAAAATGAATCAGTATTTGATTTGTTCATGAAGAGTGGATAGTTGAATATTGCACTGTTTACGGTGGAGGTTACGGTTATCAATAATAATCGTAGTTGAACTTGTCATTTTTTTAAGATTCTTGGTTTTGTAGGCTGATTGACATTCCATTATTCAATTCCAATTTTTAAAATTGATTTGGAGAACTCTGAAGTGAAAGGATCTTTATCTGTATTATGAGGCTAAATAGGGGAGAATTTTTCACCTGTGATCTTCACAGCACGCCAGCCCTTGAACGCAGGTGGATACAGATGTAAACATTCAGACCCACTCGTACATGCCAGTCAAGTTGAAACTGGCTTTTTAAAACTTGTGTATTCTTCAAAAGGAAAAAAAATCACAAAATGTGTCTGTAGTTTTTGGACATAATCCAGAAGGTCATTAGCTCCTTGTTATCACTCTGTTCACAAGAAATCACATTCCAGTCTGCTTGAAGTTTCTTAGACACTTCAAGTATTATATTCCATTTCTCTCTCTCTCTCTCTCTCTCTCTCTCTCTAGTCAAACAATTTATATCCAATCATTTTTGGCTGTTTTAAAAGCACATTTTTGGAATTAAAATCTAAACTAGTAGTTTCATGCAAAGGTTCACAAAAACACAGTAACCTGAAGTATTCTGGGGTTCCACCCCATCGTCATAACAAACAACCACTTAAGAAAATTGGAGTCAGCGGGAATTGGGGAAATACTTCCTGCAGGTTGCATTTGTACTGAGTACAAAAGAAGATGGTTGTGGTTGCTGGAAGTCAATCATCTCAGCCCCAGGACATCACTGCTGGAGTTCAACAGGCTAGTGTCCTTGGCCCAAACATCTCCAGCAGTTTCACCAATGACTTACCTGCCATCAAAAAGTCACAGTGGCTGATGACTGTACAATATTCAGCACTATTTATGACTACTCAGGTAATGAACTCTGTGTGCATATGCAACGAGACCTGGATGACTTCCAGCCTTGGGTTGATAAAGTAAAGCTCGTGCTGCAAAAGTGCTAGGCAGTGACCATCTCCAATAAGAGAAAATTTAAACCTTGTTCAATGGTATTACCATCAATCAATTCCCCCTATTAATATCTCAGTGTTACCAACTGATCAGAAGCTGAACTGAACCAATCATATAAATAATATAGCTACAAAAGCAGGTTAGAGGCTAGGAATTCTGTAGAAATGGCAAATTCTCTGCCTGCAGTATGGAATGTGGTCTTTTAAGTGCACATTCATTGTGCATTTAAAGATTTCAATTAGTGGCAGGCAGGAAGGTCATTCAGGGACCTTCCTCCTATGGACTTAATTAGACATAATCACAGTGAGGGAAGGAAGTTAACAGGTCTCCCAGTTGCCACCCTTTCAATTGATTAAATGCTGATCAACCACCATGATGGCATTAAATTCTGCTCATTTACTGGTGATTTCATATTGTTTTTGCTCTGTCTTTTTGAGGATGTTATTTATAATAGAATTCTACTGAAAGTGGATACCATATTATAATTTTCTTCACATTTTATCTTAGTCAAACACAAGACCAAAAGGAAATTGTAAATAAGGAAATGATATGAATGCAATGTTTATGAGATTTTAATGGTGTGGGTCTGTCTCTTTAAGGTGTAAGGGAAGAATGGAGACAGTCATGTGACCTGGTCTGAATTTTCCCCAACACCAACCCAAGGTGGTTTAATTTGTTAAGAGGGACCTGGACTTACCTGGAAGATGGTACAATATGTTCACACATTTGTACAACATAGAGAAATAGCTGTGTAATCTGTGGCTGGTGAATGCACTGCCAATTTATACCTTTATTAACAATGCTATGGGAAAAATCTATTACGAGTTATGGGCAATAAGCCCAAACTCCTGAGGTGCCTCTTGATGTATTTGAGAAGTACATTCTTCAGCAGGCATTGTTGGTATGTCATATTTGAAATCAGATAGTGTGCATAGTACCATGTTATGTACAATATTTAGTTAGGTAAAAGAAAAGTACACTTTTTGGAAAGTTAATACGATAGATTTTGAAAATACACATATTCACAGTTACAGGGAATTTGGAAGTATACAAGTAAGGGCTGTTGTGGTGCTGTGGTAGTGTCCTTGCCTTTAAGTCCCACCTGTTCCCAGAGGTGTGTCATAACATGTCTAAAGAGGTTGATTAGAAAACATCTATAATTACAAACCTAAATTATCTCCAATATTGTATGAAGACTGATTTTTTTTTAAACAAATCTTTACCAGTATTGAAATGTCAGCTAGGGACTTAACTCTGGGCAGAACAGAAATGACATGATTAAAATTTCACTGCCCAGTATAAGCAGATGTAGCTGAGAATTCTACTGATGTACTTAAATATCTTTGTGAACTTCTTTACTTCATAGCAGTGTGAATGGGCTGTATTATTCATCAATTACAGCATTCCTAACATTTATTATTATGTGATCAGAGTACTGTTAATATTAGTAAATATTGTGAGGTATGTCATAAAAAAGATACCAGCTGAAAACACATGAAAATACATATTTTGTGATATGCCAGGTATCAGTTTTTGAAAAGCCAAAATGATAGGTCAGCAGATACGTGGGAACACCAGATCCTAAACAAGGCCTTCACACTAAAATGCATTGTCTGACCTGAGATGTCAGCCCTGGAATACTGTTAAAACCTTTGGTTATCTTGAGGTGGTGACTTGAAAGCATTTCTAGGATTTGCATATTAATCCTTTCTACCTGATCAAATATTTAACAGGCATCTTAGCTTTGTTCAATACAATCGCATCAGTTCTATGATCCTTTGATATTTTACTTATAAATAATGCCACCTCTCCCACTGATACCTGAAGAAGGAGTGTGACTCTGAAAGCTTGTGTCTTCAAGTAAACCTAATGGATAATAATCTGGTGTCATGTGATTTTTTTGATTCTGTCCACCCCAGTCCAATACCAGCACCTCCACATCATTCTGACTTGGAAATATATCATTGTTCCTTCACTGTCACTGCGTCAAAAATCCTGGAATTCTCTCCTAACAGCATGTGGTCCACCCACAGCAGGTGGACTACAGTGGTTCCAGAAGGCAGCTCACCACCACTCCCACAAGGGCAACTAGGGATGGGCAATAAATGTTGATCCAAACAGTGACACCCACACCTCTCAAATTAAAAAATGTATGCAGTCTGTATGGTATTTACTAATTACAATACTGAGGGGACTACATAGCATTTGGATGAATGTTTAGACAACTTTATCCTGTCTGTAGCTGTGACCCTGATGTTCCTTATGGTTTGTAATGTCAACTTACCTCTATTCCAACCAAGCTCAATATAAACTTTAGGAACTTTATATCTCAGATTCATCAGGTATTTTTGACTATCATCTTTAAAATTTAATGCAACTTTAAAATGATTTTCTTTTTCCCCTTCAGAATCTGTGGGTGTTGTGACACCTTACAATTTTGCTACATCCTGTTCACCTTTAATTTACCCTGAGATTATTTTCCATCTTTCAACCACTTTTATTTTCTCAACCTTTTATTACTTTAATACATGTTCATTGATTTGTAGGGATGATCTTCATGTACTATGCACAATTTTGCTCTTTTGAAACCATTTAATTCATTAAGTCTTGTTTTTATAGACGTTTAGGTACCGCATACCTTAAGGTATGTGGGCTATACATGTTTAAATCCATGTTCCACTTCACTTTCACATATCTCAAAGTGCTGATGCCAACAGAGATTGGTGTTATGGATGTAGATTTACCCAGAAATCGGATTAGAAAGTAATCTTTCCAGACCATGAGTCCTCAGAATTCCAAAAATACAAAGTACATTGAATAAGAAATATAAGGATAGGCAGCTAGGGCTGAGCTACCAGGTTAAGTTCCAGGAAAAGTCATTCAGACTCAATGTTAACTGTTTCTCTCTCCAGGAATACTGCCAGACCAATTTTTCCAGCATTTTCTGTGTTTGTTTCTGCTTGCTAGCATTTGCAGTGCATTGTTTTTATTGCCAAGTTAAGGTGCTGCATTTTGGATGAGCTGTGTGTTAACCAGTTTCTGTGATAGTAGTTTGTTAGTTTATTTGGCCACTTTCAGCATTGTTGAACCCTTCCCCCAAGGCCTTCTTTTAATTGCATCTGAATGCTACCCATCTTTTTTCTAGGGACCAGAAGATTCAAGAGTCGTAGATGAAGTCTTTTTTCTAATATCCAGAAAAGCTCCCACACATAACTGGGATAACACGGTGTTCAGAAAATTTTCTGAAGAGTCGTGACCCGAAATGTCAAGCTTTCCTGCTCCTCTGATGCTGCTTGGACTGCTGTGTTCATCCAGCTTCAGTGTTATCTCAGATTCTCCAGCACCAGCAGTTCCTACTATCTCACGCACAACTGATTTTTTTTTCTTATCATCAAGTCACCCATGATATTTTTTCATTTATTAACTGCCACCAGTAAATCACTCATGTTTTCCAATTGAATAATTCATGTGCACAGCCCAGTTAAAGGCATTATAGCTCATTAAAGGTGAGGGATAATAGTTGATAACAAGGTGTGAAGATAATAAAATGTGAAGCTGGATGAACACAGCAGGCCGAGCAGGAAAGCTGATGTTTCAGGCCTAGATTCTTTTTTATATCCAAAGGGCTGTTATACATAATTAAGTGATGTTTTTCCACATTACTTTTTGTTTACATCTATGAACCAAGAGTGAATTACCTGTGTCTTACAATTGACTAATTTACATGCAAAGCTCTTATGGACAGTACAACCTATTAAAGGTTAGGGGGCCAGATTGAGTGTTTCATTTATCCAGATCAGCTCTGATACAGAGATAACAAGGTGTAGAGCTGGATGAACACAGAGGGCCAAGCAGCATTAGAGGAGCAGGGATACAGGCCCGACCAGTCCCCCTCCACCGACACTCTCATCCGCCTAGCTGAACTCGTCCTCACACTCAACAACTTCTCTTTTGACTCCTCCCACTTCCTACAGACTAAGGGGGTGGCCATGGGCACCCGCATGGGCCCCCACTATGCCTGCCTCTTTGTAGGTTACGTGGAACAGTCCCTCTTCCGCACCTACACAGGCCCCAAACCCCACCTCTTCCTCCGGTACATTGATGACTGTATCGGCGCCGCCTCTTGCTCCCCAGAGGAGCTCGAACAGTTCATCCACTTCACCAACACCTTACACCCCAACCTTCAGTTCACCTGGGCCATCTCCAGCACATCCCTCACCTTCCTGGACCTCTCAGTCTCCTTCTCAGGCAACCAGCTTGTAACTGATGTCCATTTCAAGCCCACCGACTCCCACAGCTACCTAGAATACACCTCCTCCCACCCACCCTCCTGCAAAAATTCCATCCCCTATTCCCAATTCCTCCGCCGCATCTGCTCCCACGATAAGACATTCCACTCCCGCACGTCCCAGATGTCCACGTTCTTTAAGGACCGCAACTTTCCCCCCACAGTGATCGAGAATGCCCTTGACCACGTCTCCCGTATTTCCCGCAACACATCCCTCACACCCCGCCCCCGCCACAACCGCCCTAAGAGGATCCCCCTCGTTCTCACACACCACCCTACCAACCTCCGGATACAACGCATCATCGTCCGACACTTCCGCCATCTACAATCCGACCCCACCACCCAAGACATTTTTCCATCCCCACCCCTGTCTGCTTTCCGGAGAGACCACTCTCTCCGTGACTCCCTTGTTCACTCCACACTGCCCTCCAACCCCACCACACCCGGCACCTTCCCCTGCAACCGCAGGAAATGCTACACTTGCCCCCACACCTCCTCCCTCACCCCTACCCCAGGCCCCAAGATGACATTCCACATTAAGCAGAGGTTCACCTGCACATCTGCCAATGTGGTATACTGCATCCACTGTACCCGGTGCGGCTTCCTCTACATTGGGGAAACCAAGCGGAGGCTTGGGGACCGCTTTGCAGAACACCTCCGCTCAGTTCGCAACAAACAACTGCACCTCCCAGTCGCTAACCATTTCCACTCCCCCTCCCATTCTCTAGATGACATGTCCATCATGGGCCTCCTGCACTGCCACAATGATGCCACCCGAAGGTTGCAGGAACAGCAACTCATATTCCGCCTGGGAATCCTGCAGCCATATGGTATCAATGTGGACTTCACCAGTTTCAAAATCTCCCCTTCCCCTACTGCATCCCTAAACCAGCCCAGTTCGTCCCCTCCCCCCACTGCACCACACAACCAGCCCAGCTCTTCCCCTCCACCCACTGCATCCCAAAACCAGTCCAACCTGTCTCTGCCTCCCTAACCGGTTCTTCCTCTCACCCATCCCTTCCTCCCACCCCAAGTCGCACCCCCATCTACCTACTAACCTCATCCCACCTCCTTGACCTGTCCATCTTCCCTGGACTGACCTAACCCCTCCCTACCTCCCCACCTATACTCTCCTCTCCATCTTCGGTCCGCCTCCCCCTCTCCCCCTATTTATTCCAGTTCCGTCTCCCCATCCCCCTCTCTGATGAAGGGTCTAGGCCCGAAACGTCAGCTTTTGTGCTCCTGAGATGCTGCTTGGCCTGCTGTGTTCATCCAGCCTCACATTTTATTATCTTGGAATTCTCCAGCATCTGCAGTTCCCATTATCTCTGATACAACTGAACATTTTTTTCCATATCACCCTTTGTTTTGCATCTATTAACCACTCAGAGTGAATCACCCATGTTTTACAATTGACTAATTTACATACAAAGCCCATTTTGAGCAATGCAAAACACCAAAGGTGAGGATAAGGTGCCACATGAGTTTTTTTTCCCCATCACCAAATCAAACGCCCACCCCCCACCAATCCCATTATTACCCACCCCGCCAAATCGCCATGTTTTATAACACTAGGTGCACAGGGCGTTAGAGGGCAATGCAATGCAATGTGAGGTCAGTAATAATGGGAACTGCAGATGCTGGAGAATCCAAGATAATAAAATGTGAGGCTGGATGAACACAGGAGCACAAAAGCTGATGTTTCGGGCCTAGACCCTTCATCAGAGAGGGGGATGGAGTGAGGGTTCTGGAATAAATAGGGAGAGAGGGGGAGGCGGACCGAAGATGGAGTGAAAAGAAGATAGGTGGAGAGGAGAGTATAGGTGGGGGGGGGGGGGGGGGGGGGGGGATAGGTCAGTCCAGGGAAGACTGACAGGTCAAGGAGGTGCGGCTTGGGGTGGGAGGAAGGGATGGGTGAGAGGAAGAACAGGTTAGGTAGGCAGAAACAGATTGGACTGGTTTTGGGATGCAGTGGGTGGAGGGGACGAACTGGGCTGGTTTTGGGATGCGGTGGGGGAAGGGGAGATTTTGAAGCTGGTGGAGTCCACATTGATACCATTGGGCCGCAGGGTTCCCAAGTGGAATATGCGTTGCTGTTCCTGCAACCTTCGGGTGGCATCACTGTGGCACTGCAGGAGGCCCATGATGGACATGTCATCTAAAGAATGGGAGGGGGAGTAGAAATGGTTTGCGACTGGGAGGCGCAGTTGTTTATTGCGAACTGAGCGGAGGTGTTCTGCAAAGCGGTCGCCAAGCCTCCGCTTGGTTTCCCCAATGTAGAGGAGGCCACACTGGGTACAGTGGATGCAGTATACCACATTGGCAGATGTGCAGGTGAACCTCTGCTTAATATGGAAAGTCATCTTGGGGCCTGGGATAGGGGTGAGGGAGGAGGTGTGGGGGCAAGTGTAGCATTTCCTGCGGTTGCAGGGGAAGGTGCTGGGTGTGGTGGGGTTGGAGGGCAGTGTGGAGCGAACAAGGGAGTCACGGAGAGAGTGGTCTCTCCGGAAAGCAGACAAGGGTGGCGATGGAAAAATGTCTTGGGTGGTGGGGTCGGATTGTAGATGGCGGAAGTGTCGGACGATGATGCGTTGTATCCGGAGATTGGTGGGGTGGTACGTGAGGACGAGGGGGATCCTCGTAGGGCGGGTGTGGGGTGTGAGGGATGTGTTGCGGGAAATGCGGGAGACGTGGTCGAGGGCGTTCTCGATCACTGTGGAGGGAAAGTTGCGGTCCTTAAAGAACTTGGACATCTGGGACGTGTGGGAGTGGAATGCCTCATCGTGGGAGCAGAAGCGGCGGAGGCGGAGGAATTGGGAATAGGGGATGGAATTTTTGCAGGAGGGTGGGTGGGAGGAGGTGTATTCTAGGTAGCTGTGGGAGTCGGTGGGCTTGAAATGGACATCAGTTACAAGCTGGTTGCCTGAGATGGAGACTGAGAGGTCCAGGAAGGTGAGGGATGTGCTGGAGATGGGCCAGGTGAACTGAAGGTTGGGGTGGAAGGTGTTGGTGAAGTGGATGAACTGTTCGAGCTCCTCTGGGGAGCAAGAGGCGGCGCCGATACAGTCATCAATGTACCGGAGGAAGAGGTGGGGTTTGGGGCCTGTGTAGATGCGGAAGAGGGACTGTTCCATGTGAGGTCAGATTGGGTTGTGGTGCCGTACCTGTTCTTGATGCAGTGTTGAGAGTTGGGCCTGCGATCCCGCCCTCTGGGAGGCTGTCCGCTCGCTGCTGGAGGAGGAGGAACCTTGCTGTTCTGGAAGATGGCGGCGCCTGACGGTTGGAACGCCGTGCACATTCCACGGCCGGGCTCGTGCTGTAGCGTGGCCGCGCCGCCTGCGTGCCGTTGGCCACACACAGGTACCGCAGCGGCACGAGCTTCCCGCTCACACTGCTAACGGTCACATACACTGTGTCTGTCTTTCTCGCTCACTCATACTGCTAGGCCCAAGTATTTCACATTAACTCGGAAAGCTATGATCGGTTTACTGCAATGAGGAAAGTTGGAACCGTCTTAGTTCCCCGCGTGTGCCAGCTACGTTACTCAAAAAGCAGAAAGTGCTGCAAAAGCTCGGTAGAGAGAGGAAAACCGTTAACGTTTAGAGTCCAGGTGTTTCTTCGAAACCCCGAAGTTTGACTCTCGCTCGTTTTATTAATTCATTTTCTTTCAGTATGTAATATATTCTGCTGTCACCGTTTCTTTCCCAGCCTCCCTCAATGGCTCCAGTTTTGGTTTAATCATTGTGTTTTACATACACGTGCGCAGCTTTATGGAAAAGAACGCTGGAAATGTTCGGCAAATCTGCGATCGCTTATGGAGAGAGAAATAGTTATTAAATGATGTTTGATGGTGACAACATTGTCTTCTGCCCTGCATAGTGAGCTAGAAGAATTTTTGTGGGGTGTGGGAATTTGCTGGCACTGTTGTAGCATGCGTTCAGTTCTGGTCTCCCTGCTGTACGAAGGATGTTGTGAAACTATCAGGGTTGGAGGGTTTGAGCTACTGGGAGAAGTGGGCTGGGGGCTGTTTACCCTGGATCATTGGAGGCTGAAGGAGTGACCTTACAGAGGTTTATAAAACCATGAGGGGCACGGATAGGGTAAATAGACAGGTCTTTTCCCCAGGGTAGGGGAGACCAAAACTAGGGGGCACCGACTTGAGATGACAGGGAAGAGACTTAAAAGGGACCTAAGGGGTAACTTTTTCACGCAGAGGGTGGTGTGTGTGGAATGAGCTGCCAGAGGAAGTGTTGGAGGCTGGTACAATTAATATTTAAAAGGCATCTGAATGGGTATATGAATTGGAAGGGTTTAGAGGGATATGGGCAAAATCCTGACAAACGGTACTGGATTATTTTAGGATTTTTTTTGGCGCGGGTGAGTTGGATTGAAGGGTCTGTTTCCATGCTGTACAGCTGTATGAGTCTTATGTTTAACATAGATGCCATTACAATTCACTACAAATAACTGGATAACTTATTTAAATTTCCCCACAATTCAAACTGAAATTGGCATCTAATTTTTAACCTCCCTGTAGGTTTTATGAAGTTACTGGATTTCATGTTGATTCCTATTTCAACTTGCTGTTACAAATTAGGACTGATAATCAAGTACCTTTTTTGTGACCTGCACAAGGACGTAATGTCTCTGGTCTAGGAAGGGAGCATTTGAAATTGGAATTACTTTCATACAGATTGTAAACTGCTTTAGACATTTTTAAAATTTGAAGTTTTGTTTATTTCTTCCTCATCTCTCTAGTAAACAACTTTCATTTCAACTATGCGTGATAATGGGAACTGCAGATGCTGGAGAATCCAAGATAAAATGTGAGGCTGGATGAACACAGCAGGCCCAGCAGCATCTCAGGAGCACAAAAGCTGACGTTTTGGGCCTAGACCCTTCATCAGAGGGTGAAGGGTCTAGGCCCAAAACGTCAGCTTTTGTGCTCCTGAGATGCTGCTGGGCTTGCTGTGTTCATCCAGCCTCACATTTTATTATCTTTCATTTCAACTAATTTCCCTTTACCGAATTTTATTCTAAGGTATGGTGGTAGTTGGTCAGGCAACATCTGTAAGTTTTCTATAGATGCTATCTGGTCTGAGTATTTGCAGGATTTCTTGTTTTTAATTTGATGTCAGCATGTGTATTTTATATTACTGTTTTTCCTACTGTCATTTGTGTTTGTCTCAGATATGTTGGCTGAATTGCTACCACAGTCCTCTCTGAGGAATGCCTGTGGTTCAAGATTTTGAACACAAACAAGGCCTGTGCTTCAAATGAAATACTGAATATGTTGGCTTAAACATGATGACGTTATGGATGTGAGTTTGCTCGCTGAGCTGGAAGGTTAGTTTTCAGACGTTTCGTCACCATTCTAGGTAACATCATCAGTGAGCCTCCGACGAAGCGCTGGTGTTATGTCCCGCTTTCTATTTATCTGGTTAGGTTTCCTTAACCAGATAAATAGAAAGCGGGACATAACACCAGCGCTTAGTCGGAGGCTCACTGATGATGTTACCTAGATTAGTGACGAAACGTCTGAAAACGAACCTTCCAGCTCAGCGAGCAAACTCACATCCAGAACCTCAACCTGAGCTACAAATCTTCTCCAAATGATGACATTATTTTCAGAGGAAGTCTGGAAAGCATCATATGTCCTGGGCAATATTTATCTTTCAGTTCAAGAATGACAACTTATATTTTTATAGCACCTTTTAACATGGTACAAGACCCCAAGGTGCTAAGCAAATAACAATAAGATACAATTTAACATGGTATCCAAAAAGAAATATTAGATCAGATCACCAAAAAATGATTTTAATGAGCACACAGAGGCAGAAACATGACCATAAGTGGTGAAGGAATTAAAATCTTTGTGCGTGTTAAGTCAGGGTTGGAGAAATGTAGGGTTGTTAGTGTGTTGTGATGCTGGAACAGATTAGAGGTAAAGAGGGCCAAGGCCATGGAGGAGACATTTGAATTCCAGGTATTTCTGGACTAGGATCCAGATGGCAGATCTAGATGGTATGAAGTTAAATACAGTGGATGCCCACAGACAATTGAAGATTCAAGCGCATAGGCCTTTAAAACACCACAAACAGTTATAATAAATAATAAGAAAGCTAATGGAACACTGGCCTTTATATCTAGAGGACTGGAATATAAGGATGCCAAAGTTATACTGCAGCTACACAGAACTCTGATTATACTCCACTTCATGTACTGGGTAACATCTGGGAAGGATATGTTGGCAGGAGGGAGTATAATGTAGGTTTGCCAGAATAATATCTGGACTTTATGGGTTAAGTTATGAGAGATTATACAGATTAGCTCTGTTTTTTCTGGAAGGTTAAGAAAAGATCTGATCAAAGCCTTCAAGATTTTGAAGTTGGGTCAACAGGCTGAGGAGTGGCAGATGGAGTTTAATTTGGATAAATGTGAAGAGTTACATTCTGGTAATACAAACAAGGACAAGACTTACACAATAAATGGGAGACCCTAGGTGGTAGTGTGGAACAGAGAGATTGAGGGGTTCAGGTACGTAATTCTTTGAAATTTGTGTCCAGACTGGGTCATTTAAGAAGGTGTTTAGCATACTTGCTTCCATTGCTCTGCCCTTTGAGATAGGAGTTGGGAAGTCAGAATACAGGGTTAACAGAAAGATTCTTGACAGTGTGGAGGGGCAGAGGGATCTTGGGGGTTCATGCTCACAGTTCCCTGAGAGCTGCCACCCAGGTGGATAGAGTTGTTAAGAAGGTGTATGGTGTGTTAGCTTTCATTAATAGAGGGATTGAGTTCAAGAGTCGTGAAGTTATGCTCCAGCTATACGAAAGCCTGGTTTAGCCACATCCGGACTATTGTGTCCATATGTGGTCACGACATTACAGGAAAGATGTGGAAGCGTTAGAAAAGGTGCAGAGGAGATTTACCAGGATGTTGTCTGGAATGGAGGGAAGGTCTTATGAGGAAAGGTTGAGAGAGCTAGGGCTTTTCTCTTTAGAATGACAAAGGATAAGAGGTGACTTGATAGAGGTGTACAAAATGATCAGAGGTATAGATAGAGTAGACAGCCAGAGACTTTTTCCTAGGGTGGAGGTCGCTTTTATGAGGGGACATAGTTTTAAAGTGAAAGGAGGTAGATATTGGGGAGACATCAGAGGTAGGTTCTTTACTCAGAGTGGTAGGGGTGTGGAATGCATTACTGGAGAGGGTAGTGGAGTCTGCCTCAGGGGCATTTAAGCAGCAATTAGATAGGCATATGGATGATAGTTTAAGGTAGAGGTGGAAGTTAGATAGACCCTAGGTTTAGGGTAAAAGTTTGGCACAACATCGTGGGCCAAAGAACAGTGCAGCACAGTACAGGCCCTATGTTCTATGTCTGTGTTCTAAGTCATGATGATGACGTACAAGACATTGAGGTTTCCTCTGCATTATTGTGCAGTTCTGGTCACCCTGTTATAGGAAGCATATTATGCTGGGGAGAGTTCAGAAAAGATTTACCAAGAAGTTACTGAGAATGGATAGTTTGAGTTATAAGGAGAGGCTGGGACTTTGTTCACTGGAGCATGGGTAGTTGAGGGTTAACCTTAGAGGTTTATAAAATTATCTTGGGCATAGGTAAATGGAATAGCAAGAGTCTTTTTCCCTAGGGTGGAGAGTTCAAAACTAAGAGGGCATATTTTTAAGGTAAGAGGAGAAAGATTTTAGAAAGGACATGAGAGGCAACTTTTTTTTAACCTAGTGGTTCATTTGTGGAATGAACTGCAGTAGAAAGTGGTGGATGCCGGTACAGGTACAACATTTAACAGACATTTTGATAAGTTCATTAATTGGAAATGTTTGGAGAGATATGGGCCAAGCACACGCAAGTGGGACTAATTTAGTTTGGGACCATGGTTAGAGTCGACTGGTTGGACCAAAGGGTCTGTTTCCATGCTGACATGCCTGTTAACAGGAAAAGACAGTTTCTTTATCCATCCTATTTCTCCTAGTTGGGGATTCTATAGAGCTGGAGGGCATAGTCTGAGAATTTTGGGCTAGATTGTTCAGGGGTGAGGTTAGCGAGTAATTCTACGCACAGGGTGTTAGGTGTCATCAAAGGCAGTGGATGTTAGATTAGTTAATTTTAAATCTGAGAGACTTATTGAGCCAAAGTATTAATGGTTATGGGCCAAAGGCAGGTATATAGAGTTAGGGCATAGATCAAGCATGATGTCATTGAAAGGCTGAATGGGCTCAAGGGGCTGAATGGCCTACTCCTGTTCCTATCTCTAAACCTCAGTAACTAAAACAGCTTCAGTATTGTAGGTGGCCTGCAGAAAATTTCTATTAACAATAGTGTAGGTAATATAGCATACGCATATAGCATTTGCAATGCAGACAAAACTCTTGGCATGAGTTTTTCTGACTGTCCCTTGGGAAAGAAAGCTGCAGGTTGATGCTTTAGATAGCTATGTCCAAGAAAGCATTCCTTATATTTCCTTAAGGATCTCAAATTTTGAGAATTTGTGGAAAGTCTTGAAATGAAGGGTAAATGACTGTTTAATGTCCTATGGATGCTATGGGGTGTTTGGTGTTCAGCAATTTTCTGCATTTAGTTGACAGAATATTTTTGTAGTAAAACCGTTCCATAATCTGTCTTGGAGAAAGTCCTTTTTTGAGTTTAATACCTATTAGAATGGAGTGTTTTATTTAACTGAAAGTTGTCTTTTTGGGTTGATTCTTTGGATTGGAATCAAATATTTAAAAATGTTTGACTAGCACCTAAATGGTTCAGGCAAATATAACTGACAGAATTTCCCTTTTTATTTTAGATGGATACGTACAAGATCTTGCAGCAGCCTGTGAAAATACCTTAAAAGCGCTAAGAAGTAAACTTTTTACAATAGAACTTGATATCCTGGGTTCTCTGTTGTATGTTTTCCATAACCGATTACGTCAGCACAAACCTTACCTTGCATTGAAACAGGTTAGTATGCCAATCCAAATATTTGTGTTGACAGTCAATCTTTGGGCTTTAATAAAATCAATTTTACTTGTGGTATTGAGTGCTTATTTATTAGCATTATGAAACTAATTGCCCATGGTGTGGATATGAAGGGAAGCAATGAAACAGTCTACAAAGTTATTCTCGGAAATGATGCAAATCTGTTGTCATTAATGTATTGATTCCCATCCAACTATAAATTACATTATCACTGCCCATTTTAAAGTGATTTATTACTTATTAATATTTTTAGGTTGAACAATGTGTGAAGCGTTTGCACAATATGCAGCTTGAAGGTACAATTCAAGATCTGATCAAGTTGTGTCCAAGGTAATTTGTGAAGCAAAGATGAAAAAGCTTATGTTATTCTGCAACTTTAGATATGTATGATAGAGTGAGAAAACAAAAAAAAGCGCAAGAAAGCCAGCTAGCTTGACATCAGTTGTCAGGGAAATGTTGAAATCTATTACAGGAGTCTTAACAATGCATCTGGAAATTGTAATATGTTTGAACAGCTATAGTTTTATGAAAGGCAACTTGCTTGTACAAGCTATTCAAGTCTTTTTGAGGATGTCACATAGGATAGACACAGTGTATTTGAATTGCCCAAAGACAATTTAGAAGATTTCACAGAAAAAGTTAAGATACAAGATGAGGGTTTGTGGACTGAGGGTATGTATTAGTAAGGATGAAGAATTAGTGGGCATGCAGCAGAGTGGAAAAATAAATGAGGCAGTTTCAAGCTGACAGCTGTAACTACTTGGAGGGCAGCAAAGAACATTACTGGTTTCTTATCAAAGATTAATTGCTTAGAAAAAGAGACAAATGTGTTCAAGTTAGCTTTCAATATAAAGCTGTTTCTAAAAGTAGCTGTGAGGTTAATGGAGGAGCACAGACAGGCTAAGAGTGGGCAACAAGATGGAAAGTGGAATGTGGTATGTCAATCACTTCAGCCATAATAATAGAAAAGCAGAATATTTTTGAAAAGACTTGAAACATGAAACTTGTAAATGTTGATTCCCAGAGATACTTGAGTGTAAAGTCATAGTCATTCAGCATGGAAACAGACCCTTTGGTCCAAATAGTCCATTTTGATTATGTTGCCAAATTAAACTAGCCACACATGCTTGCATTTGGCCCAGATCCCTCCAAACATTTACATTTCATGTACTTGTCCAAATGTCTTTTACATGTTGTAACTGTACCTGCATCAGTCACTTTCTCTGGCAGTTCATTCCACACACAAACAACTCTCTCTGCAAAATGTTGCCCCCCCACCCATGTCATTTTTCAATCTTTTTCCTCTGACCTTTAAAGTATGCCCCCTAGATTTGAACTCCTCTCCTTCCCAGTTCAGGTGAAACCCATCCCTCTTGAACAGGTTTTCTCTACTCTGGAAGAGATCCCGATGATCCAAGAATCTGAATCCCTGCACATTGCGCCACCACCTCTTCAGCCATCAATTTTATTTTTCTGCCCTATCCTTCTTTCCCTCATTTGAACTTGGCACTGGGAGTAAACCAGAGATTACTATTTTTGAGGTAGACAAACAGTAGGATGGAAGAACACAGCAACCCAGGCAGCATCTGGAGGAAAGTAGCAGTCAACATTTTGGGTATTACCCTTCTTCAGGACTACTTTTTGAGGTTCTGTTTTTTTTAACCTTTTATTTCCACACTACAAAGGATTAACCCTTTCCCTCATTATGTTGTTATCACCAATATGTACCACAACTTGTATGCTTGTACATGAACATAGTGTTAGCATGCAGATGGAATTGTTGGCCTTCATTGCAAGGGTATAGAATATAACAATAAAGAAATCTTGCTATTATTGTATAGGGCTTTGGTAAGACCCTAGATGGTGGATTGTGCAGTTTTTAGTGTCTTATCTAAGGGGGAATATACTTATCTTGGAGGCAGTACAACAAAGTTTCATTCATTTGGTTCTGAGATTAGATAAAAGGGTTGTTCTGAGATGAGAAGCTGAGTAAATTGGCCTAGACTTGAATTTAGAGGTGATTTCATTGAAACAGATTCCAAAGAATTCTCTTGGTGGGGGAAAATATTAAAGCTGTTTCCTCTGACTGGGGAAATATGAAACAAAGGGTCACAGTCTTGTGCTGAATCATGCGGAATTGATGAGAAATTTGCTCATACAGACTTGATTCTTTGGAGTTCTCTAATCCAAAGGGATTCATTATCCTTCATTATATTGAAAGTTGGTGGATATATTTTGAGTCTTGAAGCATCAAGGGATCTAGTGGACAAGGCAGAAGATCAACAGATCATGAACGTATTGAAAGTTGAGCAGGCTGAATGCATAGTTTGTTTACTCCTTCTATTACTTATGAATTTTGTCTTGTGACTTTGATCTTCTCTAAAAATATGACAGAATGCCTGAGATGCAAAATACTAAGACAAAATATATCCCCAGCCAACCAGTCCTCGAGTGGATGTCGTTGAAAGTGCTAGGGGGCTGTAAGTTGATGCTGCGTCTGATGGAAATGTGCTCCAAAGCATTTCTGTATCCTTTAAATGTAGTTACATTGTACTGTGTACATTTTCATAATGAATCTCAATCTGAAATTTGCTGAGGTATTAATAGGATCGGTATTTGTAAAGTATCTTCATACTGTAATCTTTAGTACTAGAGTTGCCTGAAATTTGAGTTGCCTGAAATTTTCTAAGATAGGTAAGAGTGATATGTAGAACACCAGACCTTGATGTTGGGAATGGCATTAAACAGAAAATCAGAGATGCATGTGGTGAAGGAACTTCTGTAGCTATGGGTTTCTTTAGCCTGCATGTCGATTGAACGAATCAGTCATGATACCAAAAAGGAGGAATTCTTAGAGTGTAGACAAGATGATTTTCTGGACCAATATGTTGAGCAACCAATTAAAAAACAGCCATCTTAGACTGGGTATTATACATTGCGTAAAGAATAATTGGTAATGTGATGTTGAGAGATGCCCTTGTGAATGAATAACCATAATATGATTGAAATCTTTCTCAAGGTGGAGTGTGAGGTAATCGATTCTGAGATTAGGATCCTGAACCCTAATGAGAGAAGTGATGATGGTTTGAAACTGGGTTAGCAATGATAGATTGTGAAATATTACTGAAAGAAACGATAGCTGATGGTCAATGACAAACATTCAAGGAGCGACTGAATGAAATGCAAAAATAATTTATTCCTGTCTAGCACAAGAGTGCAATGAGAACAGTGGCCAAACCATCGCTTACAAGGAAGATTAGTACGAGATGCAAAAAAGACCTACAAATTGACATGAAAAATGGTTCAGAAGTCAGTAAAAGAGAACTAAGAGATTGATTTAAGAAGGGAAAAATAAAGTATGAAAGTAAGCTTGTGGGGAAATTAATAACTGTAAAACTTTTTATACCTATGTAAAGACAAGCAGTTTGGTGAAAACCAATTAAGTCCCTCACAATCAAAAATGGAAATGGATAAAGGGGAACAAAAATGGCTAACAAACTAAATTCTTACTTTCCTACTGCCTTCACAATGGAGGACATGGATAGCATATCAGAAACAATAGGGAACAAAGGGTTTAGTGTGAGGGAGAAACTGAAGCACATCTGTATTAATAAAAAAATGGGATAGCAAGGTGTAGAGCTGGATGAACACAGCAGGTCAAGCAGCATTGTAGGACCAGGAAAGTTGACGTTTCGTGCCCAAACCCCCCTTCAGAAATGGCGGAGGGGAACGGGGTTCTGAAATAAATAGGGAGAGAGGGGAAGGCAGATAGGAGAGGATAGGTAGAGAGGAGACAGACCGGTCAGAGGCGGGGATGGAGCCAGTAAAGGTGAGTGTAGGTGGGGAGGTAGGGAGGAGATAGGTCAGTCCAGGAAGGATGGACAGGTCATTGGGGTGGGAGGAGGTTAGTAAGTAGGAGGTGGGGGTGGGGCTTGAGGTGGGAGAAGGAGATAGGTGGGAGGAAGGACAGGTTAGGGAGGCGGGGATGAGCTGGGCTGGTTTTGGAATGCTAGAGGGTGAGGGGAGATTTTGAAGCTTGTGAAGTCCACATTGATACCATTTGGCTGCAGGGTTCCCAAGTGGAATATGAGTTGCTGTTCCTGCAACCTTCGGGTAGCAGCGTTGTGGCACTGCAGGATGCCCAGGATGGACATCTACTTGATGTAGAAAGTCTTCTTGGGGCCAGGATGGGGGTGAGTGGGGGGAGGTGTAGGGGCAAGTGTAGCACTTCCTGCAGTTGCAGGGAAAAGTGGTGGGCCTGGGTCTCTAGAATACTACTCCTCCCACCCCCTTCCTGCAAAAATGCCATCCCCTATTCCCAATTCCTTTGCATCTGCTCCCAGGATGAGGCATTCCACTCCTGTACATCTCCGATGTCCTTGTTTCTCGAGGACCGCAATATCCCCCCCCCCCCCCCCCCCCCCCCCCCCCCACTCAGTGGTCGAGAACGCCCTCGACCATGTCTCCTGCATTTCTAGCAACTCATCCCTCACACCCCCTCCCCACAATACAACCCAAAACAGAATTCCCCTCACGTACCACCCCACCAACCTCCGGATCCAGCGCATCATCCTCCGACACTTCCGTCATGTGCAATCCGACCCCACCACCAAAGACATTTTCCCTCCCCACCCTTATCTGCTTTCCAGAGGGACCACTCTCTCCGTGACTCCCTTGCCCGTTCCACACTCCCCTCCACCCCCACCACACCCGGCACTTTTCCTTGCAACCACAGCAAGTGCTAAACCTGCCCCTATAGCTTACCCCCATCCCAGGCCCCAAGCAGACTTTCCACATCAAGCAGATGATCACCTGCTTATCTGCTAATGTGGTATACTGCATCTGCTGTACCCGTTGTGGCCTCCTCTAGATCAGGGAAACCAAGCAGAGCTTTGGCATTTTGCAGAACACCTATGCTCGATTTGCCTGAGCAACTGCACCTCCCAGTCACGAACCATTTCAACTCCCCCTCCCATTTCTGCAAACGACATGCCCATCCTGGGCCTCTTGCAGTGCCATAGCGATGCTACTCGAAGCTTGCAGGAACAACAACTCATATTCCGCTTGGGAACCCTGCAGCCAAATTGTATCAATGTGGACTTCATAAGCTTCAAAATCTCCCCTCCCCCTACCCCTTCCCAAAAACCAGCCTACCTCGTCCCCGCCTCCCTAACCTGTCCTTCCTCCCACCCCCATCGCCTACCTACTAATCTCATCCCGCCCCCTTGACCTGTCCATCATCCCCAGACTGACCTATCTCCTCCCTGCCTCCCCACCTACACTGACCTTTACTGGCTCCATCCCTACCTCTTTGGCCAGTCTGTCTCCTCTCCATTTATCCTCTCCTCTATCCATCTTCTTTCTGCCTCCCCTTCTCTCCCTATTTATTTCAGAACCCTGTTCCACTCCCCCATTACTGAAGAAGGATCTAGGCCAGAAACATCAGCTTTTCTGCTCCTCTGATGCTGTTTGACCTGCTGTGTTCATCCAGCTCTACATAATGTTAGCTCAGATTCTCCAGCATCTGCAATTCGTACTATCTCTAATAAAGAAGTGATTTTGGAGAAATTGATGGGATGAAAGCTAATAAATCCCCAGGGCCTCATAACCTACATCCCAAATTGCTTAAGGAAGTGGTCATCCTCCAGCAATCGGGCACAAATCCTACAGATTGAAGGGTAGCGAATGTAACCCCACTATTTAAAAAATTTTGTAGAGACTAAACAGGGAATTATAGACCAGGAAGTCTGATGTCGGTAGTAGAAAGATGCTAGAGTCCATTATCAAGGATTTTATAACTTTTTTTAAATAGTTGGAGCAGGCAATTCAGCATGGATTTACAAAAGGAAAATCATTCCTGACAAATCCATTCATCCTTCAAGGATGTAACTGGTAGAATAGATTGGGGGAACCAGTGGATGTCATTTATTTGGACTTTGACAAAGTCCCACATAAGAGAGTAATCTGTAAAATTAAAGTGGGTGGAATTGAGGCAATGTATGAAGATGGATAAAAATTCGTTGGTAGACTGGAAACAGGAGGAATAGATGGATCTTTTTCTGAATGGCAGGCAGTAAGTCATGATGTACTGCAGAGATCAGTACTAGGACCCGGCTATTCACAAAATATGTTAATGACTTAGATGAGGGAATTAAATGTTATCTCAAAATTTGCTGGTTACAAAGCTGGATGAAAGGGTGAACTGTGAGGAGGAAGCAGAGATGCTTCAGTGTAAATGTAAGGCATTGTTATTTCAAAGGCTGTAAATTGAGAGGGCAGACTATTTGAGACCTGGGTGTCCTTGTGCACCAGTCACTCAAAGTAAGTATGCAGGTGCAATAGGCAGTAAAGAAGGCAAACTGAATGTTGGCCTTCATAGCAAGAAAACTCAAGTACAGGAACAAGGATGTCTTGCTGCAGTTATACGGGGCAAAGATGAGACCACACCTGGAACATTGTGTGCAGTTTTGGCCTCCTTATGTGAGGAAGGGTTTTCTTGCTATAGAGAGAGTATGGTGAAGGTTTACCAAGTTGATTCCTGGGATAACAGAACTGGTGCCTGAGGAGCAGTTCTATCAGTTAGGATTGTATTCAGTGAAATCTACAAAATTCTGAATGGTCTAGACAAATGCAGAAAGGATGCTTCCACTGGTGGGGGAGTTGAGGACGTTGTTTCAGGATAATGGGTAGCCCTTTTAGGACTGAAATGAACAGAAATTTCTTCACCCAGAAGGTGGTAGGTGTGTGGAATTCGCTACCACAAAGTGGTTCAGGCCAAAGCATTGTGTTGTCAAACAGGAGGTAGATATAGCTCTTGTGGCTAAACATATCAAAGACAGGATTAGGGTATTGAGTTCAATGATCAGCATGATCGTGTTGAATGGTGGAGCAGGCTCAAAGGGTCGAATGGCCTATTTCTGCTACTGTCTTCTATGTTTCTGTGTTAGATATCCACATGTAATTTAGCAGTAGAAAATGAGTAAATTAGTAGAGGACATTTGATCACATGACGTGTACAGTGGAAATCATACAACTTGTGCTAATTACTCTTTCTTTTTGATTGAACAAATTTTGTTTCACAATCTAGTTTGTATTATATGCAACCAAAATTGATAGTTGCTCTGAAATGGATGCTGAGGCATCTGTATTGCATAGTTTTTTGCGATGGCTTATTTTTAATACCTTTTCAAATCAAATGGCTGAAATTGTGGAAGACATTATTTAGTCAATGATAGCTTAAGCTTACATTATTTGAAATATTTAGACAAATGTTCTGCTAGTATTCTTTTAAATGTGTTTTTTAATCACCGCCAGGCATTGTAGATATGTACAGTATAACGGTGGCTGAAAGAACTTTTGATGAGGACCTGTCTACTGAGGTGGTATGGGCTGAGGTCAGAAACAGGAGAGGAGAGATAACACTGCTGGGAGTTTTTTATAGGCTTCCACAAAGTTCCAGGGATATGGAGGAAAGGATTGGCAAAACTATTCTGGGCAGGAGTGAAAGGAACAGGGTGGTCATTATGGGAGATTTTAACTTCCCTAATATTGACTGGAAATGATATAACTCTAGCACGTCGGATGGATCAGTTTTTGTCCAATGTGTGCAAGAGGGTTTCCTGACACAGCATGTCGAAGGGCGACAAGAGGGGAGGCCACACTGGATCTGGTATTTGGTAATGAACCAGGCCAGGTGTTTGATTTAGTGGTATGTGAGCACTTTGAAGATAGTGACCATAATTTGATTATGTTTACTTTAGCGATGGAAAGGGATAGTAACATACCACAGGGCAAGAGTTATAGATGAGGGAAGGGCAATTATAATGTGATTAGGCAAGACTTAGGAGGCATAGAGTGTGTTAGCAAAATGCAGGGGATGGGGATATTCGAAATTTGGAGTTGGTTTAAGGAACAGATATTGTGTGTCCTTGATAGGTATGTCCCTGTCAGGCAGGGAGGAAGTGATAAGGTAAGGGAGTCGTGGTTTACGAAAGAAATTGTATCTCTTGTTAAGCGGAAGAGGGAGGCTTATGTGACGATGAGAAGAGATGGTTTAGATGAGGCGATGGAGTGTTACAGATTAGCTAGGAAGGATTTAAAGAGAGAGTTAAGAGCAAGGAGGGGACATGAGCAGACGTTAGCAGGTAGAATAAAGTAGAACCCTAAAGCTTTCTATAGGTATGTGAGGAATAAGAGGATGACTAGGGTAGGAATAGGTCCAGTCAAAGACAGACGTGGGAAGTTGTGTGTGGACCCTGTGGAGATCGGAGAGGTGCTAAATGATTATTTCTCATCTGTTTTCACTGAGGAACAGGAGAATATTGTAGAGGAGATGACTGAGTTACGGGCTACTAGAATTGAAAGGATGAAGGTGAGTAAGGAGGTGGTGTTATCAATTCTAGAAGGTGTGAAGGTAGAAAAATCCCCTGGGCCAGATGGGGTTTTTCTGAGGATTCTCTGGGAATCTAGGGAGGGGGTGGCGGAGCCTTTGACCTTGATCTTTAAGCCCTCATTGTCTACAGGTTTAGTACCAGAGGACTGGAGGATTGCAAATGTTGTGCCCTTGGTCAAGAAGGGCAGTAGGGATGACCCAGGTAATTATAGACCTGTGAGCCTTACGTCTGTTGTAGGAAAAGTTTTGGAAAGGATAATAAGAGAGAGGATTTATAATCATCTAGCAAGCAACAACTTTATTGGAGATAATCAACATGGATTCGTCAAGGGCAGGTCATGTCTCACAAACCTCATTGAGTTTTTTGAGAAGGTGACAAATCATGTGGATGAGGGAAGGGCAGTTGACGTGGTGTACATGAACTTCAGTAAAATTTTTGATAACGTTCCGCATGGTACGCTATTGGAGAAAAAACAGAGACACGGGATGAGGGAGATTTAGCAGTTTGGATAAGAAACTGGCTTTCTGTAAGAAGGCAATGAGTGGTGGGTGATGGAAAATATTCAGCCCGGAGCCAGGTCACGAGTGGTGTGCTTCAAGGATCTGTTTTGGGACCACTGCTGTTTGTCATTTTTTTTATAAATGACTTGGACGCAGGCATAGGTGGATGAGTTAGTAAGTTTACAGATGACACTAAAGTCAGTGGAGTGGTGGACAGTGTGGAAGAATGTTGCAGGGAGACATGGATAACCTGCAGAATTGGGCTGAAAGGTGGCAAATGGAGTTCAGTATGGATAAATGTGCGGTGATTCACTTTGGGAAGAATAATAGGAGCGCAGAGTACAGGGTCAATGGAAGGATTCTTGGTAGTGTGGATGTGCAGAGGGATCTTGGTGTCCGTGTACATAGATCCCTGAAAGTTGCCACCCAGGTTGATAGTGCTGTTAAGAAGGCTTACGGTGTGTTAGGTTTTATTGGTAGAAGGATTGAGTTCCGGAACCGTGATGTCATGCTGCAACTGTACAAAACGCTAGTGCGGCCTCATTTGGAATATTGTGTGCAGTTCTGGTCGCCCCATTATAGGAAGGATGTGGAAGCATTGGAAAAGGTGCAGAGGAGATTTACCAGGATGTTGCCTGGTCTGGAGCGCAGGCCCTATTGACGGAAAGCTGAGGGACTTGGGTCTGTTCTCATTGGAGAAAAGGAGGCTAAGAGGGGATCTAATAGAGACATACAAGATGATCAGAGGATTAGATAGGGTGGACAGTGAGAGTCTTTTTTTCCGAGCATGATGACTTCAGCTTGTACAAGGGGGCATGGCCACAAATTGAGGGGTGATAGATTGAAGACAGATGTCAGAGGCAGGTTCTTTACTCAGAGAGTGGTAAGGGCATGGAACGTCCTGCCTACCAATGTATTTAACTTAGCCACATTAGGGGCATTTAAACAGTCCTTGGATAAGCATATGGGTGATGATGGGATAGTGTAGGGGGAGGGGCTTCGATTTAGTTCACAGGTCGGTGAAACATCGAGGGCTGAAGGGCCTGTTCTGTGCTGTATTGTTCTGTGTACAATATTTTTAACCACCGCCTGTGTTCCAACAAAGCATTATGCTTAATTGCAAATAGTTATGTTGGTGTTTCAGCATCTCTCTGCTTCTCAAAGCCCTCACTGCACCTCATGTCAGCATCCTTGCATTTAAGTGAGATGGACAGTAAATGCAATAATCTCACATGGTTTAATTTTGCTCATGGCTGAAGAGACCACGTTTGGGTCTTGAATGCATTAATACTTAAGTCTGAGTGTTCTTTTAATTTCCTAAGCAGTTAAATTTTGTTGCAGAAAATTGCTTTTTGTTTACATTCTCTCAATGATTGAACAGTGACTGGTTATAATTCCTTAGAAAAAAATTCTCAATCCATTTTTACTGAGATGAAAAGCCAAAGAAGAGAGATTATGAAGGGCGATTTATGCAAGGGGCTATCAGCAGATGTCGGCATTGTTGCCAGTGTTCAGTTAGAAGGAAGAGAAAATAAAGGTTCGGGGTCAAGTGAAGGATGAAGCAAAATGTGTGGTATGAATTTAAATCACAAAGTGAAAATTACAACTATAAGACATTAAATGCTATCTAGTTCATAAATAATATTAAATTTGTGTGGCTTAGGGAATTGATAGCAGAGCTTTTGAGCAGATATTCATGGAGCATGAGACACTGGCTAGATGGAGAATAGAATGATTGATGTGAGATGGCAAAGCTTAAATTAGGGCTTTAATGTAGATTGGCTGAGATAGAGAAGGAGTTGAATGACAATGAGTAGTTTTTGAGAAAATATTGGCTTAGAAGCAATATTCCATCTTTAGTTGTGCAGAAACAGGAAACTTTCCATAAACGATGCACACAAGTTAGCTCCCTGATGCTTCAAATGCTCAACAGCGTAGAAAACTTTAAAAGGGTGTTTTTGAATGAAACAACTGCGCACTGCAAAAATGAGGTTCTGTTGATCAGAAGCAGTGGTTAAAAACCATCTCAAACAGCCTGGGATAGTAAGTCCTTGGGGTATAAAATTTATGAACAAGATCAAAAATATTGGCTTAGTTCTCTAGAATTTGAAGTTTGTCCAAGTGTGGTTGCTGGATAAGCAGTTTGACAGTACCAGTTAGATGTCATGAGTTGTACATGTGGAAGACTCCATGCCTGCCAGTGCAGTAGAGTGGAGGTCTCTGATGGAAATCTCCATTGCTGAAATGAAATGGTTTGGGAAATTTCTTTATGGAATGCTTCTGACTTGATTTGCTGATAGAAGAAGCCTTTTGAAATAACTTATCCAACATGTTTATCTTTGAAAAGCCACCATTTAATTGATTAAAGATGGCATCCATTTCAGTTTTCGTCTGATGCTTATTAGAAATATTCTGGTCTGTTGGATTTCCTTAATTCTAAAACATGGTAGTTTGACTATTCAATATCTTCGTTGTAAAGAATTTATAGTCCTGAATGTGGTAGTTACAGGATTGCTCAGCAGACTGTGGTAAGTTTTTAAAAAATAGCCTGTTGAAGCCATTTTTGCGATAATTTTTAGAAAAATAGCTAAAATTTCACATTTTTTTTTCTTTCAGGGTCCTGTTTAGAAGTATTTTCTTAAGCCTTGAACTTGTATATGATAAACTATTCTTGTTACTGAATGAGGTAACTAAAATTCAAGATATGTCCTATGTGAAGGAGTTTTCTTTCCCTGTTAGTATCAGGCAATGGCTTGGTCTTTCCTACTGCAAATTCACACAAATGAAGCTGCCAAGTCTTTCATCTCAGATGGGTGGAATGCCTTCAGATAATTGTGGCTTACTTGATAAATTATTCTCTGAGACTGAACCTTTATTATTGGAGGATGATCATCCTCCAATGTCAAAAGGAAATAAAACGACTGATACCGTCACCTGTAAAACAGATCAGATTCTAGATTTTGGACTGCCTGAGCAAGATCATCATGAAATTGGTGAGTGCTTGTGCGATGTATATTGCAGTAAATTTATTCTTTTGATTTGCCATAAAATAGTTAATCGTCTAAGCTGTACAATTTTCCTACAATGAGATGCAGTAAAATTTGTATGCTTTCTACATGTTAATGTTTCAAATCTATGAACTGTTTTGAAATAAAATACATTTTGAAATAAAATACATTTTGAAATAAAATACATTTTATTTCATCGAAGAAACTGGAATTCCATTGGGATTTGAAATTAAGTCTCTGAAAGTTCAAGCCAGTGACAATTCTGAGGTCAGTATGTTTTTAAAACTCCTATTAATCCATTACTTCCACTATGCCCTCACTGTCCTCTGTCTCGGTGTCTCACTTTTGCTCTCTTCAGATGTTGAGTATTTCCATTTGGCTTACCAGCATATGTAGTGTTCTGCTTTTAGTACTGTAAATAAAAATATATCTCACTATTAATCTACATTCCTTTTAAAACTAGTTTTGTTTTTTCTTGAATATCCAGAAGTTTCTAAGGGACTTTAAGTGCAGAAAATTGCAGAAAACTAAGCAATTATTTCCTTTGGATGAGTTTGTGAGGAGGATTGGTGCAACACAGACTTTCAGTGCATTGTGTCGGGAGCTCCAGACAATATTCCACTGGTTTCGACACCAGAAACTGAAACTTGAATCCTGCTATTTAGGAAATCAGTTTTTTCGATGTCGCAGACTTAGAATGGTGGAATCTCATGGGTACAGGTATGTGAATTAAATAGGGGGGACTTAGTTCGAAGCAAATAAAGTCTTACTGATCATAATGGTGTAAGGGTGCATGGGAGGCAGGGAGAGGCAGTGTGTGCGTCTGCCTGCACGCGTGCTGTCTCCCGCCCATACACAGGTTTATAAACCTGTAGGGTGAATTTGTATTTGCAGATACATTCTCTTTTGTTCAAAAAGCAAACAACTTGTACTCAGTCCGTCAATGCAGCACTGGAAATGAAACCAGTCTGACTCCAAGTTAAAACACAGGCAGATTCTAAACAAGGCCTCACACTTAAAATGCATTGTCACCTCTGGTATATTGATAAAGCCTTTAGTCATCTCAGGGCAGTGACTTGAAAGAAATTCCAGGTTTTGCATATTAATCAATTGAAATCTGCATCTCCTTTCTAACTGATTAAAGATTTAACAGCCTATTTAGATTTGTTCAATACATTTACATCAGTCCTATGACCCTTTGATCTTTTCCTTATAAATTCTGTGTCTGATGCCACCTCTCTGACTGACACCTGAAGGAGGAGTGAGGCTCAGAAAACTTGTGTATTCAAATAAACCTGTTGGACTATAAACTCTGTGATGAAGGGTCTAGGCCTGAAACATCAGCTTTTGTGCTCCTGAGATGCTGCTTGGCCTGCTGTGTTCATCCAGCTCCACACTTGGTTATCTTGGACTATAACCTGATGTTGTGTGATTTTTGCCATTGTCCACCCCAGTTCAACACCGGCACCTCCACAATGTAAACTAATCAATATATCCTTCTCTTCAGCAACTATGTAACTGGTCATCAAGTGCTTTTGCAACATCCTGTGATTTGAGAAAAGCACTGTATGAATGCAAGTTCTTTCTTGAAAATTTGTTTATTGGATCAAATAGAATTAGGTTGGTGTTTAGTAGCCGACTACCGACTGCTTGTTGTCAGGTGATGTGTGACATAGTTATGCTTACTTAGCGTTGAGCTGTCAACAAACCCAACACACAAACACCATCTTCAGGAGGAGAAAGGAAATAACTGAAAAAAGACTAAAATCATTTCAGAAAATCAACAGAGCTTCGAGAGCTAAAATGCATTTTTTTTGTATTTGCATAATCTCAGCATCTAATTTATTGCATTTAATATCTTGTGCTAGTTAAAAAGAATTAGACTTTTCATCTCATTGCTAAATCATGTGGATTATTAACTGTTTGAAATCTTTTTCTTTTTAAAATATAGTTTTCCAAAGAAGATCTATTTGATCAAACTGTCCGTCTGCAGATATCTCATTAAAATGTCTCAAGGAAAATTGCACAAAGGTAAAATATTTAAATATTGGAAAAACTCAGTGACCCATCTCGACAACAGTAAGATGAGATGGTCAAAACTGTACAGGAGAAAGAGTTCGCTTAAGAAACGGAAGGAAGAAACAAAAGAAGAAAGCAAAACGACATTTAAAACAATTCCACATTTTGCATTTGATACACAGACTGCCATAAAGAAACAGTGTGTTACTGGAGATTTGCACACTAAACTTGGAAACGGTGAATGGAATCAGAATTTCAAAACACTTGCACTCCCTTTGGGTTCTTTGAGAGGAGGAAGTTCTGCAATTGTGCCACATATGGATGATGATATTGATGCCATTTTTGCATCAATTGGTATATAGTTTTTCCTTTTGAAATTTAAAAATTGCTGCAAGTGCAAGATTTGACATTGTAAGGTAACTGGAAGCAAACTAAATGTGTATTTCTCTTTTTCATAGTTTTGGAAATAGAATGCTTAATACTTATGTTGCATTTTTGACTCTTTAATTTGAAGAACTTTACCAGAAAGCTGATTTTAATAAACGGAGGGAGCAAAGACGTGACTCTTGGGTGAGGTTGCACAAACAGCCTTTATCCCCTTCAGGTTTTCAGCTTTGCATTTATCACCTGAAGTTTTGCAGATACTGTTATAAGTTTTACTCATCTGTTACATTTTCAAAAGTTGGGTGTTATCCCTGAAAACACCACCTCTCCTGATTTTAAAATCTAATTTAGTTTAAAATTCAGCTTCAGTTTCCAAAATCACCTTTTTTATGATTGTTGTATTCTTATTGATTATGTTTGCAAGAATGTTGCCATTTTTTCATTGCTATTATCAAAATAGTATTCTGGCACACAGTGTATCATAACTCAGCTCTTCCATGCACAGTCAACTCCAATTTAAATTGATTTTATTACTTTGCAGTATTACATTTTTGTAACGTCATGAGGCTGAGTAACAAAAAGCAGGATTGTAATCATATCTCCTAGGTAAATGTTCAGTTTCAAAGTGTACAAACTGTTTTGACATCGTTAAAATTAACCTTGACAACATAGTTTTGTTTCAGTACTGGTCTAAAGTTAGATAAGTGCCTTGTACTTCCTTCATGTCAGAAGTGGGGAGCTTACATTTTCTTGCTACATGCTGTCAAATCAGTAGCTGTTTGCCTCAAAGCACTTTTATTTCCTTCATCATTTGGTCCAACATGCAGAAATTACAGTGCAAGAAATGATCATGTAATGGCATTATAGGGCATTGTTTTCATAATTTATCAAATTTTTGCATATTTATTATAAGTTTTCATATCTGTGTGTGATTTTTGAAAATACATATAAAAAGTAGCAGGCAGTTAGAATCACCTGCTGCTATCTGGTAAAGTATTGCCGACGAGACTGCATTTGTCTTCATAACTATAATGAATGATTCTCGAACATGTTTTTTGGCAGTGTCCTGCAGAATCATATCTAGTGTCTTAAAACACATGGGCACACGCACGTGCACACACACACGCACAGATATCTGTACAGGTGGCAGACACTATTCTTCACTGGTCTTTTCCCTATCATCTGCTTTTCTTTCTGTTTCAAGCTCACTCTCAGTTTTATTTGATTGACTTTTTTCTGACTCTTACGCTGTTATACTAATGCTCTGAAAATAATGGAAGTGCTCAGACATGACTGGGAATGGCAATAGTTTAGGAATTAGGACCCTTTTGCTGCATTGAATTGTTTGGGTCACACCACAGTTTGAGAACTACTGCTTTTGGTGGTGGAGGTAGGGAAGGGCGGGGTGGGGGGGTGCGCGGTAATTCCACCTCTATTCTTCCCTCTTGCATGCAAGATTAGAAACGGAAGTTGCACAAAACAGGACATTTTGTGAATAACCGATGATTAGTGTGTGCAGGTTTTGTTTTAAGTTCTTTTCGAAAATAAAACGCTGCCATTAACATTGATAAAGGTAAATCCCAAATGGCCTCGACAATAAGAACATGTTCAACGACGATCAAAATCTTCATAGGTTGGTACTTGTGTCCAAGACACCATTTGATACCTTCTCTTCCGTTGAGCGCCCTCCTTTCAAAATGCCATTTTGGCACTTCTCTTTCAAATGGGAAGTGTCGTTTGATAAAACATCACCTGGTAATTTCTCATCTGCGTGAAATCCTCCATTTGTAAAAGCATTAGCTGTGTTAGCTTTCTCCTCATCATTTACACACTCTGAAGAATCATCCGTGGTGCTTTTGGCATATCGTTTGTACAGTTGATAAACTGAGTAATACACAAAAATTAGATGTTTATATTTACTGAAATTATAGCGAGTTTTGAGAAGATTTGTAGCTCAGGTTGAGGTTATGGATGTGAGATTGCTCGCTGAGCTGGAAGGTTAGTTTTCAGACGTTTCGTCACCATTCTAGGTGACATCATCAGTGAGCCTCCGACGAAGCGCTGGTGTTATGTCCCGCTTTCTATTTATCTGTTTGGGTTTCCTTGGGTTGGTGATGTCATTTCCTGCGTTAGTGATGTTATTTCCTGTTCTTTTTCTCAGGGGATGGTAGCTTGATTTGGAGCCAATGCGTTTGTTGATGGAGTTCCGGTTGGAATGCCATGCTTCTAGGAATTCTCGTGCGTGTCTGTTTGGCTTGTCCTGGGATGGATGTGTTGTCCCATTCAAAGTGGTGTCCTTCCTCATCTGTTTGTAAGGATACGAGTGATAGTGGGTCATGTCGTTTTGTGGCTAGTTGATGTTCATGTATCTTGGTGGCTAGCTTTCTGCCTGTTTGTCCAATGTAGTGTTTGTAACAGTCAACTGTGACAAACACTACATTGGACAAACAGGCAGAAAGCTAGCCACCAGGATACATGAATATCAACTAGCCACAAAACGACATGACCCACTATCACTCGTATCCTTACAGACAGATGAGGAAGGACACCACTTTGAATGGGACAACACATCCATCCCAGGACAAGCCAAACAGACACGCACGAGAATTCCTAGAAGCATGGCATTCCAACCGGAACTCCATCAACAAACGCATTGGCTCCAAATCAAGCTACCATCCCCTGAGAAAAAGAACAGGAAATGACATCACCAACCCAAGGAAACCCAAACAGATAAATAGAAAGCGGGACATAACACCAGCGCTTCGTCGGAGGCTCACTGATGATGTCACCTAGAATGGTGACGAAACGTCTGAAAACTAACCTTCCAGCTCATCTAGCAATCTCACATCCAGAACTAAAATTATAAGTATTGGCAGATAATAGTTTGGCATTTATGTAGTGCATTTAGCATAAACAAATGGCCAACAGATTTCACACGTGGACAAGAATAGACACCAAATTACTTGAGCAGAAACCAAATATTTACTTGATGACTGGGTTTTAGGAGGGTTTAATGAAGGAGGGGAGGCAGAGAGATTTGTATTTGGGTGTGTCACAGTGTAGAGCAAAAAGGCCTGAAGGCATAGCAGATGCTGTGAATGAAATGATGGATAGAAAAGAGATTGGACCTGAGATAATGGTAAACTTTTAGGGAGACACCAGGGCAGGGAACCTGGAACCAATAGGTGGCAAGGGACTGGAGGCTAATTGCTCCTCATGGAAATTGTCATGAAATGTAGCAGAAGTATGATGATCAGGCAGTATACGAGAAGGCTCAATGTCTGCCTAGATAGTCTCTTTGGATAAGACAAAAGCAGGGGTAATGTCTATCCATTCAAACATAGGACCCAATGTTAAAGGGGTCAGGAATGGAGAGGCGCTTTCACGTGCTAGAATTCTTGCTGCTTCAACTGCTATTTGCCTGGTGAATTAAATACTAGGATGAACTTTGTGTCTGAATATTCTAAATGCAAATGTGGCAGAGTCCACCAGAATGTTCAAGCAGAATAGAGGAGCCCTGGGAGCTTATTGGCATTTATTCAGATCAGCCTTTCTAGAAAGTAGGCTGATCATCTTCAGCGTTTACATTTTGTGGGGTGAATCTGCCAGAGGTTATGCCCTGTCCACACCTCTAATGTATGACAAAGACACGTCAATATTGGTGAAAATGCCCACCAAACGTTACCTTTAGGTGGGAGATAGTAAGAACTGCAGATGCTGGAGTCAGAGATAACAGTCTGGAGTTGGAGGAACACAGCAGGCCAGGCAGCATCAGAGGAGCAGGAAAGTTGATGTTTTGGGTTGGGACCCTTCTTTGGGATCCCGACCTGAAATGTCAGGTTTCTTTTGGTTGATCTTGAATGCTCTAGTCAAGTTAGAAACGGAAGCTAATAGGTCTTGTAATGCTGAATTGCAGAAGTAGCACGTGAATGGACACTTGTCGAGCTGCTTCCAACTTGAAATCAAGTTGGAACTGTTTTTTTAAAAAGAACAAAAAACTGCAGATAAAGTCATATAGCATGGAAACGGACCCTGTAGTCTAACTCATCCATACTGAACAATTTTCCCAAACTAAACTAGTCCCACTTGGCTGTCTTTGGCCCAACTCCCTCTAAACCTTTCCTAGTCATGTCCTTATCCAAATGTCTTTTAAATTTTGTCACTGTACCTGCATGTATCACTGCCTCTGGCAGTTCATTTCACATATGAACAACTCCCTTTTAAAAAAAAAATGTTGCTCCGAAGTTTCCTTTTCAAATCCCTCTGTGATCTGAAAAAATACTCTCTTGTACTCCCCTATTCTCAGGAAAAGACCTTTGCTATTCGCCTTATTTATGCTGGAAATCAGAAACAAAAACAAATTGCTGGGAACACTCAGCAGGTCTGGCAACAGTTGTGGAGAGAAAGCAGAGTTAACAATTTTTACGTTCAGTGACCTTTCTGAACTGATTGGAAGAGGTTATATTTACTGAAGATGGGGTGGAGGAGGACATGATAGATGGTGGTGCAGACCAGAAAGAGAGACGACAACAGTTGGACAGACAAAGGAATGGTTAAAGGTCAGCCTGGAATCAATAGCTACTGATGGGTACTGTTATTGGCTGACAATAGGATGGTTGTGGTGGCTGCCCATGTGATGACAAAGCCTGGTGTTTAGGGTTTAGGGTAAGGATAGGAGAAAGGTGTTCAAGCTCTCAAATTATTGAATTCAATATCAAGTCATGGACTTTGAAGGGTCTCCAAACTGAGCTTTGACGGAGCACTGCAGCAAGACCAAGACCAGGGATAAGGTGGTGTGTTGAGGCTAGCAGGTAGTAGGATGCTCAGGTTCATTTTTGCCGGCAGAATGTAGGTGTCCTGTGAAGCTGTCACCCAATCTGCATTTTATTTCCCCAATGTAGAAGACAACACATTATGAGCAACAAATAGGGTAGACTAGATTGAATACAGTGCAGGTAAATTGCTGCTTCACCCGGATGGTATGCTTAGAATGTTCGATGGTGAAGAGTGAGGAAGTAAAGAGGCAAGTGCTGCACCTTCTATGATTCCGTTGGAACATTGCCGTAGGATTGTGGGGAGGTGTTATAAGTGGAGGAGGAGTGGATCAAGATATCTCAGAGGGAATGGTCCGTGCAGAAGGCTGACAAGGGAGGGGAGAAGTAGTAGTATTTGGTGGTAGCATCCCACTGGAGGTGACAGAAATGACAGCTAATGATTCTCTGGATATGGATGTTGGTGGGTCATGAGTGGGGATCAGGTGACCTTAAAGCAATTGTGGGGAAGAAGAGAAGGGGTGATGGCTGAAGTGCAGAAGATAGCTTGAACATGGCGTAGGGATCTGTCAATTACAATGTTGGGGAATCCTCAGTTGAGGAAGAAGGGGGTCGTTTCGGAGGCTCCTTTTGTAGAAACTAGCATTATTGGAACAGATACGATAGAAATGGAGAAAGTGAGAGAATAGAATAGAGTCTTTGCAGGAAGCAGAGTCTGAAGATGTGGGAATCATCTCTGACCCAACTCCTGCACCCCGATCATAACAAATGATAGGCCCACTAAGCTTTTGATTTGTGACAACATATGCCCTTTTGTTTCATCGTTGAGTGGTGTTAACTCTTCTTCATTCCTCAGCTGCACAAAACTAATCATTCCCAAAAGGTGGTAAGAATATGATTTTCATTAAGCAATTGCTTTGAGTATCACCTATAATTTCCGTCTAGATCTGGCACTTAGCCTTCGATCAGTAATTGGCATGTGTAAATTCTATATTTTTCTTAGTTCGCTGTCTCCCTACTCCAAAAGTGCAACGTCTGTGTTGGTGTGAGAAACACTTACAGCCCATGTGTCATATTTTTAAATTCTCAGTGGCTTCCTCTATGACCTACTTGCTCCAAAACCTAAGGACATAAGTAGAAATAGGTTCTTTCGCCTCTCAGGCCTGCTTTGTCATTCAAATGATCCTGGTTGACGTGCATCAACTCCACGTTTTTGTTTGCTCTGTGTATCCCTGGGAGACCAAACATCTATCTAGCTGTGCCTTCAATTTACTCAGTGATGGAGCATCCACCCTCAGGTGTAGACAGTTGTAAAATTTCCTACTGCATGAGTGAGAAACTACTTCACACTTTAGTCCTAAATAATTGTCCCTGTTCTCTGGATTTTCAAAGCCAGAGTAAGCTACTTTAGTATCTACCCGGCCTGGTGCCTTCAGAATCATGTCTATTTCAATGAAATTCTCTCTCATACATTTAAACCACAGTTTGCCACAGTGTGCTCAAAATCTCAGCCCTCTCATCCCAGGAACCTTCACCTTATTACCTGGAATGCTACTATACCCTTGCTTTGATATCAGAGATCAAAACCGTGCATGGTATCCCAGATATGGTTTCGCTAAAACTCTAAACACTTCTGAAAAAGAAAACTTTTGTACTCGAATCCCCTTGCAATAAAGGCCAGCATACCATTTGTTTTCCTAACTGTTAGCTGTACCTTCATGTTAACTGTGTTTCTTTAAGTGTCCAAACTTCTGAACATCAACATTTGAAATTTTCATTCAGTTTTAGCATAATTTTGCTACTTTACCATTCAGTTTCATTAGAGGTAAAAGCCAGTGTTTGGTTTGCATGTTAATGGCCTTGGTAACGTTTGATGCAATTTGTGTATTAGTACCCCATCTAGACTCGCACTTTCAATGTAATGTTACTTTGCTGTTCATAGCAACATGCTCATCCTCACATTTATCTGTATCCTTTATGGAAGTTTATTAATGTTCTCCTGTAAAGCTGTTACAGTTTTTCTCCATATCCTCTCATGGTCCCAGTTTGGCTTCATTGACAAATTTTAAGTACTGTGTTTTTGTTTCCAAGGTCAAAAACCTTGACTGTAAATTGTCAAGAGCAGTGAATTCAGCACAAATCCGTGTTGAATATCTGTTCCCATCTTCTGCCACCTTCAGTGCTACTCTCTATTTTTCATCTTACAGCTTAAAGCCAATTCCATGATTTGTTCCCTGACTCTCTATTCACTGCTTTTATTATGGGCCCCCTATGAAGAACCTTTTGAAAATTTGAATAAATTACATCTATTTCCTTTTGTCTAGTCTTCAAGGAACATGAATCATAAATAGGAGCACTAGGAGACTATTAGTCTCCTCAGTCCTACTGTGCCTTTCAATAAGATCGCAGCTGATTTGCTCTCTTTAATCCTACTTTCCTATCTGCCCCGGAGCCTTTTAGCTGTGTTTGTTGCCACTTCAGTGTTATGAACTGGTGTTCTGAAATGGACTGACTCAAAATCACTGCTTTTATTAAGTATTATCTCTTTTGTACTTGTTATGATGAACTTAATAACTTGTGTAAAGGGTGAAAGCATAGTTGTACCTGGAATGTATCCTGTAACTAATCAACACTAGTAAATTTTTAGATACAAACAAAAATTGAGAGAGAAATTCGACAGATCTGGCAGCGTCTCTGGAATGAAAAAATAGCTAAGTTTCAGGTCCAGAAGGGTCACTGGACTAGAAATATTAACTCTGTTTTCTGTGCACAGAATTTCAGATTTTTGTTTGTTAGTAAACTTTTAGATTAGCTCCCTAGTTGACTTGTATCTTACAGTTAAACTTAAAATGACCCAAAATTTTATACTGGTATCAAATTCTCTCATTTTCAAAAGGCAGACTGTTTCAAAATTTCTATTTTCCACCTGTATGGATTAATCTGTATTCCTATATATTTACCCAACCTATGTCATTGTTAAACTCAACCTTCTGTGACGCTTAAGAATTTGGAATCTCTCTGAGCAACAGGTATCTTGAGTTTTCTTCACTTTGTTTCTGAGTTTCTTTGTATTTATGGTGAAAGCTTTGAGAGATGCACATCTCCAGTCTTATTTAAATGAATATTTTTCCATTTCATCACATGGTTAGAATCCATACAGCTTTCCTCTGATTTTAATGCCTGTATCTTGAACTGTTACATCCCACTTCTTGCTCTATACCATAACATGCAGTTTATCTTCACTTTTATCCTCATTCTGAATCTGCTATCTACCATTCCATTGTGCTTTACTAATTCAAATCCTCCTTTTGTAACTTAATTACCCTCTGTGCAAGGACAAATGGTACTAGTTCAGTTGGGCGCAACCTTTTATCTTGGCCTGCACAGTTTTTTGTCTTATTCAGTATTTTCCTAGATGAGAAACTAAAATCTTCATTCCTGTATCATCATTTTCAATTACGTGCTTTAAGGTCTTATATTCTTCTCTCTGACACATTTTTATTTCTATCCAATGGTCCATTTAAAGTCAAAAGTAGAATAAAACAAAACTTACATCCAATCATTATAGCTGCAAATGCTATTTGAAAAACACTGTAGATCAGTGGAAATGTGAACATGAGCACAAGCTGTTCAGGTGAAAAGGAGAGCTGAACAATCGTTGTGCAGAGTTGAGTATTCTGTGCGCCAGTCTCTAAAGCTACAGTACGACATCTGTAACATAAAGTTGCATTGGTGAGGTAAAGATGTTGGTCAATGGAGACATTGCAAGACCTAGTATTATTCTGAATTCACAAATCAAAGAAATGTGCTAAGAACTTTGTTACTTAAATTGTGGTGGGTGATTAATTCGGAGATTGTTAGATTCCTTTGGAAAAATCATTTATTTCAATTGTTTGTAAGTTTGTTTACTGTCTGTTCATTTTCTTAAATGTGAATTGAGGTCTTGAGGCCATAAGATATAGAAGCAGAAGGAGGCCATTTGCTCCATTGAGAGTGCACTGCCATTCACTGAGATTGTGGATGATCTGAAACCTTATCTCCGTTTTCCTGCCTTTTCCCCACAACCTTGATTCCTTTATTGATTAAAAATCTGTCTGTCTTAACCTTGAATATTCTTAACAACCCAGCCTCTTACTAGCCCTAAGTGGCAAGGAATTCTATGAAAAGACTAACCCCTGAGAGAAGAAATTCCTCTTTATCTTAAATGTCCAATCCCATATCCTAAAACTGTGGGGAAATGCCTCTAGGGAAAATAATCTATTAAGACCCCTAAGAACTTTATTTTAATTCATTCATGGGATACTGTACAAATAGGCCAGAATTTATTGCCTATCACATATTGCCCAGAGGGCATTGAAGAGTCAGGCACATTGCTGCTGCTCTCTCATTAGAAACATCGCCAACTGGGGTTGGTTTAACCTGAGGTTCACCATGCCTTGGAGAGGGAAGAGGTTGAGGGAAGTCCCCCATGGTAACCTCAGCCATTATTAGTGTCACTCTACATTACAAGCCACTTGCCCAGCCAACTTATATTCAGCAAGGTCGCCTGAAGACTTTGTTAGAGGAGTGTGACTTAATATGGCATTTTAAAATTGGAAAATTTTTTGGTTCCTTCAGGTGTTTATTAGTAGTTGTATCTTATTACTAACCATGGAATTTGCCTCTGAAAATAAGTAGCAAATGCTGATAAAATTCAAGATCTGCAATAAATAAATTATTTGAGATCTCATCCAGGCTGAGTGCAACTCCAACAAAATTCCAGACCACTATCAGAGGCAAAGCAGCCCAATTCTTTAACAGTTGTAACAGTGCGTACCATCTACTAGATGCATTGCAACAATTCATCAAGGCTCCTTAGACAGCACCTTCCAAACCTGTGACCTCTGCCATTTAGAAGGGCAACAACAGAGACATGGGAACTCCACCCCCCTGCAAGTTTCCCTCCAAGCCACATGCCATCAGAACTATATTGCTGTTCCTGTATTGATGCTGGTGAAGATCTTGCATTTCCCCTTGTAATAGCATTGTAGATGTACCTACAAGCAGTGGTTCAATATGATCGCTGAATCATTAGTACCTCCAAGGATAATTTGGGATTGGCAATAAATGGTGGTGTGACCAATGATGACCACGTCCTGTCACCCAGAAGGTAAAACCAGTTTAACTGGTGAAAGATTACATAATGGTACAACTAGTCTTGAGTACAGGAAGTTCTCCTACAATGTAATAGTTGCTTTCTTTCATGACCTCGTGCTGTGAAAAATTGTACTGTAGAAATTTGTGCTGCAGATAATTGCCATAACAAATCGTGTTGTAGGGAAATTGCTATAGAAAACCTGTATTTCCAAAAGTTTGTGTTATCCAAATAGTGTCTACTACTCATCAGTCACGTTCCAGCCAATTCATGTTAATGAAACACATGTTCCAGCAGAACGACCTGTACTTCAAAACAGAGCTGCAGTGCAAACAATCTGTTCATTTCCAAAAATTACCTTTTTTTGTAATGAGAAACAGTTTTTCTTCCTTCTGGGGAGTGAATTTTAAGAATAAATACTTTCTGTATAGATGCAACATTTTTTCTGGACTTGTAGCTTTACTAAACAAGTAACAAGACCAACTTACATAAATATGTTTAAAGGGAATAGCTTAACCAGGGGAAAGAGTAGGGCCCATTATGGACCAAGGGGCAATGTGTGTCTGAAGCCACTGGATATTGGAAGGGTATTGAATGAATACTTCTTTTCAGTCTTCACTCTAGAAAGGGAGAATGTAGGTATGGAATTCTGGAAAAGGGACTGTGAGGAACTTGCACAGTTTGACATAAGAAATGGGGAGATATTGGAGGCTTGGGCTTAAAAACAGACAAATCCCTTGGCTTGGATGAATTCCATCCCAGGCTGCTGTGGGAGGTGAGGCAGGAAATTGCAGGGGCTCTGACACTAATGTTTAATTCCTCCCTGGCCACAAGGGAAGTGCCAGAGGACTGGAGAGTGGCTAATGTGGTTCCACATTGCTACCACACGTCTTAAAATGAACCAGGAAATTACAGACCAGTGAGTCTCACATCAGTAGTAGAGAAACTATTGGAGAAAATTCTGAAGGAGTGAATTAACACCTACTTGGAGAGGCATGGGTTAATTAGAGACAGCATGGTTTGTCAAGAGGGAGGTCATGTCTAATAAATTTGGTAGTTTTTAAAAATGTGATCATGTGTGTTTAGGAGGGAAGTTCAGTTGGCATCTGACAAAAACATTTGACAAGGTCCCACATGGGAGACACCTCATGGAAAAGGTTAAAACACATCAAATTGGGGGAAACTTGGCAAGATTGATCAGAAACTGGCTTAGTAATGAGGTGTAAAGGGTGATGGTAGAGGGCTGTTGGAGTGACTGGAGCTGGTGTCCAGTGGTGCAGCACAAAGAGAAGTACTGGGACCCTTACCATTTGTTGGAAACATAAATGATATAGATGAAAATGTGGAGGGAACATTTAAGCAAATTTGCAGAAGACCCCAAGGTTGGCGGAGTGATTAATAATGAAGATGGTTGTAGGTGACAGGAAGATTGAGAGGGATTGGGCAGGTGGTATTTAACGCTGGTAAGTGTGAGGTAATGCACCTAGGAAGGAAGAAAAACAAATGAGGCAGTATTTAATGAATGACAGGACACTGGGGAGCTTTAGAGGAACAGAGAGATCTTGGGGTAATTATTCAAAGACCTCTGAAATTGGCAGAGCGCGTGAAGAGGATATTTAAGGCATATGAGGCACTTGCTTTCATCTGTTATGGCATAGATTATAAGAGCAAGGACCAATGTTGCAGTTGTACAGAGTTGATCAGGCCACATCTAGAGTACTGTATGCAGTTCTGGTCACCTTTCTATAGAAAAGGTATGCTGGTACTAGAGGAGTTACAAAGGATGTTCGGTGCAGTTCTGGTCACCTTTTGATAGAAAGTGTGTGATAATACTAGAGGAGTTACAAAGGATGTTCATCAGGATGTTGCCTGGGATGGAGACAGTGAGCAATAAGGAGAGACTAGACAGACTTGGATTGTTTTCTCGAGACCAGAGAAGACTGAGCATGTGGGCATGATTAGAGATAATGAGAACTGCAGATGCTGGAGAATCCAAGATAATAAAGTGTGAAGCTGGATGAACACAGCAGGCCAAGCAGCATCTCAGGAGCACAAAAGCTGATGTTTCGGGCCTAGACCCTTCATCAGAGAGGAGGTCTAGGCCCGAAACATCAGCTTTTGTGCTCCTGAGATGCTGCTTGGCCTGCTGTGTTCATCCAGCTTCACACTTTGTTATTGTGGGGGCATGATTGATGTGTATAAGATTATGAGTGAATAGAGAGCAACTGTTACTCTTAGTTGAGGCATCAATCATGAGTGGGCATAGTTTTAGGTTAAGGGGCAGGAGATTCAGAGGGAATTTGGGAAAACATTTTTCACTCAGAGGGTGGTGGAAATCTGGAATAGACAATAGGTGCAGGAGTAGGCCATTCAGCCCTTTTGAGCCAGCACCACCATTCATTATGATCATGGCCGATCATCCACAATCAGTATCCAGTTCCTGCCCTTTCCCCATAACCCTTGATTCCATTATCTTGAAGAGCTCTATCCATCTCTTTCTCGAAAGTATCCAGAGACATGGCCTCCACTGCCCTCTGGGGCAGAGCATTCCATATATCCACCACTCTCTGGTGAAGAAATTTTTCTTCAACTCTGTTCTAAATGGCCTACCCCTTATTTTTTAAGCTGTATCCTCTCGTTCTGGACTCACCCATCAGTGGAAACATGCTTCCTGCCTCCAGAGTGTCCAATCCCTTAATAATCTTATACGTCTCATTCAGATCCCCTCTCATCCTTCTAAAGTCAAGTGTATCCAAGCCCATTCGCTCCAATCTTTCAACATCTGATAGTCCCACCATTCTGGGAATTAACCTTATGAACCTACGCTGCACTCCTTCAATAGCAAGAATGTCCTTCCTCAAATTGGGAGACCAAAACTGCGCACAGTATTCCAGGTGCCGTCTCACCAGGGCCCTGTACAGCTGCAGAAGGACCTCTTTGCTCCTATATTCAATTCCTCTTGTTGTGAAAGCCAGCATACTATTAGCTTTCTTCACTGCTTGCTGTACCTACATGCTTGCTTTCAGTGACTGATGTACAAGAACACCTAGATCTCATTGTACTTCCCCTTTATCTAACGACTCTATTTAGATAGTAATCTTTCTTTCTGTTTTTGCTACCAAAGTGGACAACCTCACATTTATCCACATTAAACTGCATCTGCCATGCATCCGTCCACTCACCTAGCCTGTCCAAGTCACCCTGTGTTCTCATAACATCCTCCTCACATTTCAAGATAATAAAAGTGTGAAGCTGGATGAACACAGCAGGCCAAGCAGCATCTCAGGAGCACAAAAGCTGACGTTTCGGGCCTAGACCCTTCATCAGAGAGGGGGATGGGGAGAGGGAACTGGAATAAATAGGGAGAGAGGGGGAGGCGGACCAAAGATGGAGAGAAAAGAAGATAGGTGGAGAGGAGATTATAGGTGGGGAGGGGATAGGTCAGTCCAGGGTCTTCCCCCCCCCCACCCCCAACCGCATCCCAAAACCAGCCCAGTTCGTCCCCTCCCGCCACTGCATCACACAACCAGCCCGGCTCATCCCCTTCCCCCACTGCATCCCAAAACCAGCCCAGCCTGTCTCCGCCTCCCTAACCTGTCCTTCCTCTCACCCATGCCTTCCTCCAACCTCAAGCCGCACCTCCATTTCCTACCTACTAACCTCATCCCACCTCCTTGAACTGTCTGTCTTCCCTGGACTGACCTATCCCCTCCCTACCTCCCCACCTATACTCTCCTCTCCACCTATCTTTTTTTTTCTCCATCTTTGGTCCGCCTCCCCCTCTCTCCCTATTTATTCCAGAACCCTCTCCCCATCCCCCTCTCTGATGAAGGGTCTAGGCCCGAAACATCAGCTTTTGTGCTCCTTTGATGCTGCTTGGCCTGCTGTGTTCATCCAGCTTCACACTTTATTATCTTGGATTCTCCAGCATCTGTAGTTCCCATTATCTCCTCACATTTCACACTGCCACCCCGATTTGTGTCATCAGCAAATTTGCTAATATTACTTTTAATGCCTTTGTCTATATCATTAATATATATCGTAAACAGCTGCGGTCCCAGCACCGCACCTTGTGGTACCCCACTGGTCACTGCCTGCCATTCCGAAAGGGATCCATTTATCACTACTCTTTGTTGCCTGTCAGCCAGCCAATTTTCAATCCAACTCAGTATTTTGCCCCCAATACCATGTGCCCTAATTTTGCTCACCAATCTCCTATGTGGGACTTTATCAAAGGCTTTATGAAAGTCCAGGTATACTACATCCACTGGCTCTCCCTTGTCCATAGTTACATCCTCAAAAAATTCCAGAAGATTACTCAAGCACAATTTCCCCTTCGAAAATCCATGCTGACTCTGGCCTATCCTGTTATGGCTATCCAAATGAGTCGTAATTTCATCTTTTATAATTCACTCCAGCATCTTTCCCACCACTAACGTCCGGCTAATCAGTCTATAATTTCCTGTTTTCTCTCTCATAGAACATTACAGCACAATACAGGCCCTTCGGCCCTCGATGTTGTGCTGACCTGTCATACCGATCTCAAGCCCATCTAACCTACACTATTCCATGTACGTCCATATGCTCCTCCAATGACGACTTAAATGTACCTAAAGTTAGCAAATCTACTACCATTGCAGGCAAAGCGTTCCATTCCCTTACTACTCTCTGAGTAAAGAAACTACCTCTGACATCTGTCCTATATCTTTCACCCCTCAATTTAAAGCTATGCCCCTCGTGCTCGCCGTCACCATCCTAGGAAAAAGGCTCTCCCTATCCTCCCTATCTAACCCTCTGATTATTTTATATGTTTCAATTAAGTCACCTCTCAACCTTCTCTCTAATGAAAACAGCCTCAAGTCCCTCAGCCTTTCCTTGTAAGATCTTCCCTCCATACCAGGCAACATCCTAGTAAATCTCCTCTGCACCCATTCCAAAGCTTCCACATCCTTCTTATAATGCGGTGACCAGAACCGTACACAATACTCCAAGTGCAGCCGCACCACAGAGTTTTGTACAGCTTCACCATAACCTCTTGGTTCTGGAACTCGATCCCTCTATTAATAAAACCTAAAACACTGTATGCCTTAACAGCCCTGTCAACCTGGGCGGCAACTTTCAATGATCTGTGTACATGGACACCGAGATCTCTCTGCTCATCTACACTACTAAGAATCTTACCATTAGCCCAGTACTTTGCCTTCTGGTTACTCCTGCCAAAGTGCATCACCTCACACTTGTCTGCATTAAACTCCATTTGCCACCTCTCAGCCCCGCTCTGCAGCTTATCTAAGTCTCTCTGCAACTTACAGCATCCTTCGTCACTATCCACAACTCCACCGACCTTAGTGTCGTCTGCAAATTTACTAACCCATCCTTCTACGCCCTCATCCAGGTCATTTATAAAAATGACAAACAGCAGTGGCCCCAACACCGACCCTTGCGGTACACCACTAGTAACTGTTCTCCAGGATGAACATTTCCCATCAACTATCACCCTCTGTCTTCTTTCAGCAAGCCAATTTCCGATCCAAACTGCTATATCTCCCACAATTCCATTCCTCTGCATTTTGTACAATAGCCTATTGTGGGGAACCTTATCGAACGCCTTGTTGAAATCCATATACACCACATCAACCGGTTTACTCTCATACCCTCCTTTCTTGAAAAGTGACAACATTAGCCACCCTCCAATCTGCAGGAACTGATCCTGAATCTATAGAGCATTGGAAAATGATTATCAATGTGTTCACAATTTCTAGAGCCACCTCCTTAAGTACCCTGGGATGCAGACCATCAGGTCCCGGGGACTAATCAGCCTTCAGACCTAACAGTCTATTCAACACCATTTCCTGCCTAATATAAATACCCTTCAGTTCATCCATTACCCTAGATCCTTCAGCCACTATTGCATCTGGGAGATGGCTTGTGTCTTCTCTAGTGAAGACAGATCCAAAGTATCTATTCAACTCTTGTGCCATTTCCTCCTTCCTCATAATAAATTCGCCCGTTTCTGTCTTCAAGGGCCCAATTTTAGTCTTAACCATTTTTTTTCTTCTAAAAAAGCTTTTACTATCCTCCTTTATATTTTTGGCCAATTTGCCTTTGTACCTCATTTTTTCTCCACGTATTGTCTTTTTAATTATCTTCTGTTGCTCTTTAAAAGGTTCCCAGTCCTCCGGCTTCCCACTCATCTTTACTATGTTATACTTCTTCTCTTCTATCTTTCTACAGTCCTTAACTTCCCTCATCAGCCACAGCCACCCCTGCCTCCCCTTAGGATCTTTCTTCCTCTTTGGAATGAACTGATCCTGCACCTTCTGCATTATATCCATTCTGGGCGCCCTATTATAGGAAAGATGTGGATGCTTTGGAGAGGGTTCAGAGGAGGTTTACCAGGATGCTGCCTGGACTGGAGGGCTTATCTTATGAAGAGAGGTTGACTGAACTCGGTCTCTTTTCATTGGAG